>NC_072767.1:15441811-15776811 GCF_022539595.1 Amphiprion ocellaris | reverse complement strand
TTAAACAGCATGACTCGACCTGTCCAACAATGCTAATTGCTTGTTTGTGCAATTAAGAAAATAGAATTTGGAATATACCTCTGCGTACAGCTCTGACATCTCCACATCCATTATTCCACTTTGAAATGCTCATGGACTTGTCATTGCATTGATACATGATGATCTGTCATGTTAATACCCATGTGGTGAAATTATGGCATTTGTCCATTTTGTTGCCTCTGTATGTAGACGACTGAATAAAATAATGAAAGTTGTTTTACTAAGCATGTTTTTCCAATTTTCTAAATCATTCAGTATCTGGTATTGCCAAGTTCTTGACAATGTCTTTTAAAGAAGTATAAAAAAAAGATATCTAGAAACCAGTTGTTTAAGATGATATAAACACACAACATTTTATACATATAAAGGCAAGTATAACAAAGTGTAAAAGTATTATCAGATTAAATGGTCAATCTGGATAGATGGCGTCTGAAAAAACAGGATACAGCATCTATAGCTAGACCTCATAATACCCACAATGAGAGCTTCAAAGTAAAAGTAGTGAAAGTACCTGAAGGTTAATTAATTAGTTTGAAGGAGAGCTAACGAAGCTCCAGACATGATCATTTTCCCTTTAGGCAAATAGTTTCTTCTTCCCACTGATCACGGGGCTAATGTTCTGCTCAGACAGTTTGTTGTGCACTATCTCCCATATGATGGTGCTCAAGGTGCAATTGAAGTGTGCAAACATAATCATGCCACAGATGCCAGTGGTGTCCAGGTGTTCAGTTAAACACCTGTCAGACTACATTTCATCCAGAAACCTTTATTTAACTTCACTCCATTGCTGAACTCAAACCTCATTCAGGGCTGCAGCTCTCACCAAGGACATTGACTTCATTCCTTGTGTTCCTTTGAATTTGGGTGTTTTTATTAACCTGACAGCTTAAGATGTCTACATAAAACATCTCTTCTTCCATAAGAAGGGATGTTTCTTCTCTTCTTGTGGAATTACAATTTCCTAAAATCTGTGCTATGACCCTGACCTTATTAAATGTAAGCCCCAAGCAGTCAGGGGTCTGTTCAAGCTCTGTGGAATATTTACCCATTTTCTGTTGTTGCATGGCCATATGTATGCTCATAAATTACAACACACATTCGTGCAATCACACAGAGCATTTGCATACACACATGCTCATACATAAAGTATTAGTTAATTATCATAATCAGCCACAACAGCTGCGGCACTTCAACAAAAACAACAATGCGACAGTTTTTGAACACAATATTTACTGTTTAAAATACATTTTGACCGAGGAGAATGCAACAGTTTAAAGTTACAGGCGTTGTGCAGTAAAGACATGATAGTAGTTTGATCCTCAGCTCCAATTGCCCCTTGATGGTCAGACTATCAGGTTGCATTGTAGTTTGCTGCCATCTATGTGTAAATGGATGAATTAGAGGCAAAATGTAAAGCACTTTAAAAGCTCTACATAGTGGATGCCTTTTATGTACATCCATCATAAAAATAATGATATGCATGATGGATCATAGTCTGAAGACCCCACTGCAGCAAAAAAAAAAAGAAAAAAGAAAAAAAAAAGCAGATTTGTAACTTTCCTCGTACCATAAAGGAAGGTTTGTTACAAAAAATGAGGAGGCACAATCACATATAAAGTATTAACCTACTGAATTTTACAAAGTAATGAAATGATTTCACACATTAAAGATTGACTGCTTATCAATAACCTCAAATTATTCCTCAGGTATCTGACAGTGTTAATATGCTGTATATACATATATGTAGAGATATAAAATTTGGGGTCACCCAGACAATTCATGTTTTCCATGAAAACTCACACTTTTATTCATGTGCTAACATAATTGCACAAGGGTTTTCTAATCATCAATTAGCCTTTCAGCACCATTAGCTAACACAATGTAGCATTAGAACACAGGAGTGATGGTTGCTGGAAATGTTCCTCTGTACCTCTATGTAGATATTCCAATAAAAATCAGCCGTTTCCAGCTAAAATAGTCATTTACCACATTAACAATGTTTATACTGTATTTGTGATTCATTTAATGTCACCTTCATTGAAAAAAATGGCTTTTCTTTCAAAAATAAGGACATTTCTGAGTGACCCCAAACTTTTGAACAGTAGTGTATACATGTGAGTTTCTGTACACTCTTTTACAGTATCACTTAAATGTCAAATGATTCAGATTTGCATTACCTCTCAATTATTACAATCTCTGTAAGTTGACAAAAAGAGAATATTTTACACAGACTACATTGAAAACACAGGCCTTACAGTAGAAACTGTAGTACACACGTAATCACTGACACAAAAGTTTCAAAATCTGTGATCACTAAAACAAAAGTGAGTACCCCTTTGATCTCCAATTAGTCTAATTTGAAAATTTCCCTGCTGCGGGATCAAAAAAGTTTTGTCGATCTGTCTGTCTGTCTGTCTGTCTATCTAATTGCATGTACATGGTTACACAGTGGCACTGACAAACAGCAGAGCTTTCTCAGGTTTGGACCTGTGGGCTCTGTCTATCTGCATGTCTGCATCATGGCTCCACATGGAAAGGAACGGAGCATATGAAAAACCTGACTGTGAGACCACACAAAGATGTAAAAAGATACAATAACATATCCTGAAACAATTGTTGCCATCATCAGGAGGTATACAACAAGTCATCATACCACTAATCAGAGCCACAGTTGCTGTCCTACTAAAATGATACCACAGACAATGCACTAATTGAACAATCTAGCTCTGAAGAAACAGGATTACCAGAAAAATACTGTTCAGTGAGAGCTCAGACAGTGAGAAGGACATTGCACAATGTGAACCTCAATGGATGACTTCCAAGGGAAAACATCTTTACTTGCTCTTTGGTTTAAATCTTGCAAAATGAAACTTTGCTAAAGATTATGAAAACATATCTGAGGAATACTGGGAGCACATTCTTTTATCTGATGAGACCAAGATACATTTATTGGCTCAGGTGGAGTCCAGCATGTTTGGTATGAACCTGGCCAGGACAACCACAGTTAATGTATAGTCCTGGTGGGAGTGTGATGATATGGGGTTTCTTGAGTGCACAAGGTGTTGGGGGAGATACCATTTATAGATGACATCACGAATGACTTTGCATATAAAAAAATTACTGGCTGACAAAATGACTCCTAGTCTGCAGAAGAAAAATATTCCAGCATGATAATGATCTAAAACACACTGCCAAAATCACACGAGAAAGAAGAGAAAAAAATGACCTTGTAACACCATTTGGGTATTTTAAAGAGAAATGTAAGGCAACACAACCCCTTATACCTGCAAATAATGTGTAAAAACATTTCTCCAAAGATCTGTGCAACATACTGGTATCCTGCAGGTTAAGGAGGATTGAATCTGTCATCATAAATGACATGACGTACAGAAAAACAGCTATTTTCATCTCAGTAATGACAGGTGTACTGACTGTTGTTGACTGGAGTTCCAACTGTGGGGCCTGTACTTTTTTTTCTTCAGATAGTAGAGCTAAATTGTTGGATGTATTAATTTTTTTGCAAGTATTCTACTGTTTATCTGAGTGATACAGGTAAGTAATACAGTATTTGGTTTAATTTTGTTGCATTTGACATTTAATTGATAATACACAGGAGAGTATTCAATTCTGTTGTATACTGTAGCTTTCTAAAAATTAACTCATCAGAAACTAAACAGTCCAAATATTCAAAGGGTGTGTACTAATTTGCGTCTACAAATGATAAACAAAAATGTCAAAACTTGACTTCAGACTTTTTGTGATTTGCAGGCCCTTATGCAACATAAAGCAATCCAAGCAAAAACAGACTTCAAAAGAACCTTAATACATTATTGAGATCATATTTGTCTTTTAGATCCCCATACCAACAGCTCCATATCTCCTCTCACTTTTGTTTCCTCTGACAGGCCTTTTGGTTTAAACTGAGATTCTGAGGAGAGACTTCTGAAGTGCAGAGTCAATCATTGAGAGAGGCATTGGACGAGCTACTTCTCCACGTTGCTTTCATTGCTTTTCAGCCTGTTCCAGGTGAGCTTGGTAGATTTCTGATTTCAGAAATCGTGGATAACAATCGTTTTCCATCAGACCATATATCAGTTTCCGTGCCCTGTCGAAGCAATTTGGTCCCGGTTGAGAGATATTTTCACTGATTTCTTCTCTCGTCACACAGTCAATGTTTATCTGTGTTCAGAAAAAAGCAACTTTTATTTCACCCTTGAGCTCTTTCTGTTTGGATATATTTTACATTTTGATATGTTCAGAAAGTTAACTTCATTGTGAAGTGGTAAAAGAAGAATTATGCACGACTGAGCGACAAAGAAAGGGAACGTGGCTTATAAACAAATGTTTTTCATATAGTAGTAGTGAGTGAGACTGTGGAGAATTGACAGAGACAGAAAGAAAACTGGCAATTGAGGCTGATTTGAAGTTACACAGGTCTGACTTCATTCACTTCTCACTTTACAAAAGCATTACCTGTCTTGGCGCATCAACTTGGACAAACTCGGCGTAAATCCTTCTGGCAGCAACCGTCATTTCTGTCACACTGGTAATTTTTTTATAGTCTTCACAGGCCAGCCAAAATAGAAGGTTCTCCTCACTGTATTCTGTCCTCAGGAAGTCTTCAAACACCAGCTGGCCTGCTGTGCACAGGGAACACAAACACTTTGGAGTCAGGACACTTTGATTTCACTCATCTAACTTGGTTTGAATTACACAAATAGCAATCAGTGGCTTAAAGTTTTGAAGACCCTGGCCTGCCATAAGAGTTTCTGCTATGTTAAAATACAGGTTGTTTCGCCTGCAGCCAACTACACTGAAAGATGCAGGTTGGAACAGGTTATCTTAACGTTATATCACAAAACTGTTTTCTCATGGTGCAATCAGATTTACTATGCACATATGCATTAGCACAGATAAACACTTGCCTTACACTACCTTTCAAATGTTTGGGGTCACTTAGAAATGTCCTTATTTTTGAAAGAAAAGCCATTTTTTCAATGAAGATAGCATTAAATTAATCAGAAATCCAGTCTAGACATTGTTAATGTGGCAAATGACTATTCTAGCAGGAAACGGTTGATTTTTATTGGAATATCTACATAGAGGTACAGAGGAACATTTCCAGCAACCATCACTCCTGTGTTCTAATGCTACATTGTGTTAGCTAATGGTGTTGAAAGGCTAATTGATGATTAGAAAACCCTTGTGCAAGTATGTTAGCACATGAATAAAAGTGTGAGTTTTCATGGAAAACATGAAATTGCCAGGGTGACTTTTCAATGGTAGTGTGCATCTCCATGGAACAAGTTATTAACATGCAAATACACAAACAAGCACGGGCATTTGGGGAAGTGTGATGTCCATTCATAGATACATCAGCTTTGTAAATGTTTTATGAGATTGTGAGATATCAGTCAAAATGATGTCACATATAATTCTCTGGAAACATGCCGCGATTAATGTCACAACATAAAAAAAATATTATCTTTCTGACCTTTGGTTGAGGTAGGTGTACTTTTAAATGTACATGTTACATGTTCTGGGTCCTTTAGATGAAAGCTATCAAAAGTTAATGTGGGATGTGGACACCATGATAACAGATATTTAGTAATCAATACCAGTATCACTGAAGTTCTGATTCTCAATAAAATATTTCAATAAAAGAATGAAGTAATGTTTTTCCACTAGGGATATCCTGATACGCCCTCAAAGATCAGGATCAGGTCCAATCAAAGTGTTTTTTTTTTTTTTAAACTGATCGCTCTTGACATGAACTTGAGCCGTATCCTTTCTTTATATTCATCCTCACACAGATGTCATTTAGGGAGAGCACAATTTGCAACAAGATGCTAGGGATTCAATTTTTTCAATAATCTGCAGAATTTAATCTTGATTTAAGTCCATGTGCTCTGACCATATGTCATTAAGCATCACGTAAGTGTTTGTCATGGTGCCCGCTGCTAGATAAACCCTCCACAGTGCTCTCTGCTTGCCAACACGGAACATAATACTTGAAGTGTGTATTATGCAGGAAAATACAATCAGATTGGGACTCAGTATCAGTGGATACTAAATATTAAATGTCTCTGATCAGATCTTGGACAAAAACTCAACTGAGACGGCCATAATTTTAACATCAGCTCTATGTTTTAAAATAACCTGATATGGAATTTTTTAGTATTAAAAAAAATGCATTTATAAACAACATTGTGCCAAAAAAAACTTAAAAAAGCCCAACTTATTTCTTGTGGCAGTTTTTCTACTGCAGTGTCTGTTTGACACACACACACACACACACACACACACACACACACACACACACACACACACACACACACACACACACACACACACACACAAATATGCATATGATAAATTGAATTGTTTAAAACTAAACACCGTGTCTCACATCCCTGTCAGGACTTTGAAGTGAGTTTTGTTATATTTTCTGAGCCTCTGAAAAGCTTCAGATATACACTACCATTCCAAAGTTTCAAGTCACTCAAACAAGTTCATGTTTTCCATGAAAACTCACACTTTTATTCATGTGCTAACATAACTGCACAAGGGTTTTCTAATCATCAATTAGCCTTTCAACACCATTAGCTAACACAATGTAGCATTAGAACACAGGAGTGATGGTTGCTGGAAATGTTCTCTGTACCTCTATGTAGATATTCCATTAAAAATCAGCTTTTTCCAGGTAGAATAGTCATTTACCACATTAACAATGTCTAGACTATATTTCTGATTCATTTAATGTTATCTTCATTGGAATAAAAAATGCTTTTCTTTCAAAAATAAGGACATTTCTAAGCGACCCCAAACTTTTGACTGGTAATGTAGATGCTGTGCATGTGTTGGCCTACTTTGTCTCTCAACATCCTCCTCATGCTGATGTTGTAGAAAGACCATTTGGAAAACCATAGAAGCTGCTGTGTACAGTGCGCTAACACACACATGCTCTCCTCTATATGTGGACAGGTTGATGGCGTCAGCAGCTTACCAGTGTCATCAGAGTAGGAGCCATTACTATGTTAGCTTAAACAAGCTCATTTAACCTTTGTGTAAGTTGTGAATGGAGCAGTGCTACAACTGAGGCAGCTGTGGTAGTTAACAAATAGTAGTAACATTTCAAGATGTCTGTCTTTGAGCTGCTTAGATCAGTTTGAAGTGTTTCCTCCCTGCATTCTGATTGTCGGTCAACTACAGTCAGTAATCCTTTGTGCCTGATAAATTCATGCATTAAGTATTTCCACAATCCATATATTGACTTGGGACTGTTCATTAGCGCAAACCTTGAGTTGAGACTACTGCTACCTGGGCTTCCCATATTTAACCTACAGGAATCTAATTTGTGGTTTCCTCCCATGTCCTCTTTGTTTTGTACAAGCAGAAACTTTTTGACCTCCACTTGTTTTTTTTACTGTGAACTGCTGTGGTGTTGTGCAGCAGAAACCTACCATCAAGACCACAGGGACACAAACTGAATGAAAAGAAGTGTGAACAAATCGGACTTTAAAAAAAAAAAAAAAATGTAAGAGGTGTTTTAGCAGCAATGAGCCTTCGCTGAAGGTTAAGCAATTCTGTTATCTTTTACTCACATTCTCCCTTCCTCATAACAGCGCTGGTACGCTCAAAGAAGTCAGTGAACAAAGGGACGATGCAGAAAACTGCCAGGTATTGTTGTGGATATCTGGAGGCCCTTTCAGCATCAAAACCTTCAAAACCAAACCCTGCATTCTGATGTGCGCTGCCTCAGCATCATATAATTGTGCACACCTATATTTCTTGTTATCTGCTCCTCACACCCCTTACCTTTGTTATGGGAGCTGTGATTCTGACGCAGGTCTTAAATACTTAGCATGTCTTCTGGGAGCACAAACAAACAGCTAACTGCGAGCACCAGCGTTATTCACACAAATTGCTTTACATAAATCACAGCTGGTGCTCTGACAGTAATTGACAGAAAACAAAACACATCCAGAGGCCACTTGTTCCCGTCCACAAATCACTCCACATCTGAGCCTTCAATCGACTCTTTTAAAATCACATGAGACGTAAAGGTATATTAAAATGCGACGGCCGCATACACATCGATTTATTTTTTTCGACTGTTTACTTATTTGTCATATGTGTCAGTGCATTCCTTCAAAGGGAAATGGAACAACTGGGATGGAAGACAAAATCTGTCTTCTGGAGGGCAGTTAATCTTGACGCAGTAGACAAGCGGCTAAAATACAACAGATCAGCTGAATTTATTCCAGCGCAGCAATGACAGAAGAAACACAGCAGACAGAGGGAGAGAGAGAACTTATCTGCACCTTCTGTCATTTTCAAATAGAGGCCAGCAATATGATCAGGCGACAGCCATGAGCGAGCGCCGGCTTTATAAATGAATAAGAGCTGCTTGGAATCGCCCTATCTACGCTGGCAGCTCAGATTACGCCTCTTATCTCTGCCCGTGTCGTCCTCCTTAAATATATCTCCAAATGGGTTTGATGAACTTGAGGGAGGAATAGATCCTCCATCCTCCTAAAGAAGCCAGAGGGTAATTCAAGATGATGCGCAGGGCCGAGCAGCAGAGAAATGACAGGGTGAGAACAGAGAGGATGGAGGATTGAGAGAGTGAGAGGAGTAATTCCAGACGTGGCCTTACTTTTGCACTCCAGTAGATGGTCGAATGACTCTGCCCATGCCATGACATCATTAACAGGAGCCCTGCAGAACAAAGTCATGAGATGTACATCTTGATATTCAGCCTTGGCACATATTGAGGTGGATCTCTATCAGTGATAATTTGTAATTTATGAAGATAATAATAAAGACAATCCAAAATGTTATCTACATCATAACATACATGAGACTAATTATCAGCATCTTATCTTAATATAAAATGCCATTTCAAAATTAACTGGTTTGATTCATATTGTTAATTTATTAAAAGAACACAGGGACAGCCAGGTCTTTGAGTCATATTTCCAAACTTAGAGGATGAAATTAATGACAACAACTCACATTTTAGCTGATATTGGCTCTTAATTGAATCCCAGATATTGGATCACTTAGTGTTGTCCTCAGGATGGGAGTCCCTTCTCTACCACAGTTACATGAAAATAGATCATAACATTAGCAATCGAAGTTACTTTCTTCTGCATTATAAGCTGTGAATATTCAGATCTTTGACCATGGAGTGTATATAAGAGATGGACACAACCACCGTGATGTTTGTGGACCATTCTGAAGTCTGAAGTTTGGAATTTGGCCATCGCCATCTTCATGTATTGAAACCAAAAGTAACAACTGAGAGTTGGATCTGCCTGAGGACACTACACAAAGTCTGACTATGAGGATATTTTTTATTATATACACTACTGTTCAAAAGTTTGGGATCACTTAGAAACATCCTTATTTTCGAAAGAAAAGCATTTTTTTCAATGAAATGAAATGAATCAGAAATGACAATTTTAGCTGGAATCGGCTGATTTTTAATGGAATATTTAGCAACAATTTAGGCAACACTAAAACTAATTAGCCAATATTTACAATTAGTTCAACAGGTAACACTGAAAGGAATGCTTTCCTTTAATTTGCGTCCTGATTGTTTTGATGTCTAAATTTCATGTTAAATTTGTTGAGGTATAATCTTCCTTATTACTGTCCCAGTGTTGCTCACAGAGAATAATCTGCTGAAAATCCAAATTGTTAAGCAAGTGTCAAATATTGGTGTCACAGATTAGTCTTGTTTTTTGTTTTTATTTCTGAGAGTGACTAACGGTACTTGAATCCATAAAAAAACTGGCCAAGAATACAGCTGTCATATGCACATTTTTTTGTAGCATGTAAATATTATCTTTACAACAGCTATGACCTTCTATTCCAATGACTGTTTAATAAATGAAAACTCACAGATTTTAATTGCTTTATCTCAAAATGGCAGTTGTGTTGTTGTGCAATTATGTTAGCACATGAATATAAGTGTGAGCTTTCATGGAAAACATGAAATTGCCTGGGTGACCCCAAACTATTGCGCATATTTATATATAATAGAGTATATATATTTTACTCAAAATGGGTCCACAATTTGCTCAGTGACCATCGTGCAGTACTAGTGGAGATGTGAAACTATGAAATGAGACTATAAAGTCACAAGGGACATATTTACTGAGGTAAATGATTAAATAAGAAGTAGGATCCCTTTCTCATAGCTTCATGCAGTCCTAATTCTTTTTGCGGCCACAGGAGTCGCCCCCTGGTGTCTGTCAGTGAGAATACAGGTGTAAGGCAATTCAGCATTAGTTTCACTTTTATACTCAAAGGCAATGTCCATCTTTTATATACAGTAACTAGCTTAAAGTAGCATTAAAATATTTTTTTAATTTGGTTTTATTTCTTTTTTATTCTATTTATCCATTTATTCGTAGAATGAAACAGTTTACTATGTGAAATATGAAGATAACTTTAGAATTAACATCAATGGGATTACCCATCCTTGCAGCTCCCTTCAGCTCTCTGAGGTAATTTAGTTTTATTGAGGTAAATGTTTTGGTTTTATTACCATCAGCAAGATTTTGTGATGGTTTTGGTCCATGTTAAGGATAAGCTGTTGATGGGATGCATTTGTTCTCAAGAGTTTGTAGAGACCAAAGCAGAATCCAAAATACAAATACTCCATGCATGAGATGCCCAGATCACCAGTCACAGCTTCACAAAAAATGCAAATTTAGCTTCAGAGCAAGTTATAGGATGATAATGTCGATACAAGATAAAAATGCATCTAATCTAGTAAAATTATTATTACAGTGTTAAAAAATTCTAAACAAAACAAGTAAAAGTTGTGCATTCAGAATTTAATTTGAACAAATGAGCAAAATACTCATTAAGCTGGATTTCCAAGGCTAGTTTCAAAATCTGTCTAATCCCTCACATTTAGTAATGAATAGATGCACTTGGCTTGTTTTCCAAAATTGCACAAAAGACTATAATTAAACATTTGTCACTTAAGCCCCTGATGGTTTACTTTGATCTTTTAATAAGATTAATATTCTACAGGAGTCTCTGGAGGTTTGGTTTACTAAAAAAAAAAAAAAAATATCTTTTTGTAAGTTTAATTGTTGCTTGTCTACAGTGAGTTAGATGTCAGAATTTCTTTTTATGCCAAACGAGCCGCATCCTCTTGACATTAGTTTACATGTTCGAAGATCCTAAATTGGATGAAATTTTAATGATCCCTGCGGGGAAACTGGGTCGTTGCAGCAGAGAATCAGATAAGAATAAGTCAGAGCAGTGAATGTTATACAAGGAATTACAGCAAGTGAACATATTGAAAAGTAGAGCAGATAAATAAATAAATAAATAACTAGCATCTGCACTGACAGCCTCACAGGCTCAAGCGCTTGTACAAGAACTGCTCACATAATCTGATGTGTGGATGCCATAAGAGCTACCAAGAAAATTATGTCTATGACAGATATACAGTGGGTACGGAAAGTATTCAGACCCCTTTAAATTTTTCACTCTTTGTTTCATTGCAGCCATTTGCTAAAATCAAAAAAGTTCATTTTATTTCTCATTAATTTACACTCAGCACCCTATCTTGACAGAAAAAAACAGAAATGTAGAAATTTTTGCAAATTTATTAAAAAAGAAAAACTGAAATATCACACGGTTATAAGTATTCAGACCCTTTACTGTGACACTCATATTTAACTCACCTGCGGTCCATTTCTTCTGATCCTCCTTGAGATGGTTCTACTTCTTCATTGGAGTCCAGCTGTGTTTAATTAAACTGATTGGACTTGATTAGGAAAGGCACACACCTGTCTATATAAGACCTTACAGCTCACAGTGCATGTCAGAGCAAATGAGAATCATGAGGTGGAAGGAACTGCCCAAGGAGCTCAGAGACAGAATTGTGGCAAGGCACAGATCTGGCCAAGGTTACAAAAGAATTTCTGCAGCACTCAAGGTTCCTAAGAGCAGAGTGGCCTCCATAATCCTTAAATGGAAGAAGTTTGGGACGACCAGAACTCTTCCTAGACCTGGCCATCCAGCCAAACTGAGCAATCGTGGGAGAAGAGCCTTGGTGAGAGAGGTAAAGAAGAACCCAAAGATCACCGTGGCTGAGCTCCAGAGATGCAGCAGGGAGAAAGTTCCACAAAGTCAACTATCACTGCAGCCCTCCACCAGTCAGGCCTTTATGGCAGAGTGGCCCGACAGAAGCCTCTCCTCAGTGCAAGACATATGAAAGCCTGCATAGAGTTTGCCAAAAAACACATGAAGGACTCCCAGACTATGAGAAATAAGATTCTCTGGTCTGATGAGACAAAGATTGAACTTTTTGGCGTTAATTCTAAGCGGTATGTGTGGAGAAAACCAGGCACTGCTCATCACCTGCCCAATACCATCCCAACAGTGAAACATGGTGGTGGCAGCATCATGCTATGGGGGTGTTTTTCAGCTGCAGGGACAGGACGACTGGTTGCAATTGAAGGAAAGATGAATGCGGTCAAGTACAGAGATATCCTGGAAGAAAACCTCTTCCAGAGTGCTCTGGACCTCAGACTGGGCCGAAGGTTCACCTTCCAACAAGACAATGACCCTAAGCACACAGCTAAAATAACAAAGGAGTGGCTTCGGAACAACTCTGTGACCATTCTTGACTGGCCCAGCCAGAGCCCTGACCTAAACCCAATTGAGCATCTCTGGAGAGATCTGAAAATGGCTGTCCACCAACGTTCACCATCCAACCTGACAGAACTGGAGAGGATCTGCAAGGAAGAATGGCAGAGGATCCCCAAATCCAGGTGTGAAAAACTTGTTGCATCATTCCCAAGAAGACTCATGGCTGTACTAGCTCAAAAGGGTGCTTCTACTCAATACTGAGCAAAGGGTCTGAATACTTATGACCGTGTGATATTTCAGTTTTTCTTTTTTAATAAATTTGTAAAAATTTCTACATTTCTGTTTTTTTCTGTCAAGATAGGGTGCTGAGTGTACATTAATGAGAAATAAAATGAACTTTTTTGATTTTAGCAAATGGCTGCAATGAAACAAAGAGTGAAAAATTTAAAGGGGTCTGAATACTTTCCGTACCCACTGTAAATATGCATCCTAGAAAATCAGGTAGAGGAGTCTTTGTGTGTACATGAATGTTATTCTTATCTGTAAGTTATGACAACTCCCCAGAGTTCTGTTAAATATATATATATATATATATATATATATATATATATATATATATATATATATATATATATATATATATATATATATATATATATATATATATATATACATATATATATACATATATATACCCAGTCTATACTATATTTTCCCAAAGGGTCTTTGCTCCTAATATTATGTGAGATAACTGCAACATTACATATTCAAATACCCCTGGGTGTGCTTAGCATGACATCAGTCACCTGCTGTGTTGTCAGCCTTATTAAGCAAGAGCGCTGAGGCATAATAATACAAAAAAATAAAATAAAATCTGGAACAAGCAGATTTATGTAATCAAGATGGCAGGAATGTTTGCGCATTTTATAGTTTCACATTAGGCAACATAGATGCATGATGTTAAGTCACTATGGGTCTAATTAGAGGCAGTTTATTTACACAGGCTACTTGTAATTTTTTGAGCAAAAACCAAAATCATTTTTTCTACTTGAGTGTTTTTGTCACAGATATTGTACTGGACCAAAAACATCACAGTTAAAAAGAAAAGAAGTGCCAAAGAAAAGAAACCAGATCAGTTGTCACCATGGAGAAGAAGCTACAAGTGTGTCAGCATCTGGAAGACGGAGCTCCAGAGAAGAGACGCTCTCAGCTCTCCTTCTGCTGGAGATACATGTGTGTAAATGTGTACATCCCTAATGTACCGGCACCAGATTCTGAAATAACCAGCCTATTAAATGGCCATCATCATCGCACATCATGGCCATACATATGAGGCTGCAGGGACATCCTCCAACTTCTCGTAGGCCGTCCTTCTCTACCACCAACACCTCCAACCACTGAAAGTGGACTTTTGTTTTGTCTTTGTAAGTGGAAAGTTTCAGCTCCACCACCTCCACTGAACCTGCTAGAAGATGGAAGAGGTCCCTACTGGTCTATACTATACACTACTGTTCAAAAGTTTGGGGTCACTAGAAATGTCCTTATTTTTGAAAGAAATTTCAATGAAGATAACATTAAATTAAAAATTAGATGCATAAGTGGATCAAAATTGACCTGGTGAGGTCGTTTTCTCATCTTTGTAATGAAAGATTTTTATCATTTCATATTCCAGCTATTCCTCAAAAAATATATATCAATCCCTATTTGTTTTATTTATGTTAGTTATCTTTAATTTCTTTGTTTTGTACTCAATTTCTTACATTATTTTTGCACTGCCTGCTCTATGTGCCTTTTTAGTTGCCTCCCGAGGACAAAGTTTTCTGAATCTGAATCTGAAAATATTTTTGATATCATATCATTTAAATTTTTAAGTTACCTTTTATACTTTTAAAGAAATTGTAATATTTGTATTACTACGTCTTTATCACTGAAAATATCATACAAGAGGTGATGTAGTGCACACACTTGGAGGGACAGAGAGCAGCAACAGCTAGAGGAAAAGAATGGAAAAATGTCAACAAAATGGATGTTGACATTTTGCTGTTGCTGTTCTGTGTAATATTCTTCTTTTTTCCACTTATCAAAATGTTCAAAATCTCTTATAAACTGGAAAAACTAACACATTTTAAACATGAAAGCATTCTTGTGTTGACAAAAATATAACACAAACAGCAATACGCATCATTATTCTTAACCAAAATGACAAAATGGCATAAAAACACATTGATTCTGACATGGGTCATTTTTGACCCTTTTATGGAAGAGTGTAGGGTCCACTACTGCATTTAAGGGTTAGTCAGAAATCCAGTCTAGACATTGTTAATGTGGTAAACGACTATTCTAGCTGGAAAAAGCTGATTTTTAATGGAATATCTCCATCATTCCTGTGTTCGAATGCTACATTGTGTTAGCTAATGGTGTTGAAAGGCTAATTGATCATTGGAAAACCCTTGTGCAGTTATGTTAGCACATGAATAAAAGCATGAATTTTCACGGAAAACATGAAATTGTCTGAGTGACCCCAAACTTTTCAATAGTCGTGTATGTATGGGAATGATGCATGATAATGTCATGTTAACATTCAAAACTAGCCACGTGTAAGAGATCATTTGTGAACACTTAAAATACAACATCTCAACACTTACTAAAAGGTCTTTTTTTACTAACATACTTTCTACAATCATCTGACTTCAGTTTTTGACAAGGGGTTTTACTTCACATGAGTTCAATTTCTTTACAGCAACAATACCTCAGTATGATTTTCCAGTATGGAGTAGACAATTTAACACCTGTCAATGTGGAAATACACAATTCCAAGAACATCAAGAGCACTTCCAGATGTTGGCAATAGTTTTAATATTATTTTTTTGTTGGGCCTGTCAGTAAGCCAGCAGCACCAGCCTGTCTCTGTCAGCGAGGCATCAGTACCTGGAGCAACGCTGCTCGGGGCAGCACAGTCCAGCAGCCTGCAGCACCAGCGCCAACGCTGCTGAGGGACTGTCACACAGTCCTTTTCTGCTGTGACAGCTGCCCAACTGCCTGAGAATAACAGACAGGTGCTGGAGACCTGTGCTGGTCGCAAACTAGCAGATTTTCAGTTATTTTCCATCAGATTCCAGTGAACAGAATCCTATTTATTTTTGCTCTAATCCTGTGGCTCATCCAGCGGGGGCTTTCATGTGACTAGGGAGCTTAAAATGTCCTTGAAAGATGAAGATAAGCAAAGAAACACGCATCGATTAGCCACAGTCCTGAGCTGTGTGGGTTTTTTTTTTTTTAAATTACGTAATTGCAAAATTGTGTTCTTGATTAATGTCATGTGCTTGGGTTTCAATTTAGGCAGCTGATAGTATTAGTAGAATCTTTTAGGGGTGTAAATGAGAGGCCTGAACACAAACAGAAGGGCTGCAAAAACAAGATATTCCAGTTTAGACTTGAATTAACATTGTTCAAAATATTAGAAATGTAATAAATCTGTACTTGCATGAATTGCTTAACGGGAATTTAGCTCACTTGCCAAATCAGATTTGTCCTAAATCACTCAATTCTTAAAAGTCTTTATATCAAATAACAAATAACTTAAAAGTTGCTCAAAACGACTCAAAGTTCTACAGCTTTGACAGGCTGTTTTGAGCTGTACTGTTATGTGATGCACTATCAAACAGTCCCTCAGAAGTAAGGGACAAGGCGTCAGAAGAAAAAGGTTTTGTCCTAATGCAGGCTCTCATTTTTTTGGATTGCATCACATAGAGCATTCAGCTCAAAGAATTCTAACTCATCTTTGGACCGTTTTCATGTCTTCTTAGGCGGGGAAGGAGGGAAGGGAAAGACAGCTTCAGGCTTGCTGGGAAAACAGAGATGGCGGAGGGAGAAAGTTCCAATAAAAACTGCACAGATCACAGGAGCCCCATCAGAAACACCTGCTCACAAAGCTCGCAGACGAGACGGAACTATCCGCAAAACACATCCAAGTTTCATTTTAGCAACATGCTCCCTGGCTGGGCAAGATCAGAAATAGTCAGTCATTACTGAAAAAAAAACAAGGCAGACCAGAGGGAAAGTGAAACATTCAGTATGTTAAGCAGTAGCAGAACGTTCACTGACAGAGAAAGAGTTTGTCGAACGTCTTCAAGCGTAAAGCCAAAGCTGTGGAGCTCATACTTACAACATGTGTTTCCTGTTGCCGAAAGGACTGAAGTATGTGTCCTTGTTGTGGAAATATGTGTTCAACAACTTCTCAGGCTCCTCTTTTCTAGCTGACTTACCCTTCAGGTACAGGTCTCTGCATGTTGAGTTGCAGTGCAGGCGTGCCCAGGGTTTACAGAAATGTCACTTTTCACTCCGCTCTTTAATCTTCACCTCCCTTCAACAGAAATCCAGTTTTGCACAGCGTTTTGGCAAAACTCTATTTGTTGTTTTTCATGTTTGTGTTTCCTACAGCCAGAATAGGCACAATTTTATAAATGTTAATAATGATAATGAAAGGAAAAATGGAAGATCTTTACAGTGTTAGGAATGAGGAGAGGGGAGGGCATGGCTGTGACTAACCCTGCCCTCAATCAACTGCTGAGTGGTTGTTTGGCTTCAATCATGCATCTGCTGTGGGAAACCTATCAGAGGAATAATTACAATAAAGTGGAAACATAGTTTTTATTCATAATGTCTATAATGACCCTGAAAACGGTTGATACAGCCATTAATTAATACAAACATTGTAATTATAGAGTTCAACCTTTTATTTTCTACCTTCAGCGTGCGTAGGTGTATAGCTTTGCAGCAACGTCAGTTTGAAAGAGGAGTTGGCCTTTTTTTCCCCCCTGGAAGCAATTTTAAAACTGAAAAGTACTTGAAAAACAAAACCCAATGATAGTGATTTACAATTCAGAAACCATTAGATGTTATAAATTAGACTAAAGGGTAAAACTGAGCTAGTAGCAGGGAACAAGGGCCAAGAAACAACGCTGTAATTAATGTGGTAAACATGGAATTTAGATTTACAGTTGAATTTTAAAGGGTTGCTTGAGCAGCTACCTCCAGCTATCACGTGTGGTGGCTAATCTGTTTAGCAGTTAGCTGATCATGAGGAAACTATGATTAGTTTACACAGTTTACACTTACAAAACAGCGGCGATATGAAGCATACTGGCTTCAACAAGGGCTTCTGGGGAATGGGTAAAAGAAACTTAATAAGTGGCCTTTCACTGCAGGAAGGCAGGCATAAAGTGGTGCAAACATTTACAGAAATAGCCTGATAATCATCCCTCTCATCCACAATGGTAACATTAAATTCTACAGCTTCAAAACAATGACAGACAGTAGATACTGGACATAACTATGAGCACATAGGAAATACATCAGTGCAGTCAGTCAGTCTCTTGACAAAACTCTGCTTCTTAACTTGTACCCTTATTTTAAATAAGCTAAACTAAGCACTATTAAAGGGATAACAACACACATTAGAGAGCATGCTTCTTGAGTCTGAGAGCTATAAAAAAGCATGCACGAGAGAAGTCAGGTTAATATTCCTGACTTCTGCTTGAAAAATGAAACCATCTTAATTCACACGGCAATGTGATTAAAATTAAACCAAAAACGCTATCAGCTGCACACTGGTAATCCTCAGGGTTAACCATATTTATTATTAAGTCCTTTGTGACTTTTTCATTTTAATAATGATCCCATTATTTAATAGGATTTGTTTCCTCAAACAGCAAAATAAGGGATCAATCTCGAGTATTAAAAGGCAATGAATCATAGAGAGAAATACAGTAGCAAAGTTGATGCAATGTCTCAGTACGACCTCTCTCTTTCTGCAATGACTGCTCATGGCAACGTTGGTATTGTTACAGTGGGAGAAAGATGGTGGTTGTATCCAAATACAGAAGAAATAAAGCAGGATTAGGCAACCAAGACCATTTTGGTCCCTAATCCTAAACAAGGAAAGATCCTTAATGTTATAGTTAACAATAAAGTGCGTGTTCATTGCATGTCTGTGAATGTACACTGCTGTTCAAAAGTTTGGGGTCACTTAGAAATGTCCTTATTTTTGAAAGAAAAGCTTTTTTTCAATGAAGATAACATTAAATGAATCAGAAATACAGTCTAGACATGTGGTAAATGACTATTCTAGCTGGAAACAGCTGATTTTTAATGGAATATCTACATAGGGGTACAGAGGAACATTTCCAGCAACCATCACTCCTGTGTTCTAATGCTACATTGTGTTAGCTAATGGTGTTGAAAGGCTAATTGATGATTAGAAAACCCTTGTGCAATTATGTTAGCACATGAATGAAGTGTGAGTTTTCATGGAAATCATGAAAACCCCAAACTTTTGAACGGTAGTGTATGTATTCCTATATGGAGCTATAGCAAGGTTTTAGGAAACTAAGAACAAAGAGAGGATGCTTTCATAGACGGAAATAAACTAAATCAAACCAATAATTGATGTGGCCACTCGCTGCCTTTGAAACATCACCACTTCCTCTTGGTACTTGTTCACAGTGTTTAAAAGTATTTGCCAAGAAGTTTGCTTCAAGCATCTTGGAGAACTTACCCCAGTTCTTCTGTGGATTTAAAGTGTCTTAATTGATTGAATTTGACTCATTTGCAGGACTCCTTGTCTTGCAGACAGTTTCTTATGACTCTGGCTGCCATATATGATGTAAATGACAAATCCTTACTCTGCTTCTCTGATGCTTTTGTACGGTGAGGTCCTCCTCCATTCATATTCACTGATTCAGTTAGCACCTAACATTCAAACTTTACCTACTTTCCAGCTTGCTAAACTTTACTGAATGTTGACACTGGGTATAAATTGTGAGGTCTCGAATTGCACAAATAGAGATGCAATTGTTATGTGTCCATAAAGTCTGCCATCCCTCCCATGGGAGACTGAACCTTCAATGATATATGCCTGTTTTTGCATGCAATTCCAGTCCTCACCTCTGGTTACAGCACAGTATATAACAACATGATATTGGGACCTATTTCCTTTGCATGAGCTAGGCATCTGTACAGGAAATAGGAATCTCTTTGACCCAGTTCACACAGAAGCCCCGAAAGCATCAAACTCTCTGGAGAAAACCATCAGCAGAAAGAGGCAGATGCTCAAGTATCAGGCAGAGGTGGGGTGCAATGTCCTCATCTAACATCGAGAGAGAGAGACGAGGAGAGGGATGAGGCTATGAAAATGACTGATGGGAGCACAAATGGCAGAGCTGTGATCGGGAGGGAAGAGGAGGAGGAGGAGTGAAGGGAGGCGAGGGACAACGCTGACAGCTGAGCGAGCCTACCTGTCCGCCCATCTCTCGTTTTCCGTCTTGATTTGCAAGTCCTCGGCGGGACACTTGCGGGGGCCGGCCTGCGAAACAAGAACAGGTGTCATAAAACACCGCCGCTGCTGGGATTTGCATCTGTAATGACCTCACAGGAGATGCTGAGAGTATGATGTTCCTAACAAAAACCTGTCAGCTACGCGCCCTGAGTGGTATTCATCACCAACTCAGCTGCAGCCTACCTGCCGTCCTATCTCTTAACAATGATGGAAAACAGTTTTTTTGTGTCTTCTCAACACAATAACATGTTGCTTATCTTAGCATTTAAATCGTGGCACCCCTTTGTGGTAATTTGTTGCAGAATCATGTTTAATGACAAGTCACTTGGAGACAATTTAATATAACTCACCTGGCTGATAAACTTCACAGGTACAGTTGCTGAAGATTTCGCTATGACTGAACATGAGAGGTTTCAGTCCTTTCCAGGGCGATTGACTCACATGTTTAAACTGCCCTGATACCATGTGTGTGTTTCATTTTTATAAAGAGGCATCTGAAAGGTACCGAACAGATTCTTCAGCATGTGGAGATCAGAGCTTCAGATCAAGAGCAGGAATGATTGCCAGTGAAAGCTCAGGTAAGAGTGAGATGAGATGGAAGTGTAACATGGAAGAGTGCGACCCAGATCCAGCTGTATACAGTACACCGTCAGCTCTACTTTTTGAATGTACAATAGGGATATTATCACAGACATTTCAAAGGAGCTGAGCTGATTTCAGGGACAACTTGAGTCAGTGTGGCCTCTATTTTATTTTTACGCTTTTGTGTGAGTGTGGCAGCTGTGATGTGATTGGGACTAATGTATTGCTACAATGCTCTTCATTTGTGGGGCACTTCAGAGGCGTATCCTACTGGAACTAATGGACGATTCTGGGTTTGGAGATGTGATGCCATGATTATATAAATAAGCTGAACATCTAAATTGAATGAAAAAAAATTCAGTTAAATGTTACTTTATTTTGCCTTATGTAATAATTTTGGATGAGTAAAAATAGTGCCAGTAAGAAATGCTGCATACTGTCTCCAAGAAATAGCAATAAGCTCACACTCCTGTCCAGCACATTAAAATATCTCACCTTCTCCCACCTTCCAGGTTTTACACGTAACCAAACTATATCCAGCCATTGAAAAAATATATTTTCTTTAGTGCTGTGTGACAAAGTTTAGCATGCTCTAAACATCTGAAAAAATAAATGGTGATTCAAACAGAAGTTTCCTTTTTTGCTGATGGTAAGAACCCATTGCATAAGCAGCATAACTCACTCCACGGATTATTAAAATAACCAACTTGGCGAAGGGAATCTAGCGCCTGGGTCCAAAAGGCCAGTCAAAAATAGCTTCACTCCAAGCAGCCATAGTTTATGGTTCAGTTGGTGATAATTCATTTTCTCATTTTCAGCAGCGAGAGGCAGCTGTGTTCAGCAAAAACAAGCTCTTATAAAGCGACTGTATACTACCTGTCCAGCACCGAACGGCGGACTAACAAAGTTAACAGGTAGCTGGTGAGGACATCGGAGCATTTAGCAGCTAAAGAGCCAGATTTCTTTCCCCCAGGAGTTGGTAGAAACCTAAACACTGGAAGTTGGAGACAGAAAAGTAGTTACAAAAAGGCTGCTAGAAATAAGCTCCAAATGAATGAAGCAGTTGTTCTGTGATATTTATTTGCAAACATTCTCATCATTTTCAAACAAAAAATATGGCATTGTTGCATTTCAATTCTGTGACCAAATAGTTAGTGCGGTTTAAAGAGCAGATCCATCCATCATCTAAACACCGCTTAATCCTCATTAGGGTTGCTGAGGGCTGGAGTCTATCCCAGCTGACTTAGAGTGAAGGCAGGGACACCCTGGACAGGTCACCAGTGTGTATACAGACAAACAATCACACTTGCATTCACACCTACGGACAATTTAGAGTTACAAATTAACCTCAGTATGTTTTTGGACTGGGGCTGCACAGTGGCTTAGTGGTTAGCACTTTCATCTTGCAGCTAGAAGATCCCCAGTTCATGTCCCGGCCTTCCTGGGATCTTTCTGCATAGAGAGTTTGCATGTTCTCCTTGTGCATGCATGTGTTTTCTCTGGGTACTCCGGTTTCCTTCCACAGTGCAAAAACATGCTGAGGTTAATTGGCAACTCTAAATTATCCGTAGGTATGGATGTGAGTGTAATTGTTTGTCTCTATATGTAGTCCTGTAACCCTGTGATAGACTGGTGACTTGTCCAGGATGTCCACTGCCTTCACCCTAAGTCAGCTGTGATAGACTCCAGCCCTCAGCTGACCCTAATGAGGATTAAGCGGTGTATAGATAATGGATGGATAGATGGATGTTTTTGAACTGTGGGAGGAAGCCAGAGTACCTGGAGAAAACCCATACGTGGAGAGGGAGAACATGCAAACTCCATGCAGAAAGATGAAGGCTGGGATGCAAACCTGGGATCTTCTAGCTGCTAACTACCAAGCCACTGTGCAGCGCTTAAAGAGTTGATATCAATGCAAATTCCACATAATGACAGTAATTAGCTCTATCTCATAGAATGTTTTAGCTTTATTCTAACTAAAGCACCTGACCTATGTAGATGACCTTGGCTGAATTGAAGCAATGGAGCCACTTATGTGGAATGTATTCATAACCTTTTCCGCTATATTGGAATGTAGAACTTTAATGTATATTACAGCTGCTAACAAGGACTTTCAAGTGTGCTTTTTGTTGTCTGGAGACTTAAATAGTGTGGATGCCTTCTATCCCCAAAGCATTTAGATACCAGTGTTTACTATGTATGAGCTGCTGAAGGACGCTACTTACTCATGAGGCTCACATTGTACAGTGGGGATATGATAGTACAGCTGTGCATGGAAAGAACATCTGTTGAGAAAGTATGCATCAAGGTCTGTCTTCAAAAGCCAACCTTTGCTTATGAGATCTTGATAATTAAACTGTACATACAAATGCTAATTTACATAAACCATTAACTCATGATGCCAGTAGACAGGTAGGTGAAGGCCATGGGAGGCCCATATATAACCTAATGACATCCAAGGTTCACATCCAGCAATTAAAAACTACCCTGAAAATACAGTTAATGTCATTATTCATTCAGGTGCAATCATATCAACAATGTTAAAGAGGACTATCATAATGAATTTGACTAATGCATACACATATTTTAAAAACAGGTTGTACTCCCTGTCTGCAGGCAACAAGAATGATGCTGAAAGATAATGCAAAATAATCTTTTAACCCTTCAACATTACACAAAATCTCACATGATTACACTAAACACCCTCAACCAAAAAAAAAAAAAAAAAAAAAAAAACGACCAAAAAAGGTACACTGTGTAACCAGTGGATTAGAAAAGACTCATTTACAAATATTTGAATTGGAAACAGAGACTCCGAGGTTACTGCCTTTTCACTGAGGCACTGCTCATTTGAATAATGCCAATGCAGCTCATACGTAGCAGATAATTGACTCTTCTCCAGTCATTGCTCGGACTTTGCTTGTCCCCTCAGCGGGATTAAATCCACTCTTTCACATATAGCAGACCCATGGGGACTGCTGCTGAGCCTGTGCCAACGCAAAATGCTTGACAAAACGATGACATAAATGCTCGATGTTCAGTCAAGTCTGTTGTCTGTGGAATTCTTGGAGTCACACTAATACTGTCTTTGAGGAGTTGCAATTGCACACCATAATGAGACATAAAGACATATAGAATGATGGTAACATTATACTGATAAAAATGCCTATAGATTGATGATGCAGCTATGGCTACGTAAAATATAACTGGGCCACTATTACTATTAGAATCAGAAGCTATTATGCTGTATGCTGCATTATAAATAACAGACAAATTATAGTGTTTCTGGGAACAGCTAATGGCATAATGTAGCAACAGAACACAGAATACAGTAATGTTTAATTGCCTCCTGTGCATGTAAATAATTGTGAAAGGTCAAATAAATTTTTGTATCAACACTATTTTGCCTGGATTTTCCTGGATTGGACAATGCTACAGCATAAAATGACATTTTATTTAGTTTCCAACTTTGGGGTTTCTCAACAAGACATCACTTCCAGGCACATGTCCACAAAGAACCCTGAAATGGAAGAACTGGACTGGTCAGCTCAGAGCCCTGACCTGACCTCATTCTACACCTTTGGGATAAACTGGAATGCTGACTGAGCCAGACCTTATCACCTAACATCAGCTACTGACCTCACAAATGCTCCAGTGGCTAAATGAGATCAAACCCCTGCAGCCGGGATCCAAAATTTGGTGAAAAATTTTGCCAAAGAGGCTGTTAGGGAAGTTCAGTTCTTCTGGTATAGGCGTGAAATTTAAGCTGTTGGAATGTTCAGGAGTTCACATTCTTTTGCATATAATATGTGGCTTATTATGTACTTTTGTCAAAGTTTGCACATAAGTGAAGTCAATGAGAAGAAATTGTAGCAGAGACTGGGGAAATTAATGCAAAATCTACGTAAATGATCAATTTGATTGTAATTAACTCCTTGGAACATAAATGATCTGGGATTTTAATTTCTAATCAATTTAATCTCCCTCTCCCTCCGTCTCTCTCTTGTTGTCCTTGTGATTACAGACGGAGTGACTCAGAGAGTTGATTAGCCTTCCTCACGCCCGTTTGGCGGTGTTAACCCCCCTCTCTAATTACATTACATTTGACAGAATGCTCTCAGGGCATGCCCTGTTCACAGCTGAATTGCAAATGTATCACCCCCACGCACACAGCATTTGATTTGATGTTAGAAAAAAAGTCGAGACAATAACAAAAACAAGAAGCACCACACGTAAAAAAAAATATGATTTAATAATATACTTCTGGGGGGAAAAATCTTCAAGCTGCAGACTCTGAAAGTGCATCTCAGGGGCCTTGAAGCTTCTTTTTTTCTTCTTCTTTCAGCTCTAATGCAATTCTGTTGTTGTGCAGTAAATAATACCCATGTGGAGCATTAAAGGAGGGCCTAACAGAACTATATTAGTGTCTATGAGGAGCAGGAGTGAAAACCTGGGATGTAGCATAAATACAGCTCTCTGCTTGTGTTGACACTCGTGCATCTCTTTGTTAATGCTTCCTATGGTGTTTTGTAGGCGGTACAATGCAGCTCCACTGTGGGGAGCTGTGTCTCTGTGTCTGCTCTGTCTCTCTCTGGCTCCCATTCTTTCTTTGTGTCTGTCCGTCTGTCTCTCCGCCTGTCTCTCTCTCTGTCTTTCTCTCTCTCTCTCCCTCTCTGGCACATAGCATCATATGCAGTGGCTGTGGGCCGTTGTTGCTAATGTTAAAAGCTCAGCTGGGAAGTCAGAATCCCTTGGACTGATGCTCTGTGGCCTCAGTGTTTCACAGCTCTGTAGCCTGGACCGACCATCTGGGTGAGGGTGGGGGAGGTAATGTGTGTGTGTGTGTGTGTGTGTGTGTGTGGTGGGGGGAGAGGCAGTGTGTGTGTGTGATGTGTGAAACAGAGTGTAGGTAGTGGGAGGCCAGGCATGTGTACATATGTCCGTTTGTGTATTTCACTGTGCCCCTGTGCGTGCATGTGTGTAAATTCTTTAATTGACATTCATCACGCAGAGCAGTAGGACAGCTTTCAAAGTGAGACTGGAACATACAGGTGTGTATGGTGTTAGTTAGTGTGTGTGTAATCTCTCTGTTGGTCTTTATGCATATGCAATGATCCTCTTCTCTGCTGGCAGTGCTGAAATTGGGATGAAAAAGGTGGTGTAACTCCAAATTAGCGACAACATGGCCTGCAGCTTTTATTCGTAGGGAGTGTTTTTGTCTAGTTTATGAAGATGAATGGCCAAATAGAAGAAGCAGACCAATAATTAATAGTCTCTCTCCAGGACAAAGAGAATGGATCTTGGACCTTATCGCATTATCCATGGCATTTTTGCAGTTGTGTGTAATTTAATGTCCTCTTTCTCGTAATGTCAGATAAACTCAACCCAGCTCTGTAACAGGTTCTTCTGGTCTTTAAAAAACAGGCTCATGGGAGTGCATGTCATTAAGGTTTGCGTTAAATGATGACAGCAGGGTATTTGCCAATATGGGATTTCAGTACTCCAGCAATTTAGCGTTGCATTTTCATTAAGTTTGGGGAATTATAAGAAACAGATTTTTAAAGAAAGGATTTAAAAATACATAATATAAATGTTGGGCCAAGCTCCAAAACCCTTATATTGTGGACTCTCTGTTAGAAATGTGCCATCTTCAAGCCTAAGCTCATCTCTCAAAACAATAGAAGCAAAGACTATAAAAATAAAACAATTTTAAAAGCAACTTATTACCTAACTGTTAAATTTAAATACAACGTCTAAACTGAAATACCACTGAATGAATACCACTGACGTACAATATATTAACTTGAAAACCACATATTTGAACTAGAAAAGCACTCAGAGAGCGCAGTACTCCACCAAGGCTGTTCATTCCTCCATATGGCATTGTCAGAAATGCAGCCTTTTTTTTTTGTACATATGCAGCATTTGTTTATAAGGTACTGATTATCAGAAATCATGGTATTATAGAATATGGCCATTTAATATAGATGTACCCACAAACCAAATGACCGTGCACTGAGCACAGGTGTGTGTTATGCATGTGTACGTTATGTACGGATAGTGAATCACGTGACCACGGGCGGTGGGAATTGATGGGACACAGAAACGCCCCCACAACCTAATCAGCTGTTCCTTGTATCATTTCTGCTGGATAAGTCCTGATAAGTCCACAGCAGTTGATTTGTAGTAGGACAGCAAGAATGTGATGGTCAGCAGGGAGCTGATGTAGTGTTCACGTGTTGTCATAGTTACAGTGATGCCGTAACAAATCCATGCATCCAGGCTATAAGCTGCATCACTGCCAAAATCTAATCTCTTGGTCCTTGTGTCATTTCTGACCTTCCCTGAAAATTTCATCCAAACCCGTTAATCCATTTTTGAGTAATGTTGCAAACAGAGAGACAGACAAACATACAGTGGGTACGGAAAGTATTCAGACCCCTTTAAATTTTTCACTCTTTGTTTCATTGCAGCCATTTGCTAAAATCAAAAAAGTTCATTTTATTTCTCATTAATGTACACTCAGCACCCTATCTTGACAGAAAAAAACAGAAATGTAGAAATTTTTGCAAATTTATTAAAAAAGAAAAACTGAAATATCACACGGTCATAAGTATTCAGACCCTTTACTGTGACACTCATATTTAACTCACCTGCAGTCCATTTCTTCTGATCCTCCTTGAGATGGTTCTACTTCTTCATTGGAGTCCAGCTGTGTTTAATTAAACTGATTGGACTTGATTAGGAAAGGCACACACCTGTCTATATAAGACCTTACAGCTCACAGTGCATGTCAGAGCAAATGAGAATCATGAGGTGGAAGGAACTGCCCAAGGAGCTCAGAGACAGAATTGTGGCAAGGCACAGATCTGGCCAAGGTTACAAAAGAATTTCTGCAGCACTCAAGGTTCCTAAGAGCACAGTGGCCTCCATAATCCTTAAATGGAAGAAGTTTGGGACGACCAGAACTCTTCCTAGACCTGGCCGTCCAGCCAAACTGAGCAATCGTGGGAGAAGAGCCTTGGTGAGAGAGGTAAAGAAGAACCCAAAGATCCCCGTGGCTGAGCTTCAGAGATGCAGCAGGGAGATGGGAGAAAGTTCCACAAAGTCAACTATCACTGCAGCCCTCCACCAGTCGGGCCTTTATGGCAGAGTGGCCCGACAGAAGCCTCTCCTCAGTGCAAGACATATGAAAGCCTGCATAGAGTTTACCAAAAAACACATGAAGGACTCCCAGACTATGAGAAATAAGATTCTCTGGTCTGATGAGACCAAGATTGAACTTTCTGGCGTTAATTCTAAGCGGTATGTGTGGAGAAAACCAGGCACTGCTCATCACCTGCCCAATACCATCCCAACAGTGAAACATGGTGGTGGCAGCATCATGCTATGGGGCTGTTTTTCAGCTGCAGGGACAGGACGACTGGTTGCAATTGAAGGAAAGATGAATGCGGTCAAGTACAGAGATATCCTGGAAGAAAACCTCTTCCAGAGTGCTCTGGACCTCAGACTGGGCCGAAGGTTCACCTTCCAACAAGACAATGACTCTAAGCACACAGCTAAAATAACAAAGGAGTGGCTTCAGAACAACTCTGTGACCATTCTTGACTGGCCCAGCCAGAGCCCTGACCTAAACCCAATTGAGCATCTCTGGAGAGATCTGAAAATGGCTGTCCACCAACGTTCACCATCCAACCTGACAGAACTGGAGAGGATCTGCAAGGAAGAATGGCAGAGGATCCCCAAATCCAGGTGTGAAAAACTTGTTGCATCATTCCCAAGAAGACTCATGGCTGTACTAGCTCAAAAGGGTGCTTCTACTCAATACTGAGCAAAGGGTCTGAATACTTATGACCGTGTGATATTTCAGTTTTTCTTTTTTAATAAATTTGTAAAAATTTCTACATTTCTGTTTGTTTCTGTCAAGATAGGGTGCTGAGTGTACATTAATGAGAAATAAAATGAACTTTTTTGATTTTAGCAAATGGCTGCAATGAAACAAAGAGTGAAAAATTTAAAGGGGTCTGAATACTTTCCGTACCCACTGTATGCCAGTCGTCACATAACTCTGCTCTTCAGCGGAGTAATGAAGCCGACCTCAATTCAAAATCTCAGGAAGTGAATTCAAATGTTCATGTTTTTTATTTGTTTTCAAGACCTTTATTTTTTCCTTAGGTCACATGCTTGATCGAATAAAGAGCAGATCATTTTAGTCCCAGCGTGATTTCTTCTCCATTCTGTTCACTTTAAATCCAAAATGGTTTAGTGTAAAATTCTGAAATTGCATTATTTGAAATGACCTACAAGGCAATTGAAAGAATTCAGATAAATGAGTTTACAGAAACTTTCAGTTCAGTCCTAGATTTCAACATTACATCTTGAGTGGTTATCGCATTCAAAATTATGTATTCGACTTGCAATAAAATGTGCATCCTGATGGCTTTTCTTTTCTTCTCTTCAAAACACCACAGAAGCTGTTATACTCTGCATTGTGCTGAGCAGTGTTCACCCAGGCTGACATTCGAACACAATCAGAAGTAAAAGGCTGGTTGCAGACGGAAGTAACAGAAAATACTTGAACTCAAACAACTTTGAAACAAAGTGTCTGTCTTCAACACGCTGTTTAAAGCCTAATGTACAAACACAGTGTTTATAGGCAGCAGCAGCTACATATGCAGGAATACTTACAGTTATCACTCACATACGATGATATTCCTCTCCAGTGCTCCCTCATTATGTCTTCTCAGCAGCTAATGATCTTCACTTTTTATACCCAAAAAAGAAGAATGCCATTCTGCAGACAAAGTCTTACAGGCTACAACACAAGATGCAAGCATCGACTTTGTTGTGCGCTTTCCTTTTTTTTCCCCCACAAAAAAGAACAGAAAGAGAAAAGTGGGCCAACAGCAATTAAATAGCCAAATTTCAGGGTTTGTTAAAGCTGAAGAAGTGTGTTCATGGGGGAGCTGAGGAGGAAAAGCAGGCAGACCCCTTGTTCTATAGTCAAAGAACAAAGGCTCCCCACCCTCTTTTGCATTTTTTTTTTTGCATCTCTCCAGTCTGAAGATGCAGATCAAGACTAGGTAATTATCCTCTGATTGAGTATTCATAAACGATTATGCTATTGTTTTGTCTTTAATGATGCAAATTACGACTAATTACCTCACGTTAATGGACACACAGAGTCTTTATGAGCTGTGGAATAGTGCAGTTAGGCAACTGTTTATCTAGCAGCTCCATGTGTAAATGTTAGTTGGAGGTGCCTATGTATAGCTAATGTAAATGTGACCATTCGTCTTACTCATCATCTGCACCCGTTTGATGGATGTCTGAGAGAAAAAGAGCTGACTTTGCATTTTAACAACTAATTTCAGGAACACGAATCACAGAGCAGCGTAATAGAAGTATATATTTTTGTGGTTTTAGCAAGGAAAGGTTTGGAATTTTCATGTTACAAAAACCCTGTTTGGAAACATTAAAGGCACAACAATTTGGAGTTTCTTTAATAAGTCATCAATATTTATTTCCTAATTATTTACACGTACAAATCTGTGGCCTGAGTCAGTATACGCTCTCTTCTTTTTATTTATTTTTTTTTATAGTGATGGTTGTCTCATCTGTCAAAAAGCCTCTTGCAGACTCCAGTGAATCATGTCGCAATTTGCTGCTGGCACTTTCATCATTAAAACTTTTGTACCACCCTACAATGCTACAGCTTTCCTCTGATAAGATTTCTTGAGAGTGTGAATAGAAAATTAGTTCAGTAACAACTGAACAGGGAGAAGAGACAAGGCAGGGGCTATTATTTCCCGAAAGCTACAGTTAGACACGAACCTACTGCTGGAATGCATAAAGAATCCCTCTGACTGGAGAGAAGTGAGCTGAGGACACTTCAGCCTGTAGTGCAGCTAAATTAATTAATGATACAGCCAGAATTAGCCATCACTGTTATGTTTTGCATACAGATTGGGCTGTTTCTACTATGTAAGCTTTATTACCTCATGGTGGCATAAATCTTCTGGGGACACAAGTTGACTTAGGGTCATCTCATCTCTCATTTCTTGCTATATTTCAGCCAATCACAAGGCTGGATTGGAGAGTAGGCCAGTTCTATTTTTTATTACAAATTCATTCACTGTTTAAGCCCAAAACTCCATCAGTGGGCCGTATCACTTACTTATTGTTTAAAGAATGCGTGGGCATTAATAAAATCATCATCGTCTCTGATGCCAGCGTTAGTCTCAACTTATTTATTCCGCCTCGAGGCTCAGAGACTTTCTTACACTGCTGTTCAAATGCTCTCCCATGAAATAACTGAGTAGGTGTAAGGAATTGTAGCTTCCACCAATGGGCCATTATTGAAAAAAAGACTTGTAAAATCACACTCTAAATCCCCTTCCCCTGAGTGAACTTCATTTTTTTTTCATTCTTGTATCAGACATTGGACAACCAAAAAAGAAAAAGAGAGAGAAAAAAAAACAATTTCCTTTTGTGTTCACAATTCAGTGAGGTCCTTCTGCACAACTGAGGTCAAGGAAAATGAAGAGTTCAGAACTAATGAAATTCCAGCTCATTAAAAAGGGATAAATGTATGACCACATATTGAAATGTTTTGCATAGTTTAGTTTGGAGTTACAGCTGCTTATGTTAATGAGAGAATTATATACAATAAATGACGCCTATTGTGAGGATGAGTCATTGTGTTATTATGTTCATTCAGCTGCTCTGTCGTTCAGATGCTGGATGCATTATATATTCTCCACATTATGTTCTTTGCTTTCCATTATCAGAAGCACAATGTGAACAGGAGGACCCGGCTTACTGTGTCTGCAGGAGACGACGGCTCGATGTCTGGGACAAAAAAATCTTAGTTTTTTGGTTGAATTGAATCAGCCAATCACAAAAAACAATCATCAATGTGTTCAAGTTTAGCTGTGCTTAAAGTACAATCGTTTAGGAAATGAACAGGAATAGAAAAAAAAAAGACTTCAGATCATTTTAGATGAACATATTTGCAGACCTGAAATAATATCAATATAAATTCAAGTGGATTGAAACGTGCAGAACAGATGCATTTATGAATCAGTATATCATATAATATTACATATTGTAGATGTTGTGCATTTCCCATTATTGTGCAATAGACCAATAACTATAAACAACAACAAAGAAAATCTGTAACTCCACATTTTTTGCCTTTTTATTTAGCAGTTTCTTCTTTGATATATGAAAATATAAACGAAATTACAAAAACAGACTGTAGATTTACTCATCTTTACATTAACATTCAAACCATGTAATACTAAGTAACGATAATTTCCATTTGCCATTAAAGTAAAATAGTTTTTTTTCATGTTTTTTTATTAAAGCAAAAAATTATTTTCTAATTTATTGTAATTTCACAAATTGTCCCTCCTTGTTTTAAATGAGATTGTTAAATTCAAGTTTGAACTGCAACAATAGTTCTAAATTAGATACAATTATTGACAATTAACAGCAAAAATAAAGAATTGATTCTTTTATTTTACGAAGGTGTGTTTGTTAAATGACAAAAATATTGTACAATTGCAGAAGTTTTCACAACTGAAATGTTCAGTTAATCTGTCTATCTATTATCTACCTATCTATACATATCTATACAGGGTGAAGGCAGGGGACACCTGGACAGGTCACTAGTCTGTCACAGGGCCACATACAGAGACAAACAATCACTCTCACATTCACACCAAGGGACAATTTAGAATCATCAGTTAACCTCAGTGTGTTTTTGGACTGTGGAAGGAAGCTGGAGCACCTGGAGAAAACCCACACATGCACAGGGAGAACATGCAAACTCCATGCAGAAAGATCCCAGGAAGGCCGAGACACGAACCAGGAATCTTCTAGCTGCAAGGCAACAGTGCTAACCACCACGCCACTGTGCAGTCATTGTCTATTATTATATATTTTGTAGGTAAAATCCTTATTACTCCGCCAAGGAACGCGGCAGAGTAACAAGGATTGGTCACACGATTCAGTATCCGTACATAACGTACACATGCATAACACATGCCTATGCTCAGTGTGGGGTCATCTTGTTTGTGGGTACATCTATATTAAATGGCAACATTCTATGTGATTTCTGCTACAATTTTTTTCAAGATTTCATCCGTGGGAAATGATACAACGACTGAGCAGCCTTGGTGGAGTACTGCACTCTCTGAGTGCTTTTCTTGTTTTACACAACTAAATAGCCTTCATCAGACATTTAAAAAAGCAGAACAATTACATGTGACATCATGCAAATTCAGACAAGAAAATATGTTTTCATTCTGGTAAATTGCTTTATTTTATAAGACGGTCATTTTCTTTTAGTTTACTCATTTTATAGTATTTCTGCAAAACCCATCTCCTACAATGTTACCCTCTTTTGTTTATCGTTTTTAGTATTTTACTCCTTCCCTACAGTGTGCATGAAGCTTTAATATAATACAATAGCAGCATGGCAGCCAAAAACACATCATGAATGATGATATTTACCTTTAGACAACGGACATTTGTCTGCTGTCTGATATTATGCACTTTCACTATCACTTTAATATCTTTGGTAAGGTCATTAAGGAAACTTTTGCAATATGGCACAACTGAATTTACAGGACTTTTGCATTAGTGTGATGGAGTATCTTCATTTGTCAGGCTTTTAATTCTCTCTGTTAGCCAAAGCCAGACATTTTTGTCAGGTTGTTTTATCTATAAACAGCATCTCATTATAAAAAGACATCGCATTAACCATATTGTGTGTTATGATGGCATCAAATTAAATATATTCTCAGAGGACTGTATCCACCTCCACAGTCGATACAAAAGACATGATTTTTAAAAAAAACAAAACAACTATTTGCACTATTATTCACTCTCAGTTTAAATTTCATAATAAATATCAAAAGTTAACATTGTGTTTTTTAATGACTTCCTTTTTGATTCTATTGCATTTTAATTAAAGATAATTAGAAAGTGTAGCAGAAACCCTAACAGATCCAATCAATCTATTTTCCCTAAAGTATAGCTACGTTTCTAACTGATATTCCTCGTATTAATACTAACGAACCCTCCCTCTTCCACTGCAGCGTGTCCAAGCAAAGCATCTCGTTTCAACAGAATATGCAACATGTGCTTGCAGTGTGGCTTCAGTGGGTAAGTTTACTAGCTCTCCAGACTTTCCAACGTTTTATATTCCCTTTGGAAAGCAGTGCTAGAGAATGTGCCAGTATCTCTTTATGACTGCTCACACCCAAATCCTGACAATTTACTGCCCTTTAGGAATCGTAATCACTTCAATATCAGCCCGCTGGCCCTGTGCACACATACCCGAATGGAAACGGCACAACAAACAAATGCGAGCTTTCCTCGCATGCCTGCTCCAGGTAAACACAGCGCTCATCTGTTTTCGCAGTGGAAAATGGGTACTTTGCCGTGGCTTCTGCTGCTTCTCACTCATACAGTAATTGAGTGATGCCCCCTGAATAAGTCAGAAGCTCTTGCCTCTTTCTCTTGTGCAGCTTTTTTTTTTTCCCATTTTCCAGAGAAGGCAGTGCAGTCGCAGCATCTGTCTCAGAGGATGGAAACGTGAGGGCGAGCAGTCCCCTCCACGTCTCTCCGCGCTCCACTCGGGCTAAATTGCTTGTCATTGCCGCCCAGTTTCATCACAGCCGCTTGTTTTGTCTTCTTTTTGACTTGTTTATTTTAGAGTCTTACAGAAAACAATATGAATTTTGCCGAGGGGCCACATCGCTTCTAATGCTTACCCACAACAACTCAAGACAGCTGCTTTTTTTTTTCCTTTTCATTTTGTCACTTCTGAAGACCCTCTTTTTTTTCAGTAGTATAGCATCCCTCTGCTGCTATTTATAGCCAAACTGTGCACACCAGGGGGAGGGAGAAGTGTGTGTGTACATGTGTGATGTGCATGACTGTGTGGTTCGGGGGCGGATTTGATATTTGAATTGTCGGGTCATTTAATGAAGAAAAATGAAGAGAGGAATGAACGCAGGTCAGTGATTTGCTACGCTTAATATGTGTAATATCCAGTCGTGTTTGGTTAAACATGGCATCCAGTGAGTCATCCAGCTCTTGTGATAGGTTAGAATATGCTTTAGGAGAATCTGTAATAAACAGTTACGTCTTTCAGAACACTGTGTGCGTGGCAGGTTAAATGGAAATACTACGGTGATCTTTTAAAAAGTTAAAATGTGTTAAATACATAATTCATGTCATTAAGGTTAAAAGAGATGGAGTGATAAAAAGGTTAAAAACTGATGGAATTAAAAGTTTCAGACTGTGGTTAAAAAAAGTATTAAAAGAGTTAAAACTGGTAAATATTTGTGTTAAAAAAAGGGTAAAATGTTTTAAGAGTATTGTTGAATTCACATTATGTGTTTTAAGATCTGTGCTCTATATGCACCTCAATCGATTAGTCTGAGATCAATTTGTCTTCTTCACTTTCCCGGGGTTTTGCTCATTACAGTAAAGTGTCTGTTGAGGAAATTTCACACTGAGTCACTGCTGTGATTATTTCTCCCTTTTTTTCAGGTTGGAAAGGTTCATGACTAAAGTAGTGTTTTCGTGATACACTGCTAATATGTTTAGGGAATCAGGAATGTGTTTTTGTTGCATTCAGAATAAATAAAATGCTAGCTTTGTCGAGTGAAGTTGCGTGTTAACAGAGCCTCAGTCCCCAGCAGTGCAGCATGTACCCACATGTGTTTTTATGTCTGGTGAACTTCCATGTGTGCATTTGTTAATTACGTTTTAGTACAGTTGTTTTTCTGTTGCTTGAGTTAAAATAGTTTTATGATGTAAATGGAAAATGTGAGTATTAAGAATGTTTCTGTAAGAATGTTTGAATTTGTGTATATAATTTCATCACAGTAAAGTGCGTGTTGAAGAAACGTCACACTCTAACACTCTCATCTGGCTACTATGGTAAATGCTGGTATCTTTCCTCTTCTGACAAAGTAGCTCATTGCCACTGACCGGTTTTGATGGCTAGGATGATGCTGAGCAGAAAAAGCTGTTTTAGTTCTACGTCAACCTTTACCCTCTGTGAATTTCAGCGACAGCTCAGCCTCTCCCGTGTTGAGCACCTGGTCGTCCTTATTATCTTCCCGGAATGCCATCCTGCAGGTTGTCCCTCATTTGCACTGCATTGTTTTGTGCCTTTTCTGAAAAAAAAAGAAAAAAGCTGCATGTGTGAGTTGAAGAATGTGACACATGGCGCCTAATGGCATGCATCAATGACACGCCAGCAGGAGAGCGAGAGGCTTCCTTCCTTCCTGCCAAGCTTTGCTATCAAGTTGGAGTCTCACCCCAAACAACAGAGCAGAATAAGTCCTCAGATAGGGATTAGTATGAGAGCAAACCACTATGGGAGAAAGCACAAATAAACAAACACATTCTGTTGGATTTGGTTTAGACTGTGTTGGACACACAGACTAATAACACATACAAATACCCATGCATGCACGATTACATTCACACACACACACGCGCGCACGCACACACATGCACATGGCTACATGCCCTCCCGTCAACTCGTGTGTTCTGTGATGGACTCACCGAGGCTGAAACTCATGTTTATGAATGTGCAGGGTTTATGTGTTGCCATTGTTTCGTTTGTGAAATTGCTAAATTGGCCAACCCTTAGATTTTTGACGAGATCTGCAGGCTGTATAATAACACCGAAAAGGCTCGACATTTTTCTCGACATAATCGTTGTGGAAAACAGTGCACGCTTGATTGACAGAGCTTGTTAGAGGGCTCTTATTTTTCCAATCAGCAAAGTAATTATAAAGAGAGCCTCTTGGGTTCCCCCCCATGTAATCTGGTCACAGTGGCTAGATCACCCCCTGATAGGAGAATGATTGCTGAACTCCCTCAGATATGTTGCCTATGAGCATGCTAACTCTCGCCCTGCTGTCTTCATTAATGAAACTATTCCGAATGTTCCAAAACATGGTCTTACAGGCATTTATGCAGCGTACACATCAGCACCTATTTCCTGTGCAACAAACCAACTAACAAGCAACAGAAGGCAGAAAAAAAAAACCGGTGTAAACACCTTATTGAGAATGATAAACCTGGGTGTAACTTACCCCCATTTACAAACAGTGTTACACAAGAAGATCATGTTGAGGTGACAAACAATTACTGTGGCAGTATTTGTCAAGTTTAAAAAAGAGATCTGGTCAGCACTTTGAGTGGTATTTACAAAGAACTTGGCATTGGGGCAGCATTTGTAAAGGTGGTTTAGTTATTGCTAATTGAAAGTTCTTTGTATTGTTTTTTATATTGTTCTGAATACTTCATTTGCAGAATTTGAATATAACTTTGGCCTATGTTAGCTGTCATCCACAGTGATTGTTTCCATTTGGGATTAAAGAGCATTGTATTGAATCTGTATCCAGTAACAAATCCCGTCTGACGTCTGAATCCCTTCAAACCCAACCCATTACCAAATCTAGCGATGCTGATGTTTTAACCAGCAATTAACAATGAATATGTCAATACATTACAATACTTTTCTAATATTTATCAGAATTTATTCAGATAATTCAAACTTCGAGCATGTCCTGAAGACATAAAGGCATGGATGTCTTGTCTGTTTCTTTTTCTAAATTCACACAAGCTGAAATTATTGCATATGGCCCTGCACACTTTAGAAATACAGTATCTAACTATATAATTACTCTGGGTGACATTGCCTTGGCTTCTAGGTCTACTGTGAGGAACCTTGGAGTTATTTTTGACAAGAATATGTCCTTCCAGCTGTGTTGTTGTGTCTCACCACATGTCCAGCAAGGACTAGTCTATGTTGCCTAATGATGGCTGACAGAGTCGTATAGCGACTTGTTGGTGAGGTGTGATTTCCAGGAGATGTTCTGTACCATTCCCAACATTCTGGTATAAATCCCATCAGTTCTTTTTGAGAGTGTCTTTGTTAGCGACCAGGAATCAGATCCATAAAGCAAGATGGGTTCCACTGACGCCTTGAATACTCTCATTTTTGTTGCCACTTTAATTGGAGATACGCATTTATTGACGAGAGTGCAGTGCTCCCCAAGCTTTACCAGTTTTTGTTTCTATATCATGTGCTGTGTCGGTGTAGCCTCCAAGATATAGGAAATCATCAAGTATGTCCTTTACCTCACACAAAAAAACAAAAGATTGAGAACAGTTTTCTTTCACTTGAGCAATGCTGTCAAAAATAGAATCATTCTGTCTCAGGGAGAAACTAGTGAAAAACTAGTCCATGCAACCCCTAGGAATGTACAGTTGTAATTCCTCATTATTTGAATGTCTCAGTAACTTCCACTTGATCCAAAATGCTGTAGTCAGAGTTCTGAGAGGAACCAGTAAAAGGGATCATATGTCTCCAATGTGAAATCCAAGATAGAATCTAAAACCCTTCTCCCAACATACAAAGCCCATAATGTTCAAGCTTTATTGTATCTAATAGACTGTACAGTACCACATTGACCCAATGCAGCACTCTCAGACTACTTGTGGTTCCCAGAGTTTCCAGAAGCAGAATGGGAGACAGAACCTTCACTTATCATCTCTTCTTTTATAGAATCAACTCCCAGTTTGGATTTTCGAGGCAGACAACTACTTTACTCTTAAGACCAGGCTTAACGTTTTTGCTCAAGGCTGCTCAGTTGACCCAAACTATCCCTTAGTTATGCTGCCAAAGGTCTAGACTGCTGGGGGACTCCCATGATGCATTGAGCATGTCTCTTCTGTCTTTCTCTCCCCATATATTTATATACCACCATTGCATGTCACTAACTTCATGTTTTGTTCTCTTTGCAGGTATCTCTGGTTCCAGAGCTTCACATTTCTGATTCGCACTTACTGGCATTGCCAACCTCCTCAGTGATGATTGTCCTCTTATGTGTGGATTATCTGTTCCTCTCTGCTCTGCCTTACCCCAGCCAGTCAGGGCAGATGACCACCCTCCCTGAGCCTGGTTTTGCCGGACAAAAAACATCCACTATCTGTGGAGCTCTCAGGTGTCCAGGGAGGGAGTTCCAGATGTGAGGGGCATTTGTGGGGTTTCTCTGTCAGATATGATATTGAAAGGTGCTATGTGAAGTACCCTGAGATGACTTACGTTGTGAAGTGGCATGCCATTAATTAAAAAAAAAAAAAAAAACTAACAAAAACAAACGAAATTAAATGAATAAATAATTTTTTAAAAAACTGGCATGAACTGAATTAAATTAAGTGAAATTTTGAATATGATGCTGTAAGCTAAGCATAAAGATTAGAAGCAAGGGGAAACAACTAGCCTGGGTAAGTCCAAAGGTTACAGAATCTGCCTGTCAGCGCTTCTAAAGCTCACCAATTAATATGTGGTATAAGGTTTGTTTAATCCACACAAAAAGTGAAGTGTGAAAATGTCAGGGTTTTGTTTAATGGGGAATTATGTACCAATTATTTCTTGGCTGAGAGGAGTTTAACTATGTTTTCACAAGTGAAATTCCAACAGTCTGACACAGCATATTCTGAGGATAGTGTACTCAAAAGTGTTTGCACCAGCAAGCATGGATGATACATCTAGATATATTCCCTAACATGCAGGTTATGATATAGTGTGAAGCATGGAAGATAGCTTACTAAGTGGTAGTGAGATTGGTGTGGGGGGAAAAGCTGAGCTGTGGGGAGCCAAATTGTCACGTTTGTAATGGTAATGCTGACCAAAGCAAACTGATGGCACAGCCAGTTAGGGCCTGAGCCCTGCAACCTTTTAAGATGCTAAAAACGTTCAGGCGGCAGCAAATCCCCGGCTGATCATAATGCAGTGAGGAAACCTGCTTTTTAAACCGGCTGTCAAAGGGTGCTAGAATCAAATCTTACCCTGTTTTTGAAGGTGCTAGGTGTCTGAAAGCCAAGAAGTCAGATGTATTTTTAATTGGATGTAAGAGACGTATGGTGCTGCAGTTCCTGGCTCAGGATGTGACCAAACAGATGAATACTGCTTTTTGTTCTGAAGCTGCTCAGTATGCGCAGTGAGAATTTCTTTTGAGGCATTTTAAAAGACTATTGTGTCACCTCCATGCTCATCTATTCGTCACTGATGAAGCACTGATGATGTGTGGAGGGTGTAAGACCCTTTAAGCTGCAGTGATTGGACCTATCACGCTCTGCAAATCACACGAGGCGATACCCATAATACTAATCTTTGTCCCCACCTCTAATGACACCTCTCAGTTAGCCACAGGTGTATTGTCAGACTTACGCTTCTGTTCTAGAAACGGGGAAGAATAAAAAGACATTGATTTCTTCAGTCTTTCAAATTGGACAAAATGCCACAAAACACACTGACACCATTCACTTGATGTTTCACTGTTGACCCGGAAAGCAGCTGACGCAGACAAATGAGGCCACGGCTATTCATTTTCCATGCTGAGTTCAGAGGGAAAACAACAGCGAGACTGTTTGATATTGATGCACACGTCACGGCGACGGGAGAGACCACAACGATAAACATTGAAATTCTCTCAGATACATCAAAGCTGGCTCATAATGAACCTCTGTGTCTTCAGGGCATGGAGACATACACTCTGTGGCTCTTATGTGATATTTCCCATTTCAGAGTGAGCATTCAAATCGTATTTCATCCACGACACCTCCTGCTTTCTGTCCGAGCGCCGCCGACTCCCAGGGGCCCGTGTTTGCACAGCAGCAGTCCTCGTCGAGTGCCACACGGGTTGGCGACCACACACCGCCACACACACACACACACACACACACACACACACACACACACAACACCCCGGTACTGACGCTGTACTTAGGGCAATCATTTGATCCCTTCAGGATGTATGAAAATTAAAGAGGTTCATAGGTTGTTGTAGCAATTACCGGGGACTTACAGTTGCTTTTTCACAGTGGCTTCCAAGCAGCGAAATGGATTCTAAACGCGTTGGCCTTTCTCCACACTCACCAGCCTATGCTAAATTATGTCCTGAGGAAGTGTTTTAATAACAGTTTTTTTGCCGAGTTTACACCACGCCGCATAAGAAGCAGCGAGATGAATAAGTACCCCACCACCTGGGTTCTGGGTCATTCTGGTTAATAGGGTGTGATATAGCCACTGTATGACTGCAATCGTGGGTTGAGGTGGGAGGAGAGCCAGGTTACTGATTACCCCTCCAAACATTTCAGCTTTTTTCATTATGCCAGTGAAATCACTCTGAGGAGTACAATGAAAATACCTCCCAAAGGTACAAAAGGCATTAAATTAGGCATGTTAATTTGGAAAGTGTGTTTGGATAGCTTTTGTTGTGGTAATATTCATTCATAATAACCAGTATTACATTATATTTGAAGGCTTTCCTGGAGGTTCAAAATGCACTTATCATGCCTTTTAATGTGTAATTGGATTACTTATTTTCTTAAACTAATTTCTTCTTTGCTTTAATTACTACTGTTTATTGGAATTTAATTCTGAAAACTTAACATCCACACTTTTAATGGCAGGTTCTCCCATTAGATATATCCAAATGAAAAGCTCATAATGCAAGAACTGCAAGAAAACATCTTCTTGATTCTAAGAATGTGATGATAAAACAACCTATCAGTTTAAACCTGGTTAGAATATTGTCCATAAGTCATATTTGAATAACAGCACCTTAGCCATGGTTCTGTCAGACACATACACCACTCCATAAACCTCCTACATCTTGGCTACAACACCTGTATAAAATACCCAAAAGACATTTCTGACCCTCTCGGTTTGACCTTTCGAGACTTTTTAGTTTGTGGTGTTCCCAAAACTCTCCAAAATACCTCAAATTGGTCAATTTGTGCCAATTGCTTTTACTCACTTCTGTGGCAGAAAGGTTTTACCATCATTCAGATATTATTGGGATGTGCTTTTATTGTTGATGATTACTCTGCACATGTTCTAATGCATAAAAGTCTCCTTTTACGAAGCAGAACAACAGTGAAATAGCTTGGCTCAGTATTGCCACTGCAATAAAAGTAAAATGATCTGCAACAATCGTGAATGACTGATATTTTGATAGCCAATAACAACTTGTTCTACTACTAGGGGAAGACATATGATGAAGCTGTTCTGGGGCCAAAGGTGACCAGAAACTTCAGTTTAGTTAATGAACACAAATGTAACAAGAGAAACACTCAGAGAGTGCAGTACTCTGCTAAGGCTGCTCAATTGTATCATTTCCCAAGGCTGAAATCTTAAAAAAATTCATGACAGAATTCACGGCACCATAGAATGTGGCCATTTAATATAGATGTACCCACAAATGCAATGGCCTTGCGTGGAGCACAGCTGTGTGTTATGCATGTGTACATTATGTACAGATACCGAATCATGTCACCTAAATATGTAGTAGGCAGAGGGAATTGATGGGACTTGGAAACACCTCCACAATTTAATCAATTGTTCCTTGTATCATTTCCCATGGATAAGTCCCGATAAGTATGCAGCGGTCAATTTGTTGTAGGATCACAATCATGTGCTCGTCAGCAGGCAGCTGATGTAGTGTTCACTAGTTGATGTCGTGCCGCTATCTCGCAATGATCCAGAACTCTTTGGATCCAGACTATAAGCATCACTGCCAAAATCTGACCAGACAAACAGACTGACAAATGTACGCCGATCGTCACATAACTCTGCCGCATTCCTTAGCAGAGTAATGAACAACAGTGTATAGGAAATCGAGAGCAGAGTTTTCTGTGGAAAGAATTTTTCATTTGGCGAATTAAATTTGCACACAGTGAGCAGCATCCTTAACGTGGCAATGTCCACAACTTGGGATGATGTTTTGAAAAACATTTCTGAGCCTTTAGACTCTCATGAACTGAAAAAAATAACAGGTAAAGGACTCAGAGAGCACAGTACTCTGCCAAGATTGTTGTGCTGAACACAGGTGTGTGTTACACATGTGTACGTTATATATGGATACAGAATCGCTGTTGAGATCCTCACATTAAGATTTTAATTTTTACTATACATCCAGGTATCAGTTATCCTTCTTGGATTGCCAATAATAACTATGTGTTGGCCTTGATTAAACCATGTTGGGTGAACTCTGGTTCACTGACAGGAAAATGTTTTCATTAAAGTCAAACTTTTTGTCGACAGACAGTCCATTTAATTTACTAGGAGTCAAATTAGCTCCAGAGTGTTTTTAGTGTCCTTATTAACCCCAGAAACTTAGGTCTTTTTTTTTTTGCTCTGATTTGATAATTAAATTAGTCTGCTTTAAATTGAACGTTCCATCAACACCTCTAGTATCACAGATTTTAAAGTTTAATAGTCAACATTGCTGTTTAACAGCCCAGAGTACATTAGTTTCCTTTCTTCCTCCCTTAAATGTTTAAACACTAATCCACTGGAAGCTGCTGTTTGGTTGTTACATACAGAAAGCAAGCCTGTATTATTTCAATCTTTTTACAGCTCACCCCCTATTATCATTGCCGGGGTGTAGGGAGGGCCAGCACAGACTGAATGCTAGCTCACTGTATGCTTCCTCCTCAAAATGATAACCATCAACCATCTTCCTATGATGCATAAACTCCCTGCTGCTCCTATGGCTGTATTTTGGTTGATAGTATTATATTCCAGTGACTGCCAACAGCCAGGAATAATACAATCAATTTGTCTCGCTCACCAGGGAGGGCAGAGGAGCGAGTCTGTCTTCCTTCGTCTCTCTTTCTGTTTTTCACCCTCTGTTTTTTCAAACTTGAAGTGAGATGAGCTCCGACTTGCACAGCTGCTTAACACATGAAACTACAGATTCCTAATCAATTCTCAGCGACGTCAACGCTCTGTTGCAAATCGTCATAACGTCTCAGCAGGATCCGTCGGGATGAGGAGGGAATGTTTGGCAACTTATCACCGAGATTTCCACATCTGAAAACTGAAAATAATGAGAGAATAATTACTTTCTTTTGATACGTCCTCATCAGGACTTGCCTGTCTGAGCTTGTTTAGCAATATCAAACAGGCATGTCTCTGCTCTACATCCATTAATGTTTTCACGCCATTGGTGGGAAACCAGCAGTGAAAACGCTTTAATATGTTTTATCAGGATGACAAGTTACGGTTTGCAAGTCTTCAAGTGACTCTACAGGAGGCATAGTAGCTTTCCTGGCTGCCTCTGAAAAGTAAATTTGTAATAACTCCAATAATTACAAGTGAAAATATTAAAGCATGAACAGTGCTGTTTGTTTATTCCTCTTATTACTTTGCTGAAAATGATGGGCCTTAGGGAACATCACCACATCTACTGCTGATGTGGTTTAATGCACGTTTCAGCGGGATTTTTCTCCATGATTCCATCCACCACAGTAAATGATGTGTGGAGAATTATATTGCCATTATTTCATGTAGCTATCGAGGAAGATATGCTTGTAAACACAATAAAAGATGAACAAATTTCTCCTATAGGAATATAGGCATTGATGTTAACCCTACAGAGCCCAGCGTAGTGCGGGTGCTACAACTGTATATCCATTTTTGATTGGTGGTAGATTTAAAATCAGATAAGACAGATCGATCATTCTTTTTGCATATAAAATCTGGGGAGTTAGACTCGTATTTTACACATTCACCATATCTCAGAGGGCTTTTTGGTTGCAGTGATGGGTCTGTAAGAATATATAATAAAGCATACATAACAAAAATCTTTATAAACGAGACCACAGGATATTGTGCAACTTTTTACAAATTTGAGGGATACAACTATTGAATTTCTGTATTTTGAAATATATGTGAAAGAAACAAAAACTATTTTAAATTTAAAGTTTTATTGCACTTTTAAGCAATTTATTATTTATGACATAAGTCAATACATATTATTAAAACTTGGGAAATTAGGGTTATATTGATGTAAAGCAAATAAAAATACTCAAAAAAAATTGCACTACAGTATGTAAAAATGTAAGAATAAATCCTGGCGGACTTGCACAATGGTAGGTCCTAAAGGGTTAAAAGGCCTTTCTGCATTTTCTTGCATATTCATGTCAAATGTGCAATTTATTTTTAAGAAACATAGCTTAGTTCTTTGAAGGAGAAGTTAGTTGTTCACAGTCTCTTGGAAGTCTTAGATGAATAAAAAGATGAGGCCGAGGACAGACTGGCCAGTGTTTTTACTGTGCCGACAGATCAGCTGACCAATCAATACACAAGATTGATCCAAAGGCTGGTGCTGTGAGGTCCACCCTCCCAGGATGCACCTGTGAATACTATTTGTCTCCTCTGAGATGCATTTAAAGAGTTGGAACGATCTCAGTGCAAGACCTTGAAGCAGGTTTCAGGTGGGAGGACGGAGGAGCGAGCTAGCAGACTTAGCTCAACAGAAAGCACCCCATGCTGACATGAGCGGGCCACAGTGGCTGCGCTTGTTTGTTTATATTTTTCCCCTCATCTTTATTTTAAGAAGTGTTCAGTTTTGATTTTCTCTAGTCCAAGCTGATGTTCACTGGAAATAAGCTGCAACTGCTTCACTGCAAAGCCTGAAAAATCTCCATTATTACCCTCAAAGCCTGGAGGACCTTGCACACATTTTAGCAAGAGACAAAAAATGCTCAGGAATTCTTAATATACCCTGGCTGTATTTAAATGTAGCTTGACACAATCGTTGTTGATGGCCAATTTGCTTTGGATGCACAGACAATGCTGTAGTAGGATTGGTTTATTCATAGATGCATCCTTTCAATGTGAGCCACCCACCTGCTGATGTTTGTGGAAGAAATTCTTTTGTGTGCATTTCTTTTGAAAGGAAAACCTGAAACATATCACTCTCACCAGTTAAGTAACTCTGTCTTTGCCAACAACAATCCTTGTGAAGTATCTGAGCTCAGTCTTGTCCTTCACTGTTATCTGGTCCTCAGTCCATTGTCTGGCTGAAAAATAACTGGAGCTCTGAGTGAAAACAAGTAATATTCTTTGGATGACATATAAAGTCGTGTAAGAGGCTAGAAGGCCTTCCTCTGTTATTGAGCATATTAATGAAAAAAGTATCTTTTGGTCAGGATATATCAAGTCATTCATTGAAGGAAAGTCTTATATTTAGAGTCCCAAAAATATTCTGTAAAAATAAAAAAAGATGAGACAATAACTCTGCTCTTTAGTTGTTTTGCCAACTGATATCTATCCTAACTTTTTTTTCTTATTTTCATTCTAAGAGGCCGATTTCAATTGTGTCAGCCCATGAATAAAAGTGTGAGTTTTCATGGAAAACATGAAATTGTCTGAGTGACCCCAAACTCTTGAACAGTGGTGTAAATTCAACCCAATCAGAAGTTCCAAAAAATTGCCAATAGTTTTGACACTGAGGGAATCAATGAGACTTTTCACTTTCTAAAACTTGTTTTTACCAACTACCCATCCCACATGGTGATGTGACCATTGGAAGTTTACCTAAAATGCACTTTCTAGAAGTTTTCTCTTGTCAATTATCAGCAAATAGAAAACCCATCTAGTCTACTGATACTTGTTTGTTTAATCTAGTTTCACTATTGAAAGTATAATATATCTCATGATATGGACGCTTAAATTTGGTTATAGAAAAACAGAAAAAATATAGAAAAAAAGCAGTATTCTGGTTTTAGACTATGACACCTTGAATGGGTGAGAAATTTTGTGTGTGAGTTTTTAACGGACCTCAAACATGTTTTATCTCTTGTACTTATGAAGTTATAAGAGGTCAAAAATGCTGGAAAAAACTATTTTGAATGAAAAAGCATGAAATTTGAACCCACACCTATACACTTTACAGGTCTCCAAGTTCATGTGAATAAATAGGCTAAATTTTGAATGGCAGTCATTAAATACACTGAAGTTAATGTACAAAAAAAAAATCATCTGATTCTGAGGCGGCAAAGTAGGAAATACAAATTTTTTTCTGCAACTTATCCACTGCAACACCTAAAGATCCTTTTTATTACCCTCAAAGCGTTACCAATCTAACAGATTTTTTTTTTTTTAAAGAACAAAAAGAACATCAGCACTCAGACTGGTGTATTAATCACACCTCACGACTTAGGTTAAATGAACAATTAACACAAGGACACATCATGAGAAGTTGAAAGAATTTTTAATTTCACTGTGTTTATGAAGCAGTTATATCTTTGCAACACCAAGAGTTTCATGTTTAACAATCAGACCAGTTTTGGTTCACTCCTTTGTCTCTCATTGTATTGTCCTTGAGTTACTGCAACATGCGCCTGTTTATAGCAACAAAAAAGACATATATATATACACCAATCAGACATAACATTATGACCACCTGCCTAATACTGTGTTGGTCTCCTTTATGCTGCTAAAACTCCTCTGACCCAGTGGTTCAGGGACACAGGACCTCTGGGGATGTCCTGTGCCACTGGGATGGTGCCAGTGAATTCTGTGGGTTGCAGGGTGAGACCTACCTGGATCAGGTTTATCCTGGAACATCCCACAGATGCACATTAAGATTTGGATCTGGGGAGTGTAGAACCCAGGTGAACACCTTAACTCTGTCATGTTCCCCGGGCCACTCCTGAGCAGTATTTTTGTGGGGTGTCGGCATGCATTGTCCTTCTGAGGGTGGCATCTGGCTGCTGTTACCACATGAATGTTGGGACTCAAGGTTTCCCAGCAGAATGTTGCATTTTAACAAGATGATCCATGTTATTCCCTTCACCTGTCTGTGGTCATAAAGTTGTGGCTGATGGGTGTATGTACACTACCAGTCAAAAGTTTGGACACACCTTGTCATTAATGTTTTTTATTTAATTCCCATATGTAGATATTCCATTAAAAATCTGCCGTTTCCAGCTAGAATAGTCATTTACCACATTAAAAATGTCTAGACTGTATTTCTGATTCATTTAATGTTATCTTCATTGAAAAAAATGGTTTTCTTTCAAAAAAAGGAAGCAAACTGTCATTTTTCAGATCTGTGGCAGAGAAATGTCCGGCTTTAGTAGGATCAGTTCATCTGGAGATGTAACCTTTTGAAGTGTATCACCTGCCTGCAGACATTCGTTGATCAGGACACTTGGTATAGATATTGAGTGCATTTTGCTATAGTGGTATGGCAGAAGTTTTTTTCTGTTTGTGTGTGTGTGTGTGTGTGTGTGTGTGTTTGTATGTCTCTTTTGAGTAAAACCTGAAACATATCATTTTCACCACTTAAATAACTATGTTTTGGCCAACAAGAATCCTTGTGAAGCATTCAGCTCAAACCCTGCTCTCCACTGCTCTCAGTCCAACGTTTGGCTGAAAACAACTTGAGCTCTCTGGTAAAACAAGCAATATCCTTTGAAGGACATATAAAGTCATGCAAGTGGTCCTAAAGAAGGGGTTCCACATGCTTGGCAGGTGAAAATAATTTGTACAGCTAGATTCAGCGAGTTCGACTTTGTTGGCGAGAACATAAAAAAAATCAGGAAGTGAAATAAATTAAAGTGTAATGAAATGAATTAAAACAAGAAAACAAGCTGAAATAATTCATAATAGAAAAAGGATTAACATTATAATGCAGCTTGCAAAGACTGAAGTTGCTGAAAAAATAAAGAGCTCAGAATGAATCAAGTATGTAAAGATGCAGTCGAGAAACTTAATCAACACCAAACAGAAAAATTAATTACGTTTTGCAAATGTATTAAGTGAAACAAGATGAAAAATGTGCAGTACTTGAGGTCTGCATCAGTTTTCGGCCACTTTTTAAACAGCTGACCTGACCACAAAACTAAACCTCACACATCTACTCTTTTTCTTTGTGATTGTTTCGACCACCTGGACTTACTGTGAGGTGTTGTCACCCTGAACACATTTATCTTGCTTCGAACTGCTGCACTTTGACGAGGGTCAGTGCAGCCATTTCCTGCCTGTGCATTTAATAACCAGCACTTGATTGTGGAATATTTAATTAAATAAATAAGCCAGTTTCATGGGGGCATCTGATGACGTTGTAGCCAGTGAAAGAGCTGTGCTCTGCGGCTTTCATATCCTTACACAAATATTTGACTATTTTTCAATTTGCCAAGACTGGAAAGATTTGCCAGGTTTTCTGCAAGCCATGGCCCAGAGCGAAGCCTTTCGACATTTGCCAGGATGGCCAGATGGCCTGTGCATGTGTATGTGAACATGTGGCATTCGGCTGTCTATGTGTGTACACACCACCCTGCATGCACATTAATAACATATTATTAAGGGACATATTAATTTAAGACAGCTGTAATGTGCAATACACCATTAGTGAAAACGATCGTTAACAGGAGAAAAGCTAGTCTGAGCAAAGTGTCTTTTTTTTCCGATAAAACTTTTATATAAAAGCAGACATGTTGGTCTGTGCGGTGAGGATGCATCTAATATGGCACCAAACAGATTCCTAAAAATGTCAGAAAGGCATTACTTCTGCCTGAATATGTCTGTTTTCTCAACAAAAGGAGCTGTCTCCACAGTGTCAGGGTTTCTTTTATAACACCCATGGAGAGCAGACGATCGAGCATTTAATGACAGGGAATAACACAGCAGTCCCGAAAATACAAAAGAGGTGAAAAAATTATAAGAACGTCTTCAAATGTCCTAAAATTGCAGACACAGAATTAAAGTCCACAGAAGTGTAGAGGCCATACTCCCCCTGACTACTCTAGTTTAACTGTCCAGTAGTTTCTGTTAAACAAGCTTTCCTATATTGCTTGGTTTTGCACCTTGGAGGCCTAAACTGCCAGTCAGAAAGAGGAAGACGGAATGTGGGATCGATCCAGTACGACTCTTATGGAGCTACGGTGTAACTGTGAGGAGAAGAGGAGTGTTAAGTTGAGCTGAGATTCACCAGTAAACTGAGGAGAATAAATTCAACTAGAAGTGCATTTGGAGACTGCAGACCTCCGCTAAGGCCAGTCTTGCAATTTTAAAGGCAGGGCAAGTTTATTTGTATAGCACAATTCATGCACAAGGCAATTCAAGGTGCTTTACAATGGCAAAGAAATTCATTCAGAAAAATGATTTAAAGGTAGGCACACATTAAAATCATAAAAATAAAGCAAAAAAAGTAGACATTAGGATCAGAAAAGTGCATTAAAAGACAAGAAAATAGACTGAGCATCTAGGAGAAAGCTGCAGCAAACAATCAATACAATACAAAATACAAAAATCCTAACCTGGACACCGTACCACAGTGACAGGAAAGTTAACTAAAACATACAAGCTAATCAGACTTCGCCAAAACATAGCGAGAATAATCAAATAACAAACTAGAATATGAGTCTTACTGTAACAAACACACAGTAAACCTGTCCCCGATGACCTGAGGGCTCTGGATGCTTCATACGGAGATAAGTCCAGGATGTACGTTGGTCTAAGATCATTCAGTGCTTTGTAGACCAGGAGTAAGATTTTGAACTCTATCCTTTGACTAACAGGAAGCCAGTGTAGTGATTTGAGGACTGGTGTAATGTGGTCCAGTTTCCTGGTGTTAGTTAGGACTCTGACAGCAGCATCCTGTAGTTCTTAAAGAAAGTGATTCAGATCAAAACCAAAATTTAATGCAGTCTTTCTTTACCTATGCTGCACTTCTTCACCATGTTTCCTCAAATTTGACTGTGTAGTTTTTTGTTTAATCCTGCTGCCAGACAAACAAATGAAATGGAAGCTTTTTTCAACAACAAAAGAGAAAATGTTTCCAAGGACAGCATGTTCTCTGGGTTCCTTTTTACATGCATTATCAATGCTCTCTTCAAAAGATGATGGGGTCTACATTAATTTTCATCATTCGACATTCTATATTTGTTCTCTCTTTATATTATCTTCTTATATCCAACTTTCATATTCACATCACAGAAAAGATGAGTTGATAAAAATGCTGGTCTGCTCATCCAGGTCCCCTTTGATAATTACAGTGCACCAAAAACAATACGGGCAGCATGATGGGCTGCCTGCAAAAGTCCTGACTCCCACCTTTATGTTTCACTTCTCAGGCTCCTATAACACTACCTATGCCACAAAAGCCTTACTTCATACTAACTCTAAACACATTTGAGCATGAAATGTGTAAATATGGGAAACAATCTTGGTTTTCGTGCAGTGGGTTTGCTCTGTTGTCCCATGATGCAATGCAAAAGGGAACTGTAGGGACTGGAAAAATAAAAACAAATTGTAAATGATGGTGCAATAGCTCAGAAACATCTCAGAAAACACTAAATAGCATGACATTGTCAGAGAAGAACTGTTGCTCTCTCTTTCTGACACTACTGTCTTCCTGAAGAGGCAGTTTTATCCAGATCACATTTTGGCTTCATTTTCTGTTGACAAAATATGAGCATGTTTACCATTGGCATACAAATTACAAAAACTGTACATTATGAAAATTAGCATATGAGGTGCAATCAAAAAGTTTTCTAACTGTTCCTGTTGTGCATGAACTGAATGCAGAATGTGGATCCAACGGGTTTGAGCAGTGATTTTCATGCGTGTGATGAACACCAGGTCTGGTGTCACAGGTGCTTTTGTGACCACTTGCTGGTACATATACGCTACTATTCAAAGGTTTGGGGTCACTCAGACAATTTCATATTTTCCATGAAAACTCATACTTTTATTCATGTGCTAACATAACTGCGCAAGGGTTTTGTAATCATCAACTAGCCTTTCAACACCATTAGCTAACACAATGTAGCATTAGAACACTGGAGTGATGGTTGGAACCAGTGTACTCTTATGCAGATATTCCATTAAAAATCAGCTGTTTCCAACTAGAATAGTCATTTACCACATTAACAATGTCTAGACTGGATTTCTGATTATTTTAATATTATTTTAATTTGAAAAATAACCTGCTTTTCTTTCAAAAATAAAGACATTTCTAAGTGATCCTTAACTTTTGAATGATAGTGTATGTTTTTTGTTTGTTATAGGTTCAGACTTGTAACTTTTTTTGCCACCTACAGCAGCTGATTGACTTATTTTGCAGCACAATGAAGTCTCCTTAATGTCTTGATTTTGAATAATGGGTGACACTGCTTAATTGTAATAGTATCTTTAAAAAGTGCCATGATTAACTGAATCTGATGCTCTTTTTCTTTTTTTAAAGTTAAACCCATTATTATCTAATAGTAAATATCAGTGGTTATTGGGTAACACACTTTTTTCCCCGTTAGGCCAACAACATAACAAGAACATTACCTTACCTACCATAATCTTGTTAATGTCTATATGGGTTTTCAACTTATATTAGAAGGGCACTTGTGCAATTTCTCTGAAGGCATTTAGAGATTTCCCCTGATTCTGATTCATAGAAACACTGAACTGAAAATGTGGCTCAGAAGAGATAATATCAAAACCTGTGACATGTGAACATGTCTTTTGTATTCCCTATAAAGGGCAGAGCAGATCCCACAGCTGTGTTTTGTTATCACTCACTTTATTACATTTTATAAATTGATGAGAATATGCACTTTTTTTTGACAGGATTTCATTTGATTGTATTTGATTCATACCAGTTCCTTGCTCCTTTTTCCTGTCACATCTTTCCACGAGGCTCTGACAGATCCTTTCTCGATAAGTCATCGCTTCAAGAGATTTCCCTGTGACATGTGCCCATATCTTATCATCAAGCCTTCGATGTGCACTTTATCAAAAACTGCCATGAACTGATGTTCGTTGGATGATGTGTGTTAAAGTCCTCAGAGCTACAAAATGGGCAAACACAAAGCCCGACACAGTCCTCGGGTAAAATATGCATTTAGCCTCTCACAATTCAGCTTCTACTGAAGTCTAGAGAGCTATTCTGTGCAGGAACCGCAGTATTAAACACCCACAGCTACCAACACAGCTCAATATAGACTGTAATTATTTCCAATAGATTGTGTACTGTTGCATAGCAATGAACGCAGTCGCCTTTTGTCGAACAAAAATCCCATTTTATTATCTTTCACTCACATTCTTTCCAAATAGCCTTTGTTAACTGAAGCAGAGGAGACCCACATATGTAAGCTCGGGGAGAAGAATCACAACAAAGTGCCAGTGGTTTTTGGATGTTTGGCGACAATGTTGGCTGCCGAAACAAACCCTGCTTTCAGATGTACACTGCCTCCGACAAGGAAACAAATTGCAGGATGCCAATTGGGTTTTTTTTGCTTGTTTTTTTTGTTTTTTTTCTCAGTGCAGCGAAAATAATTACACATTCATACAAAACTGATTTGGGATGGTTTTAAGGGGGAGAGAGAGAGGGAGGGAGGGAAGGAGTGAGGGAGAGAGAGAGAGGGGCTTGGCATGATTGCACATCATTTGGCGTAATTACGCTTTCACTTGAGAATCTGTGCGTTCACCCCACTGAAACATTGTGTTTTCAGCCGAATTTTGAAAAATGGATTTGTCACCTCTTTGTGAATAAAAAATAATAATAAAAAAGAAAACAGCTCTTCTTCAGTGAAAGCCTCACATTTTCCCAGATTTAATTCTTAAAAAAACAGCATCATTTCAATGTTGTGCTCTCGGCTAACAAGCCTGATGGAATATGTCATTTTTTAATATCAACAACAGTATTTGCTGATTACTGATTGGACTGCTCAGCTTTAACAGCACTCGTGGAATTATCACAATATGGGAAAATCACAAAGATTCCACTGTGTCTTGAATATACTGGCTTTACCTTCTCTTCTGTCCTTTCATTATCACAGAAGCCAATCTTTCCTGATGCACTTAAAGGCAACAGAATCCACGACAGAGCTGCACTTTTTTTTGTAAATCAAACCCTGTCCTCTACTAGGGAAATAGTTCTCTTTTATCACGAGCAAGGTGTCAAATCCAATGACCTCCTTTTTTTTTGGCTCCACCAAGAGCTTGTTAAGTCCACTCCTTTCAACTCAGAAAATCACAGTGGGAGAGCTGTCCAGCAGAGAAGGGTCAGAGGTAATGCACAGCGAAGGGGACATTGCTGTGAGAGAATGGATTGTTTCCTGGGCATTAAAAGCTTAATGGACATAGAAAAACTACCTTTGATGCCACAACCGCGACGAGAAGCTGAGAAATAGGCGCAGGCAGGGAGAGTGAATTGGAAATTCAGAGAGGCTGCAGAGGACAAGATGGAAATTAAGAGGACGGCAATTGATGTTTTCTACAAACTGTGGCAATTCCTTGTATTTCTGCAAATGTGACATTCATTTCTAGCCCTAAATGGACATCATCAATCAGTTGCGAAATAAAACATCTGATATTAATGTGATCATCCTGTATTCATAGTCCCAGTGCATGAGTCAGTGTGAGCAATCATGAAGAATTCATGGGCCAGATAAAGCACAATTTGAGAACTAAACGGTGATGAAAGTTCAGGTGTTTCTTAAAGAAAGAGCACTTACAGAAACTCGGGACAAAGAACATTGCGCTTAATTATGGTTCAGCTGACAGCCCGGAGATTTTTCAATGCTCATTTAGAAGTGGGAAGAAAAGATAATTGCATGAGCAATTGTGTGTTTCAGCGGTAAGACTAAAGCCCTTAGGCTGCAGCGGTGTGGTCATACGCCTTGGATCGGTGTTCTGGCTGACAGAAGTGGCACCACGGATGGCATTTTGGATTCCCAAACCAAACCGAGTTCCACTCATAGCAATTACTCCCAGGTTGTAACCCTTCTCGAAAAGCTCCTCTGTGGTAAATGTAGGGGGAAATCCATTTAGTTTATCTTGAAGCCATTAAAACTTAACCACGATGCTGTGTGAAAAGTGTTTCAGCAGTTGCTTTGACATTTAAGTGAACAAAAGTAGAAAAAAAATGAAATAAAAAAATTCTCAGTTGAGCTGAGCTGTGCTGACTTCAACACTGTCTCCATGAAACTATATTACCAATATGTTCTGTTCTGCCAGTGGATAATGGAGATACTGTCACACAGGTGAAGACTTTATGTTTTAAGGCCAGGATGTGTTGTTCACTTCAGGCGATAATGTCTTTAAGATTAAGAAAATATGTGTTTTTGTTTTTGCTAAATGTCCTGCCTTGTATCAGAAGACATTTTTGGTAACATTTAACCACCAGGACCATTATGTTTCCCTCACTGTAACCAAGAAACCAACTGAAATTTGTTCTCAAGTGACCTCAATTTGGTGCATTAACTCAAACTGACAGAACATGTTCACTAACCAACAAATTCCTAATTAAAAAAAAACAACAAACAAAAATAATCTACAATGTATTTATGAACACTGTTTTTTTTTATGCTGAAATGTAAAACATAACTTGTGCTGCCACTAAGGCATTGTTTCATTTTTTACAGATGGTGTCCTTTAACCCTTGTCTTGCCTTCGGGTCATTTTTGACCCGAAAACATGTTTAATAGCATAGAAAACCCCCTAAATGACCTTTTTTTAACTTGAAATTCGATGAGTTTTCCTAAAGTGACCCAAACATTAGAAAAAGTGAAACATTGTTTTTTTTTAATATTTCCATCAAAGCTGTACATCAACAGTGTACATAGATGGTCTTCGGGTCATTTTTGACCCGGCAGTTTAAAATCACAGTCACAGTGGACTAAAGCACACACTCACATCACACACATGTCTAAAACCACAACGACACACACACACACACACACACACGCACAATGTATCATTAATGTTGAGCTGACTGGCAAATATTCTATGAATTATCGGGCTTAATGCACGAAATAAAACAAAAAGTGACGAGTAGTCTAGCAACTAGAGATCAAATCTTCATGTTTTTTGTATGGTCAAAGTTGGAGAGAATAGTTTTTTCAACATTTTCGAGAAACTTTGTGCACTCAGTCTGACAGTTAAACTCCAAAAAAGGTCAAACCTGCAGCAGGACTCCAGCATTGTAACTCCAAGGTTAGTTAGTTCATTCAGCGAGTTGACAACAGACGATAGAAGCACGGCAAAGCAGCTGCTCTCCGCTCACTGCTCTGCGATGCTTCTGCCTCTTCACCACGACCTTCATCATCACCTCCAGGCTGCTTAAATAAATTGGTTATATTCGAACACACTTTGTGGTGTCAGCCAGCAAACCTTTTGTCTTTGTTTGGCACCTAATCTTCACCACTGGCCGCGGGTTTTCTCTTTCTGTCAGTGTTTTGGCAGCAAGTGTTAGATACTAACTGTCTGGTTGTTAGATGATTTCAGTTGCTATGGGCTGTCACAGATTTCAGTCCTGTTGCTGCAGCTAAGATGACCCGGTGAATCGTCTGTATGTAGCATAAAGGCTATTAATGGCAAGCATAGAAAAAAAAAATCACATCCAACAACACCAGCCCACCAGGGAAAATACCAGTCTGTGCCTGCCGAAACACAACCTAACTGTACATAACAAAGACAACTGTAGGCAAAATAGAAGCAATATGTTTCCCAGTGCCTACATTTAATACCAGCATCTCACAGATTTGCAGATAACTTAAAAAATGGAATATTACCTTCTGTGTGTGTTAGATGTTGCAGATTTCTTGTATAAATGCTTTCTTAGTGGGGTAACACTATTCAGTTGTAGGGATAACGTACTAACAGTTTTCACTTCTTAATTTTTTTAATACTATCCTGTACCTTTCTTATGCTCCCTGCAATATGTGTGTCATTCCAGAATTGGAGGACATTTTACATAACACCGATCAAATTTCAAACCATCCATGTACAAAATACAAAAAAATGCAGTTGTGTAAATTTACTTGTCCCGAGACCAAACCTAAAAAACTAGGAGAAAAGAATGTTTGAAAATAAATAAATATATAACTCCAATAAATCTGGAGTTCCCCCTAAAATGCAGTTTTTCTCCTGTCCCAACCCCCGATAACCAACTTGAATCCCAAATAAAACAGTTAAAATGAAATTTCACCTTTTTTTGGTATTGTTTTTTTTCATTAATGTCTCTTTAATTAATTAATTGTGGGAATTGTTTTTTTAATCGACACAATATTTTAAATAATAATCATTATGCACGGAACGTGCATCCCACGACAACCCTGTTAGCAAAACCTTTGTAGCTGGTAGAAGAAAACAGTGTATCATATGAAATGCTACAATTCACATCATGAAACAGTTTTCCAAATGTATGTCCTCTCTTCTATTTTTCATATTTTTATAACATTGTCAGTCTTGATTGAAAGTCTCACTCAACCCCATACTGTCAGGATAAGACAAATTCTTTATACTCTTTACTTCTTTCAATTCTTCATTTTTTTAGTGCTGTCCTGCACCTTTCTTATGCTCTCTGCAGTACATCTTACATTCTAGCAGAGTTGTGTTTGCTGTTTTGGGCCTCTCACCTTTGAATAAAGAACGTTAAAAACATTTTATGCTATAAAATAATAAAGTGACAACACTAACGCAGCCCTGCGTCCTTTTAAAAGGATGGATGAACCTCTCCCTGGCCTGTCGGACTCACTGATGATGATCGCTGTTACATCACTGACAGCGACCGTCAGCATTATAAAAAATCATTTGCTGGAGCTGTTTTTAGGACGAGTCATTCTTTGCTTACGTGGCCTTTCAAATAACTAACATATTACATGGGGAAAAGATTTCTTTAAGATATGCACGTCTTCGGCAGGTTCAACCGAGTTTAATTTGCTGACCTGATATTCTCTCTACTTGTTGCGAATATATTGCAAACATCATGAATGTGCGAGTGATAATGAATATACAGCGAATGTGGAATCCTGATTTGGACATTGCAGTGACACAGCATGCATGATTCTGTTTGAACACCTCCACTGAATCTGGGACTCCGTGTTCACTACTGCATATTCAGTGAGGCAGATGTGCTGCTCATGACCACCACCTGCATTTGTTAAAAGTTTTAAAAAGCATAAACTCGTGATGCAGGTTGAAAAACTCAAGTGACCCCAGACATACCAATAAATCACTTGTGCTGATGCTGAACATAGAAGCCCCAGAGGAGCATGCTCAATGACGCTTAGTCTCAACAATACACATATTTGTGCTGACAAAGTGGTGTAGCGGTTTCATCTCGAAAGGCAAAGAGATCTCATCAGACCGAATATTATATGCAAAACATGTTTTTAATTGAGCATTTAATGATTAAATATGTTTTATTTATGTGCTGTCTCCCAAAATGTTTTTTTAAATTTATGGATTGTGACGGAGATGCTCTCCAGATGACACAGGAGACACAAAAGAATGGACAGATATTGCAAATTACCACCTCTGAAGAACAAAAAGCTGATGTTACACTCTAAGAAATTTCCCCGTAAATTCACAGTAAAGAGCTGGCAGCAAAAGTTGCCAGCAGAGCACTGTTATTCTACAGTAAACCTACCGTATCCTACAACAACAGTTTATTACTGTAAAAAATATTACAGTATTATGATGTTTACAGTTTATGCTTACAGTATATTACTGTCAGTATTTTGGTGCCATTATACTGTTATTTTACTGTTTGTACTGTAATCTTCATAAACAGTTTATTACTGTAAAATTGATATCAGAGAATGTGATGATATGAAGTGATAACATTGCTGAAAACTAATGATTTAAAAATGTCACATCTCAAAATGAAAGCCCCGGGAAATAGCATAGCATAGAAATGGCTCAGACAAGAGATGACTTTTCAACATTCAGCTTTTATTAAAACCAATTCTGTATCAAACATATTTCAAAAACTGACTTATTTAACCCATTAAATTTTAGTAACATACAATCATTTCCTCATGGTGAACAGGTTCTCATTCTGCATGTTCTAGTTCAGGTACACTGAGTTTGGATTTCCATTTTTCCTGAACTGTAACGAAAGATATCTATATATCATTTCAATTATTCAATACTGCATTGAACACATTCAGCAGCTAACAAATTTCAAGTAATTCAAGTCTTGCAAAATAAAATCTACAAAAAAAACTAATGATGTTTAACATGTCAACAATCTGTTTAAAAATTGCACATCACATTTCAGGTACTCTGCCTTCAGAATCAGTCTTTCATAACTCATGATCATGTTCAATAAATACCACGTCATGGAACAAACCTGGAACTTCAAAACTGAGACACGTGGACTGAAGTATTTTATACTGAACCAAACACAATACTGACACTTGTTACCTTAGAATGACAGCATGAACATCTGGTTGCAGACTGGGCTTTTCATTTGTGAAAGTGAGGTCCTGTGTGGAGAGGTGCTGTGGGTTTACATGAAGTCCCACTCAGAGTCCATGAGTCTTTTTATAAGGGTGACTACATGGGGATTTACAGTAGATGCTTTCTTCTGGAGCAGCTTCCCCGACCTCTTGGACATCACCTTCTCCTGGCTGGTCTTTGTTCCCCTCTCAGGGTTGATACCAAGGAAGCGCCTACAATGAAATGACAAAGAAAGAGTATATTAGGTGTGGTAGGCAAACATCCCTTAAACTCAATATGGAACTCTGTCACATTCATCAAAAAAAAAAAATCAAACAAACTAACAAAAAAAAAAAAAAGAGGAAACTAAAATTATTAAGCAAAACAGAGGCTTCCACTTATAACAGCTATTTAGTTCAGTACACATTTAAATCAAATTTTTGCAGCCGTTTGCAAAACAAGCAAGTTTACTTTTCCTAAGTGGAGAGAAAAGCAACATGACACATCCTACAAACTTTTTTAAAACTTGAAATACATGGAGGACTAAAAGTGCCAAAATTAAATAAATAAATACATCATTAAATAATTAAATATGTCATTAATTAATTAAAATTGGAATTAAATACATAAATGTGTTATTAAATATGTCATTAATTCATTAAAAGAGCAATTCATTTTAGGTAAAAAAAAAAAACATATATTATTATTTCACTATTTAATTAATTATTTCATGGTCCTTGTGTTGCAGGGGATCATGAATTTATTTTATCTGTCAACCTCGGCCATCAAAGTCGGTGGGCGGATCCTAACACCTGATTGGTTACCCTACACATCAAGTCAAGGCAAATCGATTCCAGGTAATAGATTGATGCAGAGCTTGTGAACACATTCCGATACACTGGGTGGCGCTATTCACCTCTACATTGGTTTGGATTAAACAAAACTTTATTGGCAACCGCTAAAGACTCGGTCCTCTACCCCAAATGTTGATACAGCGCGGTGCAAGACAAAATTTCCTTTAGCGTTTCCTTTAGCACCTACTCGGCGCGGCACGGCTCGCCACTACTGTACTGGACTCGGCTCGTCTCGGTTTAGTTGTTTTTCCATCACATTGAGTACCACCTCATCGTTGGTGGAGACGTCACAGCACGGCGGACCGAAGGTCCTTTAGCGTCATTTGTGTGCGACACAAATGCAACACAACAATGGACATGGAGGCGATGGTTCACCTGCTGCTCGGTCTGTGGCTTTCTGTCAGATTCAAAGTAATAGAAGAGTCGGAGAAAGCTGAGAGCGGCGAGTCGAAACACTCAGGAGACACACAGGAGAGTTTGGGAGGCGATGCAGCAGTATCAAGCTGAAGACAAGAGGATATGAACTATGATATGAGGGTAAGCTAATGCTAGTTCGCTAGCTATCGTATATTAGTCCTGTGAACGACCCTGTAATGGCTGCAGTTTATCGCTATTAGGTATTAAAATATGTAAGTTTGGTAAAATTGGCAAGATATTCACAGATTCGGACTTTCGGCATCAATAACTCATGAGATATACGTTGTAAAATCATAAACAATGCCTCTTTCCCATCGTTGTAAGCTAGACAATGTGCTACAAGGCCAGTTTTTATCAAAACTCGCTGTCTTTCAAGCTGCAGAAATAACATTGATGTCTATGTGCAGCTGGCTGTGCAACGAGTGAACAGGGACCGTCTGCAAATAGCAAAACCGCTGCAAACAGCGAAGAGAGACACTACACAAATATTCAATTACTTTTATACACTGTAGTGTCACCAGATTTACTGCAGCCATCATTTGTCTCCTGCTGGTCATACTACAACTCTTGGTTTGACACTAAATACAAAATCTGAATTTTAAGGAATTTTTATCATTTTATTATTATTTTATTAGTCATAAAATTCAATAACTTCGCTCTTGTTTACTGTAGTGTCACCAAAATCACTGGAGCCTTCAATTGTCTCCTGCTGGTCATACTACAACTCTTGGTTTGATACTAAATACAAAATCTGAATTTTAAGGAATTTTCATTGTTTTAGTATTGTTTTATTAATAATAAAACTCAATAACTTCACTCTTACATACTGTAGTGTCACCAAAATTATTGGAGCCATCAGTTGGCTCCTGATTGTCATACTACAACTCTTGGTTTGACATTAAATTAAAAAATCTGAATTTTAAGGATTTTTTATTATTTTATTATTATTTTATTAGTCATAAAATTCAATAACTTCACTCTTATGTACTGTAGTGTCACCAAAAATCACTGGAGCCATCAGTTGGCTCCTGCTGGTCATACTACAACTCTTGGTTTGGTAATAAATTAAAAATCTGAATTTTAGGGATTTTTTTTCTTTTTTTCTTATTATTTTATTAGTAATAAAATTCAATAACTTCCCTCTTATGTACTGCATAAAGATTACACTCTTATCAGTTGGCTCCTGTTGATCATACTACAACTCTTGGTTTGATATTTAACTGTTTTTCATGATTTTAAGGATTTTTTTATTAGTAATGAAATTGTTGTTATATATCTCAAATATTTTTTGTTGTAACAGATAAAAGTACTCATCCATTTTTTGGTAGATTGTGGAACATTAATAACCAAAAGTAACTGAATTTTATTTTATTTGGGTTGTTTATTGCCATGTGAAGTTGTGCACACTATTTAGTTTGCATGCTTGTGTGTGAAGTTTAAGGATTATGAGTAAATTAGCTTTGATGGCTCTTCTCTTGATGTATGTGGTGCTATATTTTTAGATCCACAGTGCACCTGTTTGTCCAAATACATGATACTGAATAGCAATGGAACTTGGAATCCTTACCAAAGAGAGGATCAGATAACACCAATATACCAAACTAAACTGTTTATCCTGAAGTACTGACGATTGGGAAGAAAGACAGTAAGATGCTTTCTTACAAGGCTACAGCATTAACTGATTCATTTAAACCATAATGTGAAACAGCTAATAATATTTTCCAAGTTAAGGACTGTATGGACAATACTTGGAAGAAAAAACCTGAAGGTATGATCAGTAGGACGTTTTGATAGTTGGATGGAGTTTATTTTTTCTGCCGTGTTTAAGAGTAAAGTGATTGAATTTTATTTACTACAAAAATTCCTTAAAATTCAGATTTTTTTAATTTAATATCAAACCAAGGGTTGTAGTATGACAATCAGGAGCCAACTGATGGCTCCAGTGAATTTGATGACACTACAGTACATAAGAGTGAAGTTATTGAATTATATTACTAATAAAATAATAATAAAATAATAAAATTCATTAAAATTATTAAAAAATGGTTTTATATCAAACCAAGAGTTGTAGTATGACCAGTAGGAGTCAATTGATGGCTCCAGTGATTTTGGTGACAATACAATGTATAAGAGTGAAGTTATTGAATTTTATTACCAATAAAAATTCCTTAAAGTTCAGATTTTGTACTTAATATCAAACCAAGTGTTGTAGTATGACCACCAGAGGCCAACTGATGGCTCCAGTGATTTTGGTGACACTACAATGTATGAGTGAAGTTATTGAATTTTAATACTAATAAAAATTCCTTAAAATTCAGATTTTTAATTTATTACCAAACCAAAAAATGTCATAGTATAGCATGTCACTCTATAAACATCATAGTACAGCATGTCGCTCTAAAAACATCATAGTATAACATGTCGCTCTAAAAACATCATAGTATAGCATGTCGCTCTAAAAACGTCATAGTATAGCCTTTGGTCCAAAAAACGTCATAGTATAGCATGTCGCTCTTAAAACATCATAGTATAGCGTGTCGTCCAAAAAAATATCATAGTATAGCATGTCGCTCAAAAAACGTCATAGTTTAGCATGTCACTCAAAAAACATCATAGTATAGCATGTCGCTCTAAAAATGTCATCGTATAGCATGTTGCTCAGAAAACGTCATAGTATAGCATGTCGCTCAAAAAACCTCATCGTATAGCAAGTTGCTCTAAAAATGTCATAGTATAGCATGTAGCTCTAAAAACATCATAGTATAGCATGTCGTCCAAAAAATATTATAGTATAGCATGTCGCTCTAAAAACGTCATAGTATAGCATGTCGCTCTAAAAACGTCATAGTATAGCATGTCACTCAAAAAAGTCATAGTATAGCATGTCTCTCAAAAAAGTCATGATATAACGTCGCTCTAAAAACATCATAGTATAGCATGTCGTCCAAAAAATATTATAGTATAGCATGTCGCTCAAAAAGCATCACCGTATAGCAAGTTGCTCTAAAAATGTCATAGTATAGCATGTCATCCAAAAGACGTCATAGTATAGCATGTCGTTCAACAAAACCTCATAGTATAACATGTCGCTCAAAAAATGTCATAGTATAGCATTTCACTCAAAAAACGTCATAGTATATAGCCTTTGGTCTAAAAAAACGTCATAGTATAGCAAGTCACTCTAAAAACGTCATCGTATAGCATGTCGCTTTAAAAACATCATAGTATAGCATGTCGTCCCAAAAATATCATAGTATAGCATGTCGCCCAAAAAACGTCATAGTATAGCATGTCACTCTAAAAACGTCATAGTATAGCATGTTGCTCTAAAAACATCATAGTATAGCATGTTGTCCAAAAAATGTCATAGTATAGTATGTCTCTCCAAAAGCATCATAGTATAACATTTCGAGCTAAAAACATCATAGTATAGCATGTCGCTCTAAAAACGACATAGTTTAGCATGTCGCTCAGAAAAAGTCATAGTATAGCCTTTGGTCCAAAAAACGTCATAATATAGCATGTCGCTCAAAAAATGTCATAGTATAGCATGTCGCTCAAAAAATGTCATAGTATAGCATGTCACTCAAAAAAACGTCATAATATAACATGTCGCTCTAAAAACATCATTTAGCATGTCGCTCTAAAAACATCATAGTATAGCATGTCGCTCTAAAAACGTCATAGTATAGCATGTCGCTCTAAAAACGTCATAGTATAGCATTTCACCCAAAAAACGTAATCGTATAGCATGTCGCTCTTGAAACGTCACAGTATAACATGTCACTCTAAAAACATCATAGTATAGCATGTCGCTCTAAAAATATCATAGTATAGCATGTTGTCCAAAAAATGTCAAAGTATAGTATGTCTCTCCAAAAACGTCATAGTATAACATTTAGCGCTAAAAACATCATAGTATAGCCTGTCACTCTAAAAACGTCATAGTACAGCACGTCACTCTAAAAATGTCATAGTATAGCATGTCGCTCTACAAACGTCATAGTTTAGTATGTCGCTCTAAAAACTTCATAATATAGCATGTGGCCCAAAAAACGTCATGGTATAGCATGTGGCTCAAAAAATGTCATAGTTTAGCATGTCGTCCAAAGAGCATCATAGTATAGCATGTTGCTCTTAAAACATCATAGTATAGCATTTCGTCCAAAAAATATCACAGTATAGCATGTGGCCCAAAAAACGTCATAGTATAGCATGTCGCTTTCAAAACGTCATAGTATAGCATGTCGCTCTAAAACAGTCATAGCATAGCATATCATTCAACAAAACCTCATAGTATATCATGTAGCTCTAAAATCGTCATAGTATAGCATGTCGCTCTAAAAACGTCATAGTATAGCCTGTCGCTCTTAAAACGTCATAGTATAGCATGTCACTCTAAAAACGTCATAGTATAGCCTTTGGTCCAAAAAACATCATAGTATAGCATGTCACTCTAAAAATGTCATAGTGTAGCATGTCGATCTAAAAACATCATAGTACAATACGTTGCTCTAAAAACGTCATAGTAGAGCATGTCGCTCTAAAAACGTCATAGTATAGCATGTCCCTCTAAAAATGTCATAGTATAGCATGTTGCTCTAAAAACGTCGTAGCTTAGCATGTCGTTCTGAAAACTTCATAATATAGCATGTGGCCCAAAAAACGTCATAGTTTAGCATGTCGTCCAGAGAGCATCATAGTATAGCATGTTGCTCTTAAAACATCTTAGTTTAGCATGTCGCTGTAAAAATGTCATAGCATATCATGTCGCTCTAAAAACGTCATACTATAGCATGTCAATCTACAAACGTCATAGTATAGCATGTCGCTCTAAAAACGTCATAGTATAGCATGTTGCTCTAAAAACGTCATCGTATAGCATGTCACTCTAAAAACGTCATAGTATAGCATGTCGTCCAAAAAACGTCATAGTATGGCATGTCGCTATAAAAACATCATAGTATAGCATGTCGTCCAAACAATGTCATCCTATAGCATGTCACTCTTGAAACGTCACAGTATAGCGTGTCGCTCTAAAAACGTCATCGTATAGCATGTCGCTCAAAAAACGTCATGCTATAGCATGTCGATCTAAAAACGTCATAGTATAGCATGTCGCTCTAAAAATGTCATAGTATAGCATGTTGCTCTAAAAACGTCATAGTATAGCATGTCGCTGTAAAAATGTCATAGTATAGCATGTCACTCTAAAAACGTCATAGTATAGCCTTTGGTCCAAAAAATATCATAGTATAGCATGTCGCTCTAAAAACGCCATAGTATAGCCTTTGGTCCAAAAAACTTCATAGTATAGCATGTCGCTCTAAAAACATCATAGTGTAGCCTTTGGTCGAAAAAATATCATAGTATAGCATGTCGCTCTAAAAACATCATAGTATAGCATGTCGCTCTAAAAATGTGATAGTATAGCATGTCGCTCTAAAAACAACATCGTATAGCATGTCTCTCTAAAAACATCATAGTATAGCCTTTGGTCCAAAAAACATCATAGTATAACATGTCGCTCTAAAAACATATTATAGCATCTCGCTCTAAAAATGCCATCGTATAGCATGTTGCTCTAAAAATGTCATAATATAGCATGTAGTTCAAAAGACGTCATAGTATAGCATATCGCTCTAAAAATACCATAGTATAGCATGTCACTCTAAAAACGTCATAGTATAGCCTTTGGTCCAAAAAACATCATAGTATAGCATGTCGCTCTAAAAGCATCATAGTATAGCATGTCGCTCTAAAAACATCATAGTATAACATGTCGGTCTAAAAATATCATAGTATAGCATGTCGCTCTAAAAACGTCATCGTATAGCATGTCACTCTAAAAACGTCATAGTATAGCATGTCGTCCAAAAAACGTCATAGTATGGCATGTCGCTATAAAAACATCATAGTATAGCATGTCGTCCAAACAACGTCATCCTATAGCATGTCACTCTTGAAACGTCACAGTATAGCGTGTCGCTCTAAAAACGTCACAGTATAGCGTGTCGCTCTAAAAACGTCATCGTATAGCATGTCGCTCAAAAAACGTCATGCTATAGCATGTCGATCTAAAAACGTCATAGTATAGCATGTCGCTCTAAAAATGTCATAGTATAGCACGTTGCTCTAAAAACGTCATAGTATAGCATGTCGCTGTAAAAATGTCATAGTATAGCATGTCACTCTAAAAACGTCATAGTATAGCCTTTGGTCCAAAAAATATCATAGTATAGCATGTCGCTCTAAAAACGCCATAGTATAGCCTTTGGTCCAAAAAACTTCATAGTATAGCATGTCACTCTAAAAACATCATAGTGTAGCCTTTGGTCGAAAAAATATCATAGTATAGCATGTCGCTCTAAAAACATCATAGTATAGCATGTCGCTCTAAAAATGTGATAGTATAGCATGTCGCTCTAAAAACAACATCGTATAGCATGTCTCTCTAAAAACATCATAGTATAGCCTTTGGTCCAAAAAACATCATAGTATAACATGTCGCTCTAAAAACATATTATAGCATCTCGCTCTAAAAATGCCATCGTATAGCATGTTGCTCTAAAAATGTCATAATATAGCATGTAGTTCAAAAGACGTCATAGTATAGCATATCGCTCTAAAAATACCATAGTATAGCATGTCACTCTAAAAACGTCATAGTATAGCCTTTGGTCCAAAAAACATCATAGTATAGCATGTCGCTCTAAAAGCATCATAGTATAGCATGTCGCTCTAAAAACATCATAGTATAACATGTCGGTCTAAAAATATCATAGTATAGCATGTCGCTCTAAAAACGTCATCGTATAGCATGTTGCTCTAAAAAGTCATAGTATAGCATGTCGTCCAAACAACGTCATCCTATAGCATGTCACTCTTGAAACGTCACAGTATAGCATGTCGCTCTAAAAACGTCATAGTATAGCATGTTGCTCTAAAAACGTCATACTGTAGCATGTCAATCTAAAAGGATCATAGTATTGCATGTCGCTCTAAAAACGTCGTAGTTTAGTATGTCGCTCTAAAAACTTCATAATATAGCATGTGGCCCAAAAAACGTCATGGTATAGCATGTGGCTCAAAAAACGTCATAGTTTAGCATGTCGTCCAAAGAGCATCATAGTATAGCATGTTGCCCTTAAAACATCATAGCATAGCATTTCACTCAAAAAACGTCACAGTATAGCATGTCACTCAAAAAAAGTCATAACGTGCCGCTGTAACCAAACCTTTACTTAAAAAGCCCACTCTAGATCCAGATGTTTTAGCCAACTATAGACCAATTTCCAAGCTCCCATTTCTCTCCAAAACTCTGTAAGGAACAGTTGCAAATCCCTTATGTGAACATTTACAAAGGAATAGCTTGTTTGAAGAGTTTCAGTCAGGCTTCAGAGTGCATCATAGCACAGAAACAGCTCTGGTGAAAGTTACTAATGACCTTCTCATAGCGTCAGATAATGGACTGTTCTCTATACTTATTTTATTGGACCTTAGTGCAGCATTCGATACAATCGACCACAAACTTTTATTACAGCGACAAGAACATTGTGTTGGCATTAAAGGGACAGCACTGGATTGGTTTAAATCCTACTTATCAGACAGGTTCCAGTTTGTGCATGTCAACAATGACTCTTCTGAGCATACTAGGGTTAATCATGGAGTTCCTCAGGGCTCTGTCTTAGGACCAATACTGTTCACATTATACATGCTTCCCTTAGGCAATATTATTAGGAAGCACTGTATTAATTTCCATTGTTATGCTGACGACACTCAATTGTATTTATCTATGAAGCCAAATGAAACTAATCAGCTAGCTAGACTGCAAGATTGTCTTCAGGACATAAAGACCTGGATGACCTATAATTTCTTACTACTAAATTCAGACAAGACTGAAGTCATTGTATTTGGCCCCAAACATCTTAGAGAATTGCTTTCAAAGCATATAGTTACTCTGGATGGCATTACATTGGCCTCCAGTACTACTGCGAGGAACCTCGGTGTTATCTTTGACCAGGACATGTCCTTTAACTCACACATAAAACAAATCTGTAGGACTTCCTTTTTCCACCTGAGAAATATTGTGAAAATCAGGAACATCCTGTCTCAGATTGATGCAGAAAAACTAGTCCATGCATTTGCTACTTCTAGGCTTGACTACTGTAATTCCTTATTATCAGGTTGTCCCAAAAGCTCTCTGAAACATCTACAGCTGATCCAAAATGCTGCAGCCAGAGTACTGACGGGAGTTAGCAAGAGAGATCATATTTCCACTATATTGGTTTCTCTTCATTGGCTTCCTGTTAAATCTAGAATAGAATTCAAAATCCTTCTTCTGACATATAACGCTCTTAACAATCAATCTCCATCATATCTTAAAGACCTGATAGTACCATATTATCCTAGCAGAACTCTTCGCTCTCAGACTGCAGGCTTACTTGTTCCTAGAATCTCTAAAAGTGGAATGGAAGGCAGAGCCTTCAGTTATCAGGCGCCTCTCCTGCGGAACCAGCTCCCAGTTTGGGTTCAGGAGGAGGACACCCTCTCTATTTTTAAGACCAGGCTTAAAACCTTCCTTTTTGACAAAGCTTATAGTTAGGGCTGACTGGGGGACCCTGACGGGGTGAGCTGGTGTTTTCATTTGCACAACTGACTTCCCCTCTTGATGTCCCTTTAGTTTGCCCCTAGTTATGCTGCTATAGGCCTAGGCTGCTGGGGAACCTCTCTTGATGCACTGAGCCCTTCTCTAACTACCTATGTATTTACTATATATACCATTATTGCATTACACTCACTCTGTTTCTTTCTGTGTCCTTTCTCCGAGGGTCCCTGGTCCCAGAGCTGGATGCTTCAGATGTGTGGTTGTTCTCCCACCTCCAGCTGCCCATTTCCACCGATCTACTCTGCATCACCCTCACTATACTTGATTTGCTCATCTACATGTTTTTGAATTTACCACCAGCTATATATATAGTATATTTAATGCCAGAGCCGTACACCATAGCAGTAAACTATAATTAGTTTCCATGTTAGTTGTACTTTGCATGTATCATCTGTCTTATCATGCATGTATTATACTGTGTGTTTTATGGTCCTTGTGTCCCCCCACCTCTCTATCTCTACCCATTGACCTCTTCCCCTCTACCTCTATCCCTCTATCTCTACCTCTTCTCCTCCTCCTCCTCTCAACCCGCCCGGCCAGCAGGCAGATGGGTCCCCCCCATTAGAGCCAGGTTCTGCTCGAGGATTTTTCCCTGTTAAAAGGGTGTTTTCCTTGCCACTGTTGCCTTTTGGCTTGCTCTGGGGGTCAGGCATATGGCTTCTGCAAAGCGTCTTGAGACAATTTGACTGTAATTGGCGCTATATAAATAAAATTGAATTGAATTGAATGATAGCATATCGCTCTAAAAACATCATAGTATAACATGTCGCTCTAAAAACATATTATAGCATGTCGCTCTAAAAACATCATCGTATAGCGTGTTGCTCTAAAAATGTCATAATATAGCATGTAGTTCAAAAGACGTCATAGTATAGCATGTCGCTCTAAAAACACCATAGTATAGCATGTCACTCTAAAAACGTCATAGTATAGCATGTTGCTCTAAAACGTCATAGTATAGCCTTTGGTCCAAAAAACATCATAGTATAGCATGTCGCTCTAAAAACGTCATAGTACAGCATGTCGCTCTAAAAGCATCATAGTATAGCATGTCGCTCTAAAAACATCATAGTATAACATGTCGGTCTAAAAATATCATTGTATAGCCTTTGGTCCAAAAAACATCATAGTAGAGCATGTCGCTCTTGAAACGTCATAGTAGAGCATGTCACTCTAAAAACATCATCGTATAGCATGTCGCTCTAAAAACATCATAGTATAGCATGTCGCTCTAAAAACATCATTGTATAGCCTTTGGTCCAAAAAACGTCATCGTATAGCATGTCGCTCTAAAAGCGTCATAGTATAGCATGTCGCTCTAAAAACGACATCGTATAGCATGACGCTCTAAAAGCGTCATAGTATAGCATGTCGCTCTAAATATGTCATAGTATAGCATGTCATTCAAAAGACGTCATAGTATAGCATGTCACTCTAAAAATGTCATAGTATAACATGTCACTCTAAAAACGTCATAGCTTAGCATGTCGCTCTAAAAACGTCATAGTATAGCATGTCGCTCAAAAAACGTCATAGTATAGCATGTCGCTCTAAAAACATCATCGTATAGCATGTCGCTCTAAAAAGTCATAGTATAGCATGTCGTTCAAAAGACGTCATAGTATAACATGTCACTCTAAAAACGTCATAGCTTAGCATGTCGCCCAAAAAACGTCATAGTATAGCATGTCGCTCAAAAAACGTCATAGTATAGCACGTCGCTCTAAAAACGTCATCGTATAGCATGTCGCTCTAAAAAGTCATAGTATAGCATGTCGTTCAAAAGACGTCATAGTATAACATGTCACTCTAGAAACGTCATAGTGTAGCCTTTAGTCCACAAAAGGTTGTAATGTCCTGACTGTCTGAAGTAGGTGAGGAGCAACACAAAAACAGTCCAGACGCTTGTTTCCAGAGGGTTAGACGACTATTTATTTGAAAGAGTAAGTTCACAACAACACAACATGTGAGTGGGTTAAAAGCAAATGCGTGTTAGTAAAATAAAAATAAAGAAACAGAACTAAAAGTGAACTTCACGTTGACAGTGATGGGCATTCCAACCAGGAACAAAGTAAAAGATAATCAATACAAAAAAAACTCTTCCTGTTCACCTCTTCAAGCCCAAAAACACACCGCAGTAGCATCCTAAACTAAAACTACCAATGGGTTCCCTGTTTTCCTTTCTGAACAGTTCAAAGGTCCCTCTCTATCTCCCCACACATCCACCAACCACTGGAACACATCTCCAAAGTTCTGCCGGTCCAGCTCAGCTTCCCCTCAGAAGAAGTGCCGCCACCTGCCAGATGAAGGAGCCTTTTGAGAGGCAGCTGGCATCGTGATTGGACTGTACTTTGGTCTGTTCCAATCCAGCTTCGGCTCCAGAGATGGCAGGCGGGACGAGTCAACGGAGGCCGGGTGGACGAAGGCATGCAGCTGAGTACAATCCAGAAAACAACAGAGGAGGAGTGCAGGGCCAGAACAAACAGAGTAGCATGGTATGTCTCTTAGAAAACATCATAGAATAGCCTTTGCTATGAAAAAATGACATAATATACATCGTATATTGTACAAATAACAAGTCAAAGGAAAGAGATATACATTGTAGAATTGTAATTGTGGGCTGACTGATTTACTGATTATCAGTATTTTATTTTTTACTGATTTACGGTAATAAATTTAAAAATGGCGCTATTTTGGCTCTGAACCTTAATCTACCTGTGGTCACTCTGTCTTCTGGAGTGATTTGATTGGTTATACGTCACGAATAAAACTCCTTTAACTTAACATCTGTAAACAAAACAAAAACGTATCACCAAAGTTTCCTGTTAAAGTTTGTGTTCTTCTAAGTTTAACTCCAAGATTTTAAATGCTTTCATTTACTTCAAATGAATATCTACTCCAAATGTCTCACTAATAATCATTGTCAGCTTTAAAAACCAACAAAACACCCCTCTATACTCGACCACACTTAGTACAGTCCGGTTCCCCCTTCTATAAATCTGCTTGGAATCCTCCACTTCCTGTTTGTCAAAGTGGCCTTCTACCTGGACAGGTTTTGTTGGAGCTCACGCAACAAACATTTTGGGTAACTGCACTTTAATATGGATGGATGACACTGAATTAGAGTCTGTTTTCATGAGACTGAGTTAAGATGTGTAGCTCTGTCATTAAATAGTAAATTATTTCTCAGAATTCACAGAGAAAAGTCTGAAATGTTTGCTAGGTTAGTGTCCCACATGTTCTTTGGCTCAGCTAAAGCTAACTCTCTCCAACTTCTGGATCTCTTGAGTTGCTTGTTGTTAAAATATCTTGCTGGAGGTGCTGAAGCTCAGAAAGTCTGAGATGTTTGTTCAAAATGAGCTCATTCTCAAGTCTTATCTGAACTGTCCTCTTTTGTTTGAACTTTCCCTAAACTTAGGAGTTAATGACAGAGCAGCACATCCAGACTCAGTCTCATTTATGTAGAGATTAAACTTCAGTGTCATTCATTGATGTTAAAGTGCAGTTTTTCAAATGTTTGTTGCACATGCTCCCGACCAAACCAGTCCAGGTGGGAGACGATGTGAAGAGAAAGCTCCAGAGGATGAATATCACACATTTACGTTGGAAATAAATGTCCGTTAATTTGACATACAAAAGCTGGATTTCCCTTTAATGATGTTCAAGTCTTTGTTGAATGTTTTGTTGATGTTGGTTTCTAAATGTTTTTTGACACTCGGCCCCAAAGATTAAAACCTTTTACGGCTCACAAGCTGCAACAATTCACACTTTATCAACTATCTTTCTGACTAAACTAAGATAAAAAGTGAAAAACTGTCTGATTCCTGCATCATGAATGTAAATCTTTTTGTTTTTTATGACAGTAAACTGAATATATTTGGGTTTGACATTTTATAAACCAAAACAAGAAATGAATTAGTTGAGAAAACAATCAACAGATTAATGGACAAAGAAAATGTGTTTTCCAACATTACAAGATTCATACAATTTGAATTCAATTTTATTTATATGACGCCAATTACAGGTCAAATTGTATCAAGACGCTTTATTTTTGTATTTTTTGTTATATTTAAAATATGACACAATAAGAAACTTAAACCTCTTGACTAATCCAATTTATTATTTGGTTTTTAAGAGATTAATCGACAAAATAACTTTCTCCACTAAAACTAATAAACATGAGGTCAAATAGAAGGAAGAGTTTTAAATACTGCAGTCCCACGACGACAAGAATAAAGTTTGTCAACAAAAACTAAATCTGCTGGTGGATGCCATTAAAGTCCTAATAAATGATAAAGTGTGATACTAAAGGTTTGTGGTGCTAAAAATGTCAAAGTAAAGATATCAAGTTGAACATCTGGATGGAGGTTGATAAAAATTGACCTCCCTTCATTTCTCTGGAGCGACTCCATGGATTTTATGGATGGTGGTTAAAGACCTGCTCTTCTAGTGGTCTTCCCTCTAGTCGCTATAAAAAGTCAGTCCATCCTGGCCGACTTCAACACCTCTTCATGACAACTTGTTCTGCCTCGGACCTGGTGGAAACTCAAGAAACTCGGGAAAACCTGTCGAGACTGGAAGAACTCGTGGAGACTCGAAGAACTCGTCGGGTGGGGGAAGGTGTGGTGGGTGGTGGAAGGAGGTGGGGGAGTAGAGGGGGGAGGCCGCCACCCACCTCCCCACCTACTCTCCGCCCTGACTCCACCCAGACTCCGCCTTGGCTCTGCCCATGTGGTCACTTCAGGAACCACGATGCCAAAGGGACGACGAATTTATGTCATTTTATCTGATCTGTAGCTCAGTGAGTTAAGGATTTGCCTATGGAGCTGCAGGTCACTGGTTCAAGACCAGACCCTTCTTAAATTTTTTGAAAATCCTGACAAAGACAAAGAAAGAAAATTGCCAGTGGTGGGTCTTGAACCTGCGACCTTCCAGTTGGTAGTCTGTCTTCTAACCCCCTGAGCTACTCGCTCAGATACTAATTCTTCTTTTTTTTGCGCATTTATCATCTATTTTTTGTCATTTTCGAGTTTTTTTTTAACTCGAGTCTTGACTTGACCGTTTTTCTCAGGAGGTTGGACTTCAGCCTTTGTGCTGGAGGGTGGAACCCTCAGTTCCAAGACTTTCCAAAGCCTCCACACCTCCCGAGTCCTCAGGACCTGAGCTTTCACACAGTCTGAGGGCTGAAATTTTCTAAGTCCCACAGTAGTTCTCTGTTAGTTTGAACCTTCCGACAGTCTGAGGACTGAAATTTTCTAAGTCCCACAGAAGTTCTCTGTTAGTTTGAACCTTCAGACAGTCCAAGGACTGAAATCCTCTAAGTTCCTGAGTAGTTGTCTGTTAGTTTGAACCTTTAGACAGTCCAAGGACTGAAATCTTAAAAGTTTCTCAGTACTTCTCTGTTAGTTTGAACCTTCAGACACTCTGAGGACTGAAGTTTTAAAAGTTTCTCAGTACTTCTCTGTTAGTTTGAACTTTCTGGTTAACAGAAGCCTTAAAACTTGTGACCATGAGTCTTGATTTCACATTTAGACCATCCATCTGAGTTCTTCTCAGACCTTAACCTGTGGGTTTTTTAGAAATCCTGAACAAACTTTGATTGTCTTCACTGAACAGTAAAGTTTGTGGAGATCAGAAGGTAACATTAGTTTGATCAATGCCTTCAACTACTAGTAGACTTTATCTGGAAAGCAGTTTTCTGAAATGAATTCTTAGTAAATCTGTCCACAATCAAAGCAAGAACATAGAAAGAGGAAATGTTTGAAGAAACAACTTGATGTTTTCATTTCACACTAGAAAACGCTTGAAGACCTTTATCTGTTTTTGCTCTTTTTGATCGTTTTATTGTCTCTTCTGTTTAATTTGATCTTCTAAAGTTTAACTGGTGTCTTTTCAAATGTTTTGTCTTTAGTTTGATTCTTCTTAAATGTTTAGTTTTGCTCTTTTCTCACCCTTTATTCTTTTCTAATGTCTGATTTGATTTAGAAATGTTTTGTCTTTTTAATGTTTAATTGTTTTTTCAAATGTTTTATCGGCTTGTTTGAAAAATTTTCTTTCCCAATGTTTAACTTTTTGATTAAATCTTTAAGGTTTTTCTTCTTAAATGTTTTACCACCTTTTAATGTTTTTCTTTTTAAATGCTTTATTGTATTTTGTTTAATTCCTATTTAAAGTTTTATTGTCTATAAGATTTAATTTTCTAATTAAACATTTAATTTTTTAATTAAATGTTTTGTCTTTTTAAAGGTTTAGTAATCTAATTAAATGTTTTGTATTTTTTAAAATTTTTAATATTTTTCTTGTTCAATTGTATTTTTTAAATGTTTAATTATCTAAAATATTTAATCTTTAATGTTTAATATTTTTGTTGAAAAAATTTAGTTTAATTTCATAATTACATTTTGTATCTTGTTTATCTAATTAAATATTTTGTCTGTTTAATATAATTTAATTGTATTTAATGTTTAATTTTCTTTTTAAAAGTTTTATTGTATGAAATGTTTTTCCTTTGATTTAATTGCTTTTTTAAATGTAGTTTATTTCTTGTCTTTTTTTTTCCTGTCAAGATTTTAACGCCAACCTTAAAAATGAAACAAACCCTGAAATCACAATGAAAAATCCTTCTGTTGTCACAATCATGAGTTAGTCAGTTATTCAGTTTATCAATTCAACTTTATTTGTTTAGCAGCTTTCACACGGATGACAAAACTAAACAAGCAAAGGGAAAAAACTATGCTAAAACTATGATTAAAACTCAAAAACATTTAAAAAAAAATAAATAAATAAAATAAAATTTAACATCGTAATAAAATATGTTGTGTCCAGGGGATGGAGGGAGTTTACTGAAGTCTTCTTGGGCTCACATGGGAAATCATTTAAAATATAAACTTGATATTCAGTCTAAGGAAACTGGAAATTGCAGAGTGACAGAAGAACCAACAATATCTCCTGTTTTCTCCTTTAATGAGTCGACTCGTGCTTTCAGATCAAAGAACTACAGACTCTTCACAACCTGCTCAAACTCTTGGTACAGGACCTCACCACACGGGTCAAGAAGGTTTCCATCTCATTTCTACTCTGAAGCTCACCTTCTTCTGCTCAAACTGCTGACAAATGTTTCTGCTGCTCTAAAGTCTGGTCTCCAGAACTTCCTAAAAACTCTCAAAGTCTCTTCTGCTGCAGGTTGCTTTGTAGAACCGTTACAGAAAACCTCACTAAACCACATGGAGGGGCCTCAAGATAGTCGTCCAAATGAAACCATACAAAAACCAAACTAGTACAACCCAAACGCTAAAGTCTCCTGCAACCTACCAGAGAACCTCTGAGAACAGAGAATCAGGACAGGAACTCTTACCTTCTGGACAACCAACGTTGCTTCACAAACAAGAATACAGAATGTGTCTGACCAAAAACCTCTAAAGACTCACTACAGCCAAGATAAAGACACAACTCAGCTGCAGCAAACCCACTAATCACTGCACACATTAGCACCATGTGCTAACTGTGGCTAAAAAACCTCATTTACCAAAACAACTATCCAGTACAAAGCCCTAAAACACACCAAGAAACACATTAAAGACAATTTTACTGCTGGAAGCTGCAAGCCAACGCCTAAAGAACAGACTAAAGTAATGGAGCCAAACCCGGTTCTGTGGTGAAGAGAAGCAGAGGAAATGTTTGTCTGCAGCTAAATAAAGCAGGAAGACACTGAGCTGCTCAGGTGTTCCTGATAACACCAAGCTGCTCAGGTGTTCCTGATAACACCAAGCAGCCACCTGGACAGCCAATAGGAACACAGCTTACTGGAAGTCCAGAGGGCTGGCTTAGTGAAGGAAATTTAGTTTAAAGTTGAAGCAGAAAGTTAATAAAGAAAGTTGAAAACCACCTTCTGATACCTGAAATCTCTGAGTTTTCACACAAAGAACACCTGAACATGTCAAACTGGTTTCATAGTAGAACCATCATTGTAAAAACGTCATAGTATGGTGTGTTGCTCAAAAAACATTAGGACCCGGCTGTCTAGGGTCACCGAGGAGCAACACAAAAACAGGACAAACACTGGTTTCCAGGGGGTTAGGCGGCTATTTATTTGAAAGAGTAAGTTTACAACAACGCGTGAGCAGAAAAATCGCTGAAAATATTAGTTTTTGTCTTTTTTTATTGACCAAACTTTTCAGGAAGTAGATGAAGAATAGTTAAAGCTCTCATGTAGAAGTCCAACTTATTTTGGATCCTTGTGGAGAGTTTAATCTTAGAGTTTGTAAAGCTGTTGAGTTTTTAGAGTCACATGGATTGTTTTGACATTGAATAACTGAGTCCTGAAATAAAATTACAGTTGTGGATTTCTGTCATTTAGTCTGGACTAAACAAATAACAGCAGCATAAATGTCAAACGTCATTATGAGGAGTCTGGATTGAGGTTTCTCACTTGATAATGATTAAAACATGAAATTTAGGTTGGTTTAAAGGAATATTCCACCTTAAATCTTTGAATGTTGACCTAAAAGGTTGGTTTCAGGAAGTATTCCACCGACAAGGTCCTCACACATCCACCTTAAAGGAACATTCCACCAAAAATCCTTGGACATGCACCTAAAATGTTGGTTTAACCGAGTATTCCATCCAAAATCCTCAGAGACCTGAGGGGCTGGTTAAAAGGAATATTCCACCTTAAACCCCAAATATAGACCCGAAAGGGTGGTTTAGAAAAAATCCTTCAATGTAGACCAAAAAGGTTAGTATGGAGGAATATTCCACCTGAAATGTAGACCTGAGAAGTTGGTTTGGAAGAATACACCATCCTAAACATCCTTAAATGTAGACTAAGAGAAAGTTTGGAAGAAAATTCCACCTAAAATCCCACCTAAAATCCTCCAATGTGGACCTAAAAGTTGAGTTTAATGGTATATTCTACGTAAAATTCACTACTGTAGACCTTGGAGATTGGTCTGATGGTATATTTCACCCAACATCCTTGAACAGAAACTTAAAAAGTTTGTTCAAAGGAATATTCCACCTAAAATCCTTCAATGTAGACCAAAAAATCTTGGTGTAAAGGAGTATTCCACCTTAAATGTAGACCTAAAGGATGATTTGGAGTAATATTCTACTCTAAAATCTTCCAATGTTGACCTAAAAGGTTTATCTGATGGTATATTCTACCCAACATCCTGGAACATTTACCTAAAAGGTTGGTTTAATGGTATATTCCCAGAAGAACCCTTGAACATTGGGCTTATTGGTATATTCCACCCAAAATACTTGTACATATACCAAGAAGTCAGTGTAAAGGAAATGTAGACCTAAAAGGATTGTTTAAAGGAATATCCATCCATCCATCATCTATACACCGCTTAATCCTCACTAGGGTCGCGGGGGGGCTGGAGTCTATCCCAGCTGACTTAGGGTGAAGGCAGGGGACACCCTAGACAGGTCGCCAGTCTGTCGCAGGGCCACATACAGAGACAAACAATCACTCTCACATTCACACCTATGGGCAATTTAGAATGATCAATTAACCTCAGCATATTTTTGGACTGTGGGAGGAAGCCGGAGTACCCGGAGAAAACCCACGCATGCACAGGGAGAACATGCAAACTCCATGCAGAAAGATCCCAGGAAAGCCGGGACGCAAACCAGGGATCTTCTTGCTGCAAGGCGAAATTGCTAACCACTACACCACTGTGCAGCCCTAAAGGAATATATATATATATATATATTTTTATTAACTATTATTTTCATTATTTAATAATCTGTTATCAGTCAGAACCCTGGCAAACTTATTTTCATCAGTTTTTTAGTGGAAGTCACAAATAAAGGAATTCTTGGTTTTTCCTGGCGTTACTGAGTCAAAAGCTGCTGTTTCAACACAGACACGTTCACATGCATCCACAAACCTCTCAGCACTCAAACACCCACAGACAGGAGGCCGGCTGGACCGAGGCTCGGCGGCGTCCTCAGACCCACGAGTCGGGGAGTCGGTGAACTTGTTGGTCCAGTTTGAAGGCCTCCGTGTGGTCCAGTAGAAGTCCACGTAGTCGGTGTTGGCTTTGAACCGCAGCGACTGGCCACCATCAGGTGGACCGGCTCGTCCTCGTAGGGCTCCTCCTGTAGCCTTGAGGGGACCACAGGAACATTCAGTAGCTGTTGGAGTTCTTCCTGTCAGGCTCGTGGTAGAACGGCTCTGAAGAATCTTGTACTTGTCTTATCTGGAACAATCTAACAGCCTAAACTGTTAACAGCGCTGTAAAGAAGCAAACACTCAGGCATAGATTTGGACTCAAACTAGATTTATTTTAGAAAACAAATCAACTTAGAGGCATTTGTTCACACATGTGGCTGAATAGGAGGCCGTCCAATCAGATTCGAGGTCTTCACTCTGTAGGTTGGTTGTTCGGTGAGACTCTTGGACCTCCATCAGCTGACGTGGATGTTTGATGGTCTTCTTCTCTAGTGCCAGATGATTCATCCATGAATTCAGCAGCTACAGACTGAAATGAAGCTCATGCTGCCGTTACTGAATTCCTGTTCCAGATTAAATGTTCAGATCTCACCTTGAATGCAGCCGTCTGCTGTCTGATAGTTTTTCTTATTGTAGTTTTCAATAAAGTCTTTTTGCTCATGTAAGGATGTGGTGAGACTCTTTCTCAGTCGCTGCAGACGTCCCTCATTGTGCATCTCCAGAGAAGAAACAGAAAAACTGGTCACTGCTTCAGCATCACAAACGCTCTCCAGCATTGAGTGTTTTAGGAATTCATTCATTCATTGTGTTGTGAACTTTGAAGGAGCAGAAACTTTACAGCTGCCAAAGATATGAGCTCCAATTCTGTATGTTTTAGGAAATGAAGTTCATCAAATGAACACTTGATTTTTGCTGATAACACTCATTAAATTACTGAAGAAATCCAACATAAAAACCTGTGAACTCTCAGGCAGCTTTTGTTAAAGTTTGTCTATAATTCTATCATCATGTTCTGGAACCAGGACTCTGCAGAAGCTCCTTCAATCAGATACTTGTGTGTTTCTATTTCAGGCCTCAGGTTTGAACATACAACAGAGGATTAGAAAGGAGTGATTTTGATGTTTAAATCAGTCCAGTAAATGTTTGGCGTGAAAATTATTAAAATTTTGATTTAGATAGATTTGTGTCAAATAATATTGTAGAGTCTCACTTAAATATATCCAGATTAGTTGAGTGTATTTACATTTTAAAGAATATTTGATTTCTTAATCTTAATACTGTCGGGTCTGACCCTAAATATTATAATAATGATGTCAATTTAAATAATATTTTAGTGCAGAGTCATAAACTTTAATCAGCTAAACCTGCATAATAAATATCACTGTACAATCTTAACCTGAACATTCATATTAATGAGGTAAATTTACATAAATCATGATATTCTAGAGTCTTAACTGGAATATTTCTAACATTAATCTTTTTGTATTGTGCTGATAAACAACAATAACCCGACTTTCAGATGATATTTATTGTCTGTGATTGTGAGACTAAATTCCTCCACATTCTGTAACTTTGGAACCTGCAGCAGCTGTAGGAATAAATCACTGGAGCCATCAGTTGTCTCTTGCTGGTGATACTACAGCTCTTGGTTTGACATTAAATTTAAAAAAAAATTATTTTAAGGAATTTTTATTAGTGATAAAATTCAATAACTTCACTCTTATGCATTGTAGTGTCACCAAAATCACTGGAGCCATCAATTGACTCCTACTGGTCATACTACAACTCTTGGTTTGATATTAAGTACAAAATCTGAATTTTAAGGAATTTTTATTGGTAATAAAAGTCATTAACTTCACTCTTATACATTGTAGTGTCATCAAATTCACTGGAGCCATCAGTTGGCTCTTCATTGTCATACTACGATCCTTGGTTTGATATTAAATAAAAAAAAAATCTGAATTTTAAGGAATTTTTGTAGTAAATAAAATTCAATCACTTTACTCTTAAACACTGCAGAAAAAATAAACTCCATCCAACCATCAAAAGGTCCTACTGATCATACCTTCAGGTTTTTTCTTCCAAGTACTGTCCGTACAGTCCTTAACTTGGAAAATATTATTAGCTGTTTAACATTATGGTTTAAATGAATCAGTTAACGCTGCAGCCTTGTAAGAAGTCATCTTATTGTCTTTCTTCCCAACCGTCAGTACTTGAGGAGACAGGCTAAACAGTTTAGTTTGGTATATTGGTGTTATCTCATCCTCTCTTTGGTAAGGATTCCAGGTTCCATTACTATTCAGTATCATGTATTTGGACAAACAGGTGCACTGTGGATCTAAAAATATAGCACCACATACATCAAGAGAAGAGCCATCAAAGCTAATTTACTCATAATCCTTAAACTTCACACACAAGCATACAAACTAAATAGTGTGCACATCTTCACATGGCAATAAACAACCCAAATAAAATAAAATTCAGTTACTTTTGGTTATTAATGTTCCACAATCTACCAAAAAAATGGATGAGCACTTTTATCTGTTACAACAAAAAATATTTGAGATATATAACAACAATTTCATTACTAATAAAAAATCCTTAAAATCATGAAAAATGTTTAAATATCAAACCAAGAGTTGTAGTATGATCAACAGGAGCCAACTGATAGTTAGAGTGTAATCTTTATGCAGTACATAAGAGGGAAGTTATTGAATTTTATTATTAATAAAATAATATGAAAACAAGAAAAAAAATCCTTAAAATTCAGATTTTTAATTTATTACCAAACCAAGAGTTGTAGTATGATCAACAGGAGCCAACTGATAGAGTGTAATCTTTATGCAGTACATAAGAGGGAAGTTATTGAATTTCATTACTAATAAAATAATAAGAAAATAAGAAAAAAAATCTTTAAAATTCAGATTTTGTATTTAGTATCAAACCAAGAGTTGTAGTATGACCAGCAGGAGACAATTGAAGGCTCCAGTGATTTTGGTGACACTACAGTAAACAAGAGTGAAGTTACTGAATTTTATGATGAATAAAATAATAAAAATTCCTTAAAATTCAGATTTTGTATTTAGAGTCAAACCAAGAGTTGTAGTATGACCAGCAGGAGACAAATGATGGCTGCAGTAAATTTGGTGACCCTACAGTGTATAAAAGTAATTGAATATTTGTGTAGTGTCTCTCTTCACTGTTTGCAGCGGTTTTGCTATTTGCAGACGGTCCCTGTTCACTCGTTGCATAGCCAGCTGCACATAGACATCAATGTTATTTCTGCAGCTTGAAAGACAGCGAGTTTTGATAAAAACTGGCCTTGTCGCACATTGTCTAGCTTACAACGATGGGAAAGAGGCATTGTTTATGATTTTCACAACGTACATCTCATGAGTTATTGATGCCGAAAGTCCGAATCTGTGAATATCTTGCCAATTTTACCTAACTTACCTATTTTAATACCTAATAGCGATAAACTGCAGCCATTACAGGGTCGTTCACAGGACTAATATACGATAGCTAGCGAACTAGCATTAGCTTACCCTCATATCATAGTTCATATCCTCTTGTCTTCGGCTTGATACTGCTGCATCGCCTCCCAAACTCTCCTGTGTGTCTCCTGAGTGTTTCGACTCGCCGCTCTCAGCTTTCTCCGACTCTTCTATTACTTTGAATCTGACAGAAAGCCACAGATCGAGCAGCAGGTGAACCATCGCCTCCATGTCCATTGTTGTGTTGCATTTGTGTCGCACACAAATGACGCTAAAGGACCTTCGGTCCGCCGTGCTATGACGACTCCACCCACGATGAGGTGGTACTCAATGTGATGGAAAAACAACTAAACCGAGACGAGCCGAGTCCAGTACAGTAGTGGCGAGCCGTGCCGCGCCGAGTAGGTGCTAAAGGAAACGCTAAAGGAAATTTTGTCTTGCACCGCGCTGTATCAACATTTGGGGTAGAGGACCGAGTCTTTAGCGGTTGCCAATAAAGTTTTGTTTAATCCAAACCAACGTAGAGGTGAATAGCGCCACCCAGTGTATCGGAATGTGTTCACAAGCTCTGCATCAATCTATTACCTGGAATCGATTTGCCTTGACTTGATGTGCAGGGTAACCAATCAGGTGTTAGGATCCGCCCACCGACTTTGACGGCCGAGGTTGACAGATAAAATAAATTCATGATCCCCTGCAACACAAGGACCATGAAATAATTAATTAATTAGTGAAATAATAATATGTGTTTTTTTTTACCTAAAATGAATTGCTATTTTAATGATTTAATTACATATTTAATAACACATTTATGTATTTAATTCCAATTTTAATTAATTAATGACATATTTAATTATTTAATGATGTATTCATTTATTTAATTTTGGCACTTTTAGTCCTCCATGTATTTCAAGTTTTAAAAAAGTTTGTAGGATGTGTCATGTTGCTTTTCTCTCCACTTAGGAAAAGTAAATTTGCTTGTTTTGCAAACGGCTGCAAAAATTTGATTTAAATGTGTACTGAACTAAATAGCTGTTATAAGTGGAAGCCTCTGTTTTGCTTAATAATTTTAGTTTCCTGTTTTATTTTTTGTTAGTTTGTTTTTTTTGATGAATGTGACAGAGTTCCATACTGAGTTTAAGGGATGTTTGCCTACCACACCTAATATACTCTTTCTTTGTCATTTCATTGTAGGTGCTTCCTTGGTATCAACCCTGAGAGGGGAACAAAGGCAGCCAGGAGAAGGTGATGTCCAAGAGGTCGGGGAAGCTGCTCCAGAAGAAAGCATCTACTGTAAATCCCCATGTAGTCACCCTTATAAAAAGACTCATGGACTCTGAGTGGGACTTCATGTAAACCCACAGCACCTCTCCACACAGGACCTCACTTTCACAAATGAAAAGCCCAGTCTGCAACCAGATGTTCATGCTGTCATTCTAAGGTAACAAGTGTCAGTATTGTGTTTGGTTCAGTATAAAATACTTCAGTCCACGTGTCTCAGTTTTGAAGTTCCAGGTTTGTTCCATGACGTGGTATTTATTGAACATGATCATGAGTTATGAAAGACTGATTCTGAAGGCAGAGTACCTGAAATGTGATGTGCAATTTTTAAACAGATTGTTGACAACATGTTAAACATCATTAATTTTTTTTGTAGATTTTATTTTGCAAGACTTGAATTATTTGAAATTCATTAGCTGCTGAATGTGTTCAATGCAGTATTAAATAATTTAAATGATATATAGATATCTTTCATTACAGTTCAGGAAAAATGGAAATCCAAACTCAGTGTACCTGAACTAGAACATGCAGAATGAGAACCTGTTCACCATGAGGAAATGATTGTATGTTACTAAAATTTAATGGGTTAAATAAGTCAGTTTTTGAAATATGTTTGATACAGAATTGGTTTTAATAAAAGCTGAATGTTGAAAAGTCATCTCTTGTCTGAGCCATTTCTATGCTATGCTATTTCCCGGGGCTTTCATTTTGAGATGTGACATTTTCAAATCATTAGTTTTCAGCAATGTTATCACTTCATATCATCACATTCTCTGATATCAATTTTACAGTAATAAACTGTTTATGAAGATTACAGTACAAACAGTAAAATAACAGTATAATGGCACCAAAATACTGACAGTAATATACTGTAAGCATAAACTGTAAACATCATAATACTGTAATATTTTTTACAATAATAAACTGTTGTTGTAGGATACAGTAGGTTTACTGTAGAATAACAGTGCTCTGCTGGCAACTTTTGCTGCCAGCTCTTTACTGTGAATTTACGGGGAAATTTCTTAGAGTGTATCACAATACCCCAACACAGCCGGTGACGGACAATTTCAGGGACACGCACCAGCTTTTCAATTGAAGAAAAATGATGATATCTGCAAACAGTCCGCAGTGATATAATTTCCGTTTACCCCACAGTGAAGTTTGATGAGCGTTGTATGGAACATGACAAAACAACCTTTTTTTCCAATATCAAACTGTCAAAACTGAGGATATTTACCTTGAGGCCAATGTAATGCATATATTCTTTCATGAATACAAAACATACATGAATGTAAAACACATTTCTATAGTAATTTAATGCAACCCTAACATGAATGATTGATAAGGTTGCCACGTCTTACCCTGCAGGAATGCTCACTATTACTCTGTGGCCTGAACTTAAAGCTCATCTTTGGTCACTGAATCTCTAAAACTTATATTTAGAAATTTTCTTCCATGAAAATGAATTAAAGACATTGTAGTCTACGGGAGTTGCTGTGGATTGTACGAAATTGGAGTCTTCAAAAAGTTTACAAGAGAGAGTCTTCAGAGACTGATGTGAATAATGTATATTCAATACAGACGCTGTAAGAACAAACATGAGCAAAATCTTGAGATATTAACTCACTACACAAAGTGTTACATTGTCTTATGCAAACTTCTCCTAAACACTGCTCTTCCATCCTGGAAAGCCTCAACCCTTAAGAGCCAACCAGGATGTACACTACCATTCAAAAGTTTGGGGTCACTTAGAAATGTCCTTATTTTTGAAAGAAAACCTTTTTTTTCAGTGAAGATAACATTAAATGAATCAGAGATACAGTCTAGTCATTGTTAATGAGGTAAATGACTATTCTAGCTGGAAACGGCTGATTTTTAATGGAATATCTCCATAGGGGTACAGAGGAACATTTCCAGCAACCATCACTCCTGTGTTCTAATGCTACATTGTGTTAGCTAATGGTGTTGAAAGGCTAATTGATGATTAGAAAACCCTTGTGCAGTTATGTTAGCACATGAATAAAGTGTAAGGTTTCATGGAAAACATGAAATTGTCTGGGTGACCCCAACCTTTTGAATGGCAGTGTATGATGTAATTGTAGCAAATGTTTAACCACCCCTGCTTATTTTTTTTTTTTTTTTTTAAATGTCTGCTAGGTTAGCATTATTTCTGCTTGGCTCAGCATGTCTTTAGTTTCAACTTGAAACTAAAGACTTCCAACTTCCGGCTTTGTTCTTTTATATGGGTTTCCGGTTGGCTGCATTTTTCACAGGATTATTTAGTGTATACATAAATTTGGTTGACACGTTAGGTTTTCCAGTCTTATCACTGTTTGTACTAAAATCTGGTTTTAACATCTTATGTGCCTAGTTTTAACATTTCTTCAATATGAATTACAAAAGCCTAAGTCAAGAAAAATTCTTTGGTGTTTTTATTCTTATAAGGGCATGAACAAAACTAATATTTACTCTTTTTTTTTTTTTTTTCCAAAATGTGATCTTTGGACTACATGAGTACCAGCACTGTGTTTTATGGTAAATCCATGAACAACTATTTCTTTTTGTGCTTTGAAAAACATTTTAACATATTTTCACACGTTTTAACATTGCATTGGCCTATTGTTTAGGCCTGAATAGGAAAACAAATTCCGCTTACAACTGTGAAGCTTATACCTTAGGTAAGTCTGTGTTTCAGAATAACTCGATGAACATTATTCTGAGTCTCCATACTTCTTTATGGATGCAGGACTAGTATTACCATGTCAGTAGACTAGCATTAATATGTTTTCAGCAACAAGAACAGACATATGTTTTGCAGTTCATCTGAGATGAAAGCTGTCGTCACTACATTTGCACCTTAGGGTACCATATGTATCTCATGACAATGCTGATCCCTGACAAAAATATATATATATATAAATAAATAAAAAATCAGCATTCCTGGAAAAGGAGGCAAGTCTCCATCAAAGTCTTATCTTAGAATTTCCAAACATTTTTGTGAGCTTCATGGTGATCAGGTACCATGTGGACATCTTCCATAACTCACTCATCAAGCTGACCTCATTCTGCATCCTAGCCCTTTTTATCCTGATTATCTGCATCCTGACTGACTGCATTTCCTTCATCATCCTTAGCTTCTGTGTCTCTATTGTTCATCATCACAGTTGTCACTATAATCATCATCATTGCAGTTGGAAGGAATTTCCTGGACTATTCTATAAACTCTCCTTTTCTTTGCTGTACTCTACAAAATATGACAAAATGATAAATGTTACACAAACTACAACTAATCTGCAAAAAACTGTCCATTTTGAAATGAACACCCTATAAAATATAGCAAGAACACACTGATTTACAACCAAAACAGTCACAAGAAAAGGTGAAGCAATTACATGAAAACTACACAATCAGAAGTTGTGCTACTGGAGCTATTCATTCATACATGTTTGAACCTTAATTTGAAACAAGGAATTATACAGAGAGCTCCAGACTGCAAGCAGACAGGATTGGTTCCTCGGGATTATTACGTGTGAAATCCCACAAGTCTGAATCTGTATTTCTGCCATCAGAACACTGCAGCCTTAAAGATTAAATACTCAGCTATGGAGCTGACTGCTTATTTTTGCTCATGATGTGTCTTCCAGTATATAATAAAACACCACATGAAGATGTTAATAAGGCAGAAGGAGAAAAAAACTATTTTCACCAGAGGACGTCTTTAAAGAAAAGATGTAAAAGCATTTAACAGAATATTCTGTTAAATGCACTTCATACATTTTCTAACTCATGTATTATCTGACTTTCTTACAGTCGTCTGTGCACTTGTACGACACTCACTTTGGGAGGAGTTTACAGATGGATGTTGATCACAAGCACTTTGAAACACTTGTGATGTTAGGCCTTCAGTATTTCGAGTATTTCAAAGTATTTCTATAATCTGGTTCTGCTTCTAACAAGCATTTACATCAAATACAACCCATCTTGTTGCATTATAACTCAACGAAGCTGGTCCTTAGAGACAGACAAAGCAGGAGACTCCTCTTTTAATTTCTGACATGAAAAAGAGGAACTAAGGCTTTGAAAGCAAATCTAATATGTACGGCCAGTAAAGTTATCGTATTAATTTATATACACCCTTCTGTTTTATGAACAGAAGCATCAGTAAATGGTAATTATATGAAGATAAATGAGTAATGAGTATACAATTAGGCATGATACAAATGCAGAAGTATGAGAGAGCATATGACAAAAGCACACGAGGAGTTCCATTTGCATGTAAAGCAAAATCCGCTAAAGTGAGACCCCAAATTCAGGTGAGACCACAGTTTGTCTTCACTTTTCTAGCTGGCAGTTTGCTTGTACACACTGACAAAGAACCTGCAGTCTGTGAGAGCGAATGATCTCCTGCATCATTCCCTGGAGTCTGAAAATAAGTCGTGAAATTAGCAGTGAGATGTGTTCGTTAGAAAACTTAGACAACTTCACGTTTTCACTGTATTTTCAATTTGCTTTTTTAAGTTAAGACAGACAATTAGGCTTAAGAAGTTTGCTTACTCCCGAAGGTGTTCTGTTCATCTCTGCTCATCCTCCCCAGTGTACACACCAGCTGCCAGTGATATATATACACAGACACACTGCGCATTAACAAATGACTGCAGTTGAAATCTGCAATCTACACTGCACAGCCTCACACAGCAAGATAAATGAAACATTAGGTATATAGAAGTACAAGAAGAGTGATGCTAAAATGTACAGGTTCAAAATGCGGCATTGAATCTGAGGGAAACAGTTGGAAACATTATGAAGCAGCGCCAGAGATGATTAATCCAATGTTGACTGTTTCTTTTCTTCAGAAGCAGTGTAGTATGCACCACAGGCTCCACTGCAAGATAGATATTCTGCTGCTGCTATTGTGCAGGAAGTGAGGAATCAGTCTATTTGACACCATAAAATTTGAAATTAACAACAACCTGCGCAGGTTTTCAGCACAAGCGGCACTTTAATGTGATACTTTTCCAGCATTTCAAAGCCCTGAGATCCAATGACGCACATTTCTGTCAACTCTGCCGTTTGGATGGCGGTGATGTTTAATGAAACGTGCACCAATGAAAGAGATAAAATCAGATGTAAACCATGCAGGATACAAAACTTTCAAAACGCGCTCTTTGAAAATGTTTGCAAGGATACACGGAAAGGATTTGCTGACAAAAGTAAACAAAATCATATCTGTTTACAGCTAAAGCTCACAGTGTACCTCTAAATAACCTTGGGAAAGGGATCAGATTTGCTAAACGTGTTGCTGTGATTCCAGAAAAAAATGTTAGATGATTTTAGATTCATTGTTTTTGATGTAAAAATGCAATAAATTGAAATAACAAAAACAACATCCAACCAGCAGAAGATAAACAAGAGCAATAAATGATGTCTTTATAATTTATGCATAATTTGATTTATTTCTTTGTATATATGTATTAATTTTATTTTAAACAGGGACTACAGACTCTGGGGGTGAAAAAAATGTTTTTGTAATATAAGAATGATGTTTGTTTAAGATTTGCTTGGATGAGTTATTTCAGTTTGAGTATGAATCATTTGAAGCCATCTGTGCAAAAGACTGGCACATAATAGCCTCTTTGACGGGCGTCACTCTAATGTGTATGTGACAACATTATGGTTACCATATGGAGTGATGCCGGTCTTTGCTGCACATAAACAAGACATCTGTTGAGATTGCTGCTTGATTTATACCTAAAACAAAAATTTAAAACGCTTTGTTTTCAGAATTTAGGAATTCTAGCCTGTAATGTAAAACCACCAGCCAGTCACTGCTCTGTTGAGTATAAAGATCACCAAAGCCATTGTTGGAGACAGCATGTAATCACACAATGGGATAAATAGCAGACTTTCACTGCAGAGAGTGGAGAACTGGACGCTACACGTGAATACTGATTTTTAGCTTGGCTATTTCTGAAGCATCTGCCCATGTTCATGTACACAAAGGCTACAGGAAGAAGGCTGTATTTTCAAACCCTGCCCTTTGTTTTTTTTTTTTTTTCTGGTGTACATCTCTGCCCACTGCAGCTATTTATATTTTCCATATTTTGACATTAATGTGTTCATTACGTTTTGATTGTGGATAATCTTTCAGTCAATAATGTGTCAAAATAGTTTAAAAAATGCCCATGTCCTGATCCCAGAGCTTCAGTTTGTCACGCAGGAGTACAAAACCCAAAGGTATCACATTTGTAATTGAGGAAAATGGAGAAATGAATTTGAGAAGCTGGATCAAATAAATATGAAGGATTTTTGTTTTAGAAATGGTCAAAGTTGTTGTTGAAATTCTCTTTGAGCATTTTTTCCTACGACAGGGTTCAAAATAGTCAGATTTAATCTCACAGTGAGAAAATTTGTTTTTTTCAAAAGAAGAAACTATATCTGTTGTGAAGCTGTGAACACTATTTTTTTTATTTTTTTGGTACAATGTTACAACATTTGGTATTTCTTGTTTGCCCACATCAGCCTCCAGGAATAGAAAACTCTCAGTTCAATGAACAGAGTCCTAATCTTAAGTAATCAAGGTGCTATGAGGAGATTGGGTCATTCATTTCCAACTTAAGCACTTAACACCTCCCTATAAATCATTCACACAACAACAGGTTCAGCTGTAGATCAGCAGGCTTAAACCACTTACTTTTAAAGTGTCGCTTTAATGTGTCAGTATGTTTCTGACCTAAAACTACCATCTTTCTTCTCTCCCACAAATCAGGTTCCTCTCTACATTAAGTGGCCTAATTTTGTGCTGAAAATTTGTCAATGAATCCTTCAATTGAAGCAGAAGGGAAAAAGCAAAAGAGGGTTAGTTGTATTTGCAGTGCTGAACATTAGTACAAACATCTTCTATCAGTTCAAATCAGGACCCCTATGGGCTCAGCGCCTTCATTAAACGGCGAAAAATCAGAGTGCCAAAATGAATAAGACAAAACGCAAGAGAGGCTCAGAGAAACTGCGAGCCAAAAAAGACAGGCCCTTCAGGCACACGCTGGCAAATGTGCAAAATTCACTGACATGTTTGTTGTCAGGCCTTTTTCAGTCCGTGTCTGATGGTGGTGGTGGCAGCACAGGGAGGAGGATGAAGCGAGGCAGAGAGATCAGGCTGAGAGTGGAGGGACAGCAGAACTTTGTGGTAAGAAATAGTGAACAATGGCGTGCTGCTTGGCACGACAATATGTCATGAGAGTTGAGGATGATTAGCATTAGACTATGCAACTGTGGATCCAGATACCTATTAAGATCCCCATGATAAAACTGAGGGAAAAAAAAAACATATTACTGAACAAACTAGCTGCTGTAGACAAAGTTATATTGATAATATTACATTAAAATACATTCTGCATGATTTCTCTAGTAGGTGACATCAGTGTTACTCTTTAGGGGGCCAACACATTGTGTCCATAGGTTAAGACAATTGGAAAACATTTGCTAAAGATGTCTTTCAATGCAGCTCTAATATCTTGTCTTTTTGAAAGAACATAATTTTTTTTCTGTCATCCACCTTTCATTATCAACAGCATTTGTTGTTTCGTGAATTTTTTTAAGCTAAAGGATGAGCAGTGCTTTGGCAGGAGCCAGCTTTGATCATCTGATCAATCCTTTTTTTTTATATATCTACTTTCTGTCTTTGCTGCAAGGCACACATTATAATATCCCTTGTTTTCATCAATGTACATTGTACAACATTGCAACGCCACTTTCTCCTTGATTACTCATTAAGGAGCAGCACTGCTTGTTTACACTGAGGGGCATTAAGATGCATGCGGTGGGCTGGTCTGGACCAATCTATGGTGGACAATTTTTAACCCTTAGATGCATGAGGGATTGGACCCTACATTTTTCCATAAGTGGGTCAAAAATGACCCATATAAGAATAAATGTGTTTTTGTGCCATTTTTATCATTTTGGTTAAGAATAATCATTTGTATGATTGTTTGTGTTATATTTGTGTCCACACAAGAATGATTTCCATCCATCCATCCATTATCTATACACCGCTTAATCCTCACTAGGGTCGCGGGGGGGCTGGAGTCTATCCCAGCTGACTCAGGCGAAGGCAGGGGACACCCTAGACAGGTCGCCAGTCTGTCGCAGGGCTACATATATAGACAAACAATCACTCTCACATTCACACCTACGGGCAATTTAGAATAATCAATTAACCTCAGCATATTTTTGGACTGTGGGAGGAAGCCGGAGTACCCAGAGAAAACCCACGCATGCACAGGGAGAACATGCAAACTCCATGCAGAAAGATCCCGGGAAAGCCGGGACGCGAACCAGGGATCTTCTCACTGCAAGGCGAAAGTGCTAACCACTACGCCACTGTGCAGCCCCAAGAATGATTTCATATTTAAAATTTGTTTATTTTTCATTCTATAACAGATTTTGATAATTGTAAAAAAAAGAATATTATACAGAACAGCAATAGCAGAATGTCAGCATTCATTTTGTTGACATTCTGCTATTGCTGCTCTGTGTGTGACTCTTTTCTCTCTTACTACTCTCCGTCCCTCCAAGTTTGTGCATCGGGTCATTTTTGACCCACTTATGCATCTAAAGGTTAAAGGAGTGACCAGACTCAGACCATTACTCACACTGAGGTATGAATTCTACAAAACCAGTGTAAAGATTTCCTGGTTGGACAGAACTACTTCCTTGTTATGTGGCTGAATTGGGGACTGATTGTGCTGTTCAAATGAATCTGCGTGGGAACACTGGCCGTACAGAAATGGGTCAGCAAAGAAGTTCTGCCTGGAAAATAGTAGTCACTGCAGTATGTGGCTTTCCCTCCAACTCTCTACTGGTTGTGAGGGGTGGCCAGAGGGGTGGTCAGGCTTTAGTCTGTGGTGGCCACCCTGGGCAACCTCATGGCTCTGCCCCAGGCCAGAATTCAAGGGCCCAGTCCAGCTCTGGTACAGGCCCAACCACTAATTGGGGAAATCAGTCAGAGTATCAGTAATAAAAAATAATCATGAACTGCAGGCTTCCATCATTTCCCCCCTGCTGATTATATCAGGGTATGTTACTCACATATGTCTACTGTAGAAGAACAGACAAAAGTATATCGTCATTATGTAGATGATGGAGAGAAGAAACTGTTATTTTTAGAATATGTAACACACAACTATAACAGATTCTAAATAATTCACTTATACCCTGATTCCTGGGTTTAACTGTCATTGCTCTTTTCAGCCTGGACCTGATGATGCTCCTGTTGCTCTGAGCTGCTTTCATCCTGACAGCCTTCGACTCTACAGGTGCTCCTTGTATCAGAGCTGATCTGGCCCTGGCTGACCTCTCATCTGCTCTATTTTGACCTTGGACTGTGTTGTCTTACTCGCGAAGACCACAGTGGTCACAGTGCTTTGGCTTTAATCTTTCTGTGTCCTTCTAAAGGCTTTACTATCGACAGCAAAGCGCCTCTCAGACTTGTTTCTGGAGTGAATCCATTTTTACAGCAGACAAGAATGGGAGTAAAACTGTCCAGATGTGCAAAGCTGATAAAAACTGATTCACACAGACTTGAGCTGCCACAGGTGGCTCTACTGGATGTTGATTTAAAATTGACTTGAGGAATATTTAAGCACCAGGTTATTTTATGCATCAATTTCTAGATAATTATTGCCACTTTGACTTTTAAAGTAATTATTCTGTTGTCAAGAAGAGCTAAGTTATATAAAATTACAGTTTATTTTTTTGCAGATATTCTTCTTCTAGGCTGCACAGTGGCTTGGTGGTTAGCACTTTGGCCTTGCAGCAAGAAGATCATCAGTTTGCATCCCGGCCTTCCTGGGATCTTTCTTTGTGGAGTTTACATGTTCTCCCTGTGCATGTGTGGGTTTTCTCCAGGTTCTCTGGATTCCTCCCACAGTCCAAAAACATGTTGCGGTTAACTGGTGATTCTAAATTGTCCATAGGTGTGAATGTGAGTGTGATTGTTTGTCTCTATGTAGCCCTGTGATAGACTGTTACCTGTCCAGGGTGTCTTCTGTCTTCACCCTAAGTCAGCTGGGATAGACTCCAGCCCCCCCAACATCCCTAATAAGGATTAAGCGGTCAATAGATAATGGATGGATGGATATTTCTTCCAGGTTTCAGATGTTTTCAAATAAATAATGAAAGAAATTCCACTTTCATTTATTACATTTTACCTCAGTTGTACTGCATGAAAGACTATTTGAATTTGCTTTACTTCTAGTCACGATTGTGTTTTTTCCATAGAATTGGAAGACTTTATATTGCACTGAAGAATGAGCCCACAGTAAATAAACACATTTTACTTATTTTGTGCTGAAGAAGCTAATAAACTATTCAAAAGGTTAAATCGATGACATATCTTTGCAAAAAACGGTCCTGTGTGTGTATCAGTTGCCCGCATCAGTTGACAACTACTTAAAGCAGACTTCAGTGTCATTATATTTCTGAACACAAAGAACAAGGACAGTTGAATTTTCTTTTTCTATTTGAATGACTCCACTGCAGCTGAATAGAAGATCACTCACTACTATCCAACAAACTCTTCAGAGAGCTGTGGTAACATTCCTTACATGTCAGTGACAAATTATTGGCTACACTTTTGAACAAGTGTTTTTATGAATCTAGCTGTGTGAATTACCCAGTAGCCTTGATTTTACTCTAGTGGTGTTTTTGTTCTCAACATTACAGCCACAGTTACTTAAACCCATCACTTGTCAGTGTTCCTTTGCTGTGCCTTTCATCACTCAACATACCGTTGTGTATTCTTTGCTTTAACTCAGATCGTGGCAGAAATAACTTCCCCCCGGAACTTTAAAAGCTGTAGCTCCATGAACAGTGTCCTCTGTTTTTGTTTTTTTTTGGGGGGGGGTTGTCCATTGTTAAAGCAATCAGTGTGCATTCGGTAAGCCAGAAGAAAAAAACAACAAAAAAAACCTGCTAGTCCTGACCTGATAGCACACAGTGCAAAGTATAAAAGCTGGGGAAGGCTGCTAATCCTCTTGGCAACAGACTCATTTGTTTATGGTAATGATTATTATGTCTCCAAATTAATGAGGTAATGACTTATTGATGGCTGGCAGGGCGGCTCAGAAGTTAGCTGCCTCACACTGAGAGGGTCACGGGTTTCTAACCTGTCTGTGGCCTCTCTGTGTGGAGCTCATGTTCTTTATGTGTTCAGGTCAGGTGGGTTAAAACTCAAAATAGCCCACAGGGATGAAAGGCATGAATATGATGAATATATTAATCCATGAAGCCAGAGGAGTCCAGGTGTCTTTACCGCCGTTTGTCCAGTGCATCCTGATGTTCTCCGATCCTCCACACAATCCTGAAAAGCAAAAGAGGCAGAGAATGAAAGAACCGACGACATGTTGACGGTGAAGGGAGACTGTGCATACAACAGAAGACAATCTAATGAGAGGAGATCATTTAGAAGTAAAAACTAACATGCATTGCAGATAAATCTAAATATTTCAACAGCTGGGTTCCGGTGAGAAGAGCTATCATAGACGTGAAGGTAGATGAAGAGAGGACCCCCCAGAGTGTAGATGCTGGTGGTGGGGGGGCGTAATTAGCAGATAGGTTGCCATGTACAAGCCAAATGAGATGGAGATGGGGAAGAGGAGGGATCCACAATTAGCACTCAGGGTGAGCGACAGAATTACAATCAATTGAAAGAACTGTGGGCTGATTGGGTCAGAGAACGATGGCAGATAGATGATTGATTAGGAGTAGCGATGTCGAAATTGAGATTGAAGTGATTTTGACAGCGTGAGAAGACAAAATTGACAAAGACAATAGACAATAGAGATGTAGGAATAGTCCACATTCATAGAGAGGAGAGAATAGAAGTAAACACATCTTCCTTATTGAACTTTAGGTACAAGCCTCATATTTTACCTGGAGGTACAATATGAAGGTAAACAACAGTAAAACCAAACAAAAAAAGTAGTGAAAGTAACAATGCATTGGATGTTGCACAAGTATATGTTCAGTAAGCATTCATATGTACAATTCTGTATCTCAACTGTTTATGTGGATATGCACCCAGTTTATGTGGGCAAAATCATTACTAACTGTGATATATAACAGCTTAAAAAATTCCTTTAAGGATCTTAAAGCTATATTATTTTACTTTCTGATGACTATGGGTGGGGCTGCACAGTGGTGTAGTGGTTAGCACTTTCGCCTTGCAGCAAGAAGATCCCTGGTTCACGTCCCAGCTTTCCCGGGATCTTTCTGCATGGAGTTTGCATGTTCTCCCTGTGCATGCGTGGGTTTTCTCCGGGTACTCCGGCTTCCTCCCACAGTCCAAAAATATGCTGAGGTTAATTGATCATTCTAAATTGCCCGTAGGTGTGAATGTGTGAGTGATTGTTTGTCTATATATGTAGCCCTGTGACAGACTGGCGACCTGTCTAGGGTGTCCCCTGCCTTCGCCCGAGTCAGCTGGGATAGACTCCAGCCCCCCCGCGACCCTAGTGAGGATTAAGCGGTGTATAGATAATGGATAATGGATGACTATGGGTCAAAATAAAATCCTTAGTCCAAGACTTTTGTTTTTTTTTTTTACATAAAAACAAAGCAATAATTGTACTGGAAAAAAAGGGACAGTGAACATTATCTGTACAACAATTAGTAGATTTCCTTATCAAAACTGCTTATGTAATCATTTGCCAACCTGGTTGATAAATTCAGACACCTTCAACATTTTTATCGTACAATCCGTAACATTCTGGTATAAGCTCACAAAGTAAAGGATTCTGGACTGCGTGTCAGTCAGTCAAGTCCATCCGACGGAATCGGTGACATGAATAAAGTTCTTCCTCCAGCTCCTTCTGTCCAACATTGCAATCAAAAGTTCTTTGTCTTCCAGATCAGTGTCTTCTTCTAGTACCTTCGTAAATGTTGTACTAGGCTGCCAGTCCTTCTGATAATATCAGGTTTCCATAACAGTACTCAACCAGGTGCTTCGTTTTGTGTCATCAAATGTCCAGCAAGGGCTAATCTACATTGCCTAATGATGGTTGACATAGAGCCATATAGTGACTTGTTGGTGAAGTGTGATTTCCAGGAGATGTTTTGTACCATCAGTAACATTCTAGCAGAAGTTCCATCAATTTTTTTTCAGTGTCTTCATTAGTGACCAGGAATCAGACCAATAAAGCAAGACAGATTCCACTGACGCCTTGAATACTCTCATTTTGGTTGCCGTTTTAATTGGAGATGTCTATATTATTGAGAGTGCAATGCTCCCCAAGCTTTACGAATTTTTGTTTCTATATCATGTGCTGTGATGGTGTAGCCTCCAAGATGGAGGGAATCATCAACTTTTTGGATTTCTGATCCATCTAGTGCATGCAATGTCTCCTCAGATGTTGGGTTAAGGTGCATAAACTTTGTCTTTCCAGCATTCAGGAATAATCCAATCTGTCTTGGTTCTCACTCTACCCGATGCAGAATGTCTTCTGCTTCACTGAGAGTGTTTTGCAGGAGGGCAATGTCACCTGTGAATGCAAGTTCTGAGAGCACTTCTTCAGGGTGTCGTCTACTTTGACAATGCTTTAGGGTCAGACCATCGGAGAGCAAGATTGCATTCCTCAGTGCATAGTGCTTCTTCTTATGAACTGCGTGTGCTGTAGCTTTATTCTACAATATCTAGTTCCTACAAGACATGAGACGTTTTTCAGCGTCTGTCACCCACGGAAGGATTTGTGTCATTCTTTCATTGACAGCATGCTTTACACAGCCCATGTCTTATTTACAACAAAGGCATCTGGCATTCCCCGAATAGCCATCATGTAAAGAGGCCTGGAGTCTTTCCACTGTGTGTACATAAGAAAAGCCAGACAAATATTGTGTTGAAAAATCAGAAGGACAGCGATGCAGACGGAGAATGACAAAGAGGGAAACTGAGAGAGAAGGACACAAAACTGGACTGATAATAGAAATTCACAGAGATATGGAGGAGAAAAAAATGCTTTTTGTACAACAGGTGAGAATAACACCATGTTGTATTGTGTTGGATGCACTGAATAAATGTATCTGTGATGTGCTGTTTGATGGTGCTGTATAATTAATTTGAATCATATTGTTCTTAAATAAATGAACTTTAGCAACATTTCAAATTGTCACCCATTAAGGGGGAATTTCAAAAGAGCCTATATATAGTTTTGCTGTTTTTGTACTGTATTTGTATAATGTATTTGTACCAGGCATATTTACCACTTAAACTCACATGGTTAATGTCTGTTGAGTTTTGTAAGGTTAGGAACTTACTCAAATGCAGATCACCCAAGTTCAACTAGTCAGAAGAATATTTGCTACATTATTTGGAACAGCAAAGGGAGAGAGCTCTTCTGGCCAAACCCTTCAGTGTATTATGCTACCTAAAGCACGTGAGCCATTTGAAGTTCTAACACTTTGTGGTAGTAATCTTGTCTATGGTTAACAGAGTCACTGCTATTGGGGCAAAAGAAATGACCTAATCATTGTCCATTGTATAGGAAGGAAAATAAACATCTGGCAGTCCAACCTCTTGTTTAGCACACACTTTCATTTATTTTCCCCAGAGTGTCACTTACATTACATACTTAGACTTTGTTTTTGTCTAAAAGTTTGCCATATACCAGTTAGAGGAAACAGTTTGCCTGGACCTCTGATGTGCGCATCTAACACTCACAAAAAGTCTACTTAATCTGTACAAAAACCAAGTGAAACAGACGGCATGGGGTTGTCCACATATTTTTTTGGCATTACCTTCCTGACTCCCTCTTCCTGTTTCCCTCATGTTTCTGCGCTTCATGCAAAGCTAAACTAACTTAAAGACCCTGTTCAGCAAATATTAAGTTATTTTTCCTTGTTAGCATGTCCATATGGTGTATCTAATATGGATGAAGACATATCATGTGCAAAGTAATCACTTAAATTCATGGCCGATTATTCCCACCCGGACTTCTCCAATATTACAACTTATTGAATTGTGCAGAGTATAGTTCTACAGTGCTTGAGCAGAGTTTTAGTTGAACTGGTAGCTCACACTGCGGTGGGTGGAGAAAGAGGTGGAGACTCAATAGATTGTAAAGAAAGCAATGGTGTAGAGTTGCATGCAAACCTTTTAAAGACAGGAAAAGATTATTTTCATGAAAAAAAAATCTTCAAAATGTGAAACTTTCAAACATAAATATGCATTTTTAGGGAGGTAATCAATGACCACGGTGGGAATTAAAGCTACGTTTAGGTTAGGTCTGTGTGCAGTGTAGTCATTGCCTGGATTGTGGTCTTTGGTTAAGCTAAGGAGAAGACTAAGGTTTGGATTAAATGTGTAGCGTACTGAGGAGCAGAACATTCCAGAGCAACACACAAAGATCCAAAGACCCTCTCTCAAAGCTGTAAATTTGGTAAGACACCATTTCAGGAGACAGCTAACCCAAAATTCACCTCCAAATGGAACATCTGCTGATAGGATGTTTACTACTAAAGGACCACTCACGGCTCTATTGGAGATAACAGGATGCCTCCTACCTCCACTAGAATCTGATTAGCAGCATAAAGTGTTAACTTTGAGGAAAACCACACCTCTGCAGGATCAGCATTCTGACCTTCTGATCTCCCTAACTAATACACAGAACTTTATACACAGGATTGAATAGAACAGTTTAAATCAGAACATTAAAGAAATGCAGCATCATCGGAATGACGATCTGGACTCAGTCTCTGATACCAGGTTGATCAGGACCAGGATGGAAGAAGAACACATCAAATCTGAAGTGTTTGTAGAAGATGCACACACATGATACACAAACACCCTCCTCTCTCTCTGTCACAGACCACAGCCATAAAAGACTCAGAGAGACTTTTTACTCTGAGAATATTTACTCCCTATGTCTTGTTTTTCTTATTACTAGTGAATGTATATGCTTGTATGTTTAACCATGTTAGAAGTTTACCTTCATGTAGCCTAAAGTCTACAATTTGTAAGTTTATTCTTATGTTTACACATTTTATTATTATCTCAGGAACCATAGGAGATAAACAGATTGTGTTTGGTGTCATTTTAATCATTTATTCAATGTTATTTCAGACCTGTGATCAACATAAATGTTGAACTATTGGATTTGCACATTTAAGAAATGAACTAAGAGTAAGTTATAAAGGTATTTGGCCTCTGACCTCCCCTGGACAGTGAAGCTTAACACCACAGCTTGGGAGGAATACATCCATGATTGGTTAGATGCTGATTTGAATTTGGCTCCAAAGCTTCTATATAGAGGAAAGTAACTTGAATGCAACTTAGTTTTTTTTTTTGTTTTTAGTTTTGGTTCTAGTTTAAGTTTAGGTTCAGTTTTAGTTTTGGTTTTGGGCTTTTTGAAGGCTTTTGAAAAACTTGGCTTTATGACAAATGTAACTTGGGCTTTTAGGAAAATGTAACTTAGGTTTGTTACTGAGTTTGTAAGAATGGACTTGCCGAACATGAGGATCTTAGAGAAATTGACTCTTAGAAGAATGCAACTGGATTTAAGAATTATTTAGGAACTACAACAGCACAAATATTTTCTTGGTAACTATGAGCTTTGACTCTTAGTGTTTTTACTTTGGCACACTTTTGCAACTCAAACCTGCCTAAGTTCCTTCTTGTCTCTGCTTCCTGAACCAACTCATCCAGCAGATCATCACAGCTCCACATCCTGCAGTGGCCTCCCTCTCACTACTACAAAGCAAGTATCACTGTCCTTCTGCTAAACGGGTGAATTCACAAATTACAACTGGTTTTCCAATTCCATATTCTAAATTCATCACCTTTTCTACCAACTGCTTCCAGTGACGATCACGGTTCATTATTTTATCTGCATTTATTCATTTATTTATTCACTGTCTGTTGTTGTCATGTCATTGTTGTTTATTGTTTGTTCATAGAATTAGTTAATAAATGTTTGTATATAATTATCATCGGCTCTACTGTGTATTTCTTTGTTTTGGGAACTGGAGGTCAATGAAATCAGAGTTTACGACTTTCATAATGAGACTGATCAACTTCATTTTAATCAAAGTAAATCGATAATTTTCTCAGGCAAGCTGAGGATGGTGCCCCTACATTAATGAGTGTATTTTTAATCATAAAGTGTAGTTTCTACCATTTCTACATGTTCCGCTACAAATGTAAATGTTGCAGTTTCAACATGTTTGAAATCAGATCAAGAGTTGTCCTCACATCACAAACCAAATTCTGTGAATGTCTCAAAATGACCATCAAACATGTATGATTGAGTTAATTTTACCAGTAGGTTTTGAACTGCAAAGTGGGATATTTTGGCAGAAAAAAATATTGTCAGTGAAAAAATGTAATTTATTCATTCAGTATCAATATATTTGTGACTTGTAAAATGTGTTAAATCCTTTCCTTAGGGCACTCATAGAAAATGTAATCATGTAGCAATTATTTTTCCTTTAAAGCTTACTTGCTGCTAGAGTATATAAATGTAATTTACAGGAGACAGGGTTGTATTTTTCCAGACAGGAGTGTGTTATCAATCTTATAAAAGTCATGGTATAAAATTGAATTTGTGTATTTCCCTACATGTCAAGTTATTCCTGTTCCAAAATGTAAATTGTTGCCTTACATCTTAATGGTTTATCTTTTTGTGTCCAAATGGGTAAGTGAGTCCCAGACAGATATTTTGTCCTCACAACATGACTAATCCAAGTGCAAACACAACAGCACGATGACATGAAGAAGAATGACTTCTCATAGACGGTAACAAAGCAAAACGGATCAAAACAGCCCATAGGCCTGACTGTGAATACAAAGATATAGCACACTGTCAAACATAAAACATACAGCCTTAAAATATAACGGTTTACACGACATAGGCATTAAATTTAATCAGTTAGAAAATGTACTGAGTTTGACCTGAGCCTCGAGCCTTTATTAAAAAAAAATATCAAACTGAATTTTCTGACAGGATCGGGCCTCGTCAGGATCAGTTCAGGTTTCACAAAAAAAAAAAAAAAAAATACTCTGGTCACACTTGAGCTGCTACGAATGTAAATGTGCGCAACCGCATGAATGAGAAGCAGGATGTCAGACAGAAACAAGCGCGTTCAGTCATCCTCCCTTGGGTATATTTTTTAACAGTTGCCGTCTTATGGCAGTATTGTTAATTTTTGAAGAGCGGCGCCGATAAAGCATCTTTGACTTCAGCCTGGAATTACGAGTGATAAGGAGAAAGAGAAACAGGCTGACAGGGGAGGAATACACTATGAGCGAGTGAGAGGAAGACTGAGAGAGTACAGCAGCCTGCAGACAAACCCAATGGCTGTAATAGTGTCTGCTGGTGGAGTGATAAGTCAGACAGCCCCCGAGTCTCCTGATCCACTGCCAGCCTTGGCCATTTGTCAGAGCTGACTTGAAACTCCCGGTGGCCATTGCACTCCGCTGCATGCAGCTCAGTGCAGCAGGATCACACTTGACAGGTGAAATCATTATGGGCAGTCCTGCCGCTGTTAATGGCCAGCCGGTTCTGTCGGGCGTGGGTGTTTGTGCCTCTGCAAGAGAAGATGTGAAATGTATGTAAAAATGTGGAAAGATATGCACAAAACACACAGAATGTAACTGCCAGGTTTTTCTGTTTGACTTGTTAAATGGCAAAAAAAAAAAACATCTCAAAAAATCCACTGAGATTTTGCACGTCTGTGTAAAGGTGAATGAGGATAAATACATTCCGCAGGTGTTATCCATCATATATTCTAGTATCTATTTAAAAAAAAATGGAAAAAAAATGGCTCTTGACACGCACATGCTCATGAATAAGAATCTCTGTTTTTCTGTTCTGCTCTGTATGAATGTGCACCTGAAGATGGGGGTATTTATGTGCATTTGTGTGGAGGTGGAAGAACTATAAAAAGAGGAAGAAAGAGACAGAGCAACCTGTAAAAATGTCAGAGCAAAGAGATGCTTGAAACCTATTTTAAGAGTGCTCTGTTTCTTATTTTGAGACTGATTACTTCCTTTTTAGTCCATGAACAATGAGACAGGATATATTAAGGCTGTGGTAAGATATGTGAGCTGAGAAGCCTCTGCTACCATTTCATCCCTTATAATGACCCAGTAATAACCTTAGTTCCTCGTATACTCATGCCCATAAAGAAGGCACTTTTAAGAGCAGTTAAAATGTCAAGCTGTATTCCAGAGATCTTATTCTGATCCCTTTAATTAAGCTGTCGAGTGGCTAATGATGGACCGTCCTGCAGACTGTCGTACCGGAGGAAGTTCACTTTGTGTTCTGTCCATCAGCTCTTGATGCTTTTTTCACAGGCTTCAGACTGAAGGCCTTACTTTTTTCTTAGTGTCTGTCAGGATGAACACTAAAGAGTGGCCATGGAAACATACGTCTCAATCCAATTAAAACTGAACAGATGCTTTAAGTGTTCCTCAAGTCTGCGCTTTCACTCTGCAGTTTCACTTGAGGCAGTATTTTTAATAGAAAAAAAATCATTTTTAATTTTTAAATTTCATAAAAATGACAGAAATGAAGACACATGTTTTTGCTCAAATTCAATTTTGGTATTGGAAATTGGTGCATTTCTGTTCCCCATTAAAAAGATAAAAAGATAAGAAAAAAACCCTTACACGAGCAAGTAATCTGGACAGCCTTCAAAATTTAATTAAAGCAAAAGGTGAAATGAAAAAATACCAGCTTTCTTGGAATTTCATTTATATCAGGTGATTTTGTAACCTCATAGTTACTGTACAATGGCAGTGATTAGAGCAAATGCAGGAAGTAGTGTGCCCTTTATATAGCAAGGCTGAAAGTGAAGGGCAAGAATGATTGAAACAAGCATTGCTGTCTGACCATGTGTGATGGCAAATGGTGTTCTAAGGAGCCACACTTTAAGACAGACCATAAAGACCAATGTTACACAAAGTGGTGAAACGCAATCATTGTTCAGCGTGGATAAAAGACAGGCTTCAAGGCATTCATGCATTGCATTTGTTGGTACACACAAGAAGTGATGGAAGTAATTATGTGAAGAATAAACAACTCTGAAGGATTGGAGCAGGCTAAAGTGAAGCAGTTTCTGAAAAGTTCCAACAATTGCTCAACTCAGTTTCTTCAGTGCTGCCATTGCAAAGATATTGGGGTTGACAATATTAGACGATCTAATGAGCAAGACTAAGATTACAGAGGCTGGTACGATGTGCAGACAGAAAGTGAGTCTGACTTTCATTGAGGAGACCAGAATTTACATTTGATTATAGACCTGCAAATACTGTTCATCTTATAATTGTAACCACCATCTCCTGAGAGCCTCAATTTAGTTTGAGAAGGATCTTAAAATTAAACCAAAAAAAAGTCTTCCTGATATCATACGATATTAGATCCAGGTGTAATTGAGGTTCTGCTCTGTTCAGGAAAGGCTGCAGAGGCTGACATTGCTAAAATACTTTGGTATGAGAGATAAAAGTTAACAGTAAATAATCAAAACACAGACTCTAATGTAAATGTCATCCACTCCGCAGCAATAATCATCTCCGTAATTAGCTTTGCAGCAAAATTAGCTTGGCTTGTGTCAAGATATAGGGTTTTACCTGGCAGCAGCGGTGACCCTGTAATTGCACTGACAACAGCTGTGAGCGCTGGGCAGCCACAGAGCACAAAGCTAATTGGTTTTCACTTTACCATTATCTTTTAAATACCAATCCAGATTGCACTCCTGTTAAGCTGGGATCCAATACAGCTCTCCTTCAGTGCTGTTAACCTCCAGAGAATAAAGTGTCAAACCCGCCAGGCGCTGGTCAGTGTGAAGTCTCCATCTTGAGGATATTACACTCTTTATTTTACTGGTTCAGAAGCAAATCACTTCAGCTGACCAGACCGACAATCTGCTCTACACCAGCTAATGTATCGGAATCAATTTATGAAGTGACATGAATCTTTGTCATTTCTATCAATACTTTCGAAAGTTCCAGGATTCTGATGGTCAAATAGCATTTAATGCATAACAATGTAATCAAAGCATATTTTGGAATCACTCTTGTCCTTCTGTTTTGGTATTCCTACCCCCAAAATGTGTCCTCAAGTTTCCATATTGAACTATTTTTGATATGATCAAATAGAATGTGAATGTGTAACCATTATATACAAGTGCTTATGCTCAGTAATCTAAAAAAAAAAAAAACAAAAAAAAAAACAAAAGATCGTAAGCTTGCAACTAGGCAACAATGCATACTGGAAAGTAGAGGAAAGTGGTGCACAACCTAGTTTTGAATGAATCATTTTTTAAAAGTTTCTTTTAAATTTATGTTTGTCTTATATGCACATTTCTGTTACACATGGATGCAACAAAAAAAGTTTCTAGGATCTATAGTTCTTGTACAAATTCACTGAATTTGGCGAAAGATAGATGGTTAGTTGGAAAACTTGTCAGAAAAGTCAAATTGAAAGATATTTCATTTGATCTGTTTACGATATGTGGATACTGTTTATGGATCTGTCTATGACTGATAGATATCCACACATCAAGCCATTCCTCATCTAACCATCCATCCATCACAAATGGAAACACCGATATACACTACTGTTCCAAAATTTGGGATTAATTAGAAATGTCCTTACTTTTGAAAGAAAAGTATTTTCTTTCAAGGAAGATAATATTAAATAAATCATAAATCCAGTCTAGACATTGTTAATGTGGTAAATGACTATTCTAGCTGGAATGGAATATCTACAGAGGGTTCTAATGCTACATTGTGTTAGCTAATGGTGTTGAAAGGCTAATTGATGATTAGAAAACCCTTGTGCAATTTTGTTAGCACATGAATAAAAGTGCTGACACCAAACTTTCGAACAATACTGTATAGATGATAGTTGTACTGTATGTGGATACTATCTATCTATCATCTATAAATGATGGATAAATAGGTATGCGTGGACATTTACCTTTTTTTTTTTTCCAGCTGGATGGACATGTATCCACACAGGTCTATCTCTCCATCATCTACAGTACTGGTCTTTCATTGATGAATATTTAAATAGTTGAACCCATGATGTAAATAGATAGAATATATTCACAATAGAGTATAGATCAAAATGCAAAATACATATGAATATTGACAAGAGAAGAACGTAGGGTGGCTAGGCTCAGCGTTGGAGATACATGAGGAGCTCAAACATCCAGAGGGAGCTCAGACTAGAGTCGCTGCTCGTTCGCATCGAAAGGAAGCAGCTGAGGTGGTTTGGGCCTCTAATTAGGATGTCTCCTGGGTGGCTGCCTTTGGAGGTTTTCCAGTCACATCCAACTGCGAGGAGACCTCAGGGTGGGCCCACAACTCGCTGGAGGGATTACATCTGGGCTGAGAATGCCTTGGGATCCCTGAGGAGGTGCTAGAAAATGTCTGGAGCAATGCTAATACTAATAATATAATATGTTTTATTTATAGAGCACTGTTCAAAGTGCTCTGTACAGCAGCAAAAAAGAAAAAAAAGAAACACAACAGGTTGTATAAAAAACAACACAGTATCAAACAAGTAAAAATATCACTGAATTAAAAGACAGTTTAAGAAAAAGCATAAAAGTCTCAGATCAAACTACTTAAAGAGGTCACTGACTCAGTCCAACCGACGTCCTCAAATGACCTGCTTTGCCTGCTGCCACTGTGAACCTCCCCTGATAAACGAAGGAAATGGATGGATGGATAAGAGACTGCATGTCAAATACTGACTGTTTTATTGTGGTGTTCCAGTTAGGTATGACTCTGAGTCATTTCATGTTAAGATGGAGTCTCTCCTCACCTCAGCCTGTGTGTGTGTGTCGGCAGGAGGAAATAAAGCCAGAACAGGTGGAGCTCCCCGATTGGTGGATGTGGAGGAGCTGTGGCTCCAGGATTCTAGCAGAAGGAGCAGTGTTTTCAAATCAAGGATAATATCCTTCCTCCTCTCTCCTCTCTGCCACTTCCAATAAAGAGCCAGCCTGCTGTGTGATAGCTGTGAACAGCATTGTGTGAGTAGTGGATTAGGAAGTCGGACCTGTAGCATGTGACCTTGTTGAGAGAGACCTTGGTTGTTAACCAGTCTGCTTCGAGGCAAACTAGTTGTAAATAGCACTTGCATGAGCACAGTTAGCACGTGTACTTGAGCACCATGCAGCAGTGGTAGAGTGAGGATCTTTTTTTGTTTTCCATTGTTTTCTCCTGTTTCTCTTTAGAAGTATAGGTTAGAACCCTGTCTCTTGTTTGAATTAGTTTCTCTTTGGGTGAGGAAAGTTTTAGGGTATCACTGTATTTTTGTTTGCTGTTTTACGGCTCTGCTCAAGTTGTGATAAAATAAATCTTTTTTTTTGAACGCTCGATCTTAGTGGTCTTCGACTGGCCTTCCTTGAGAGTGGGAAGAATTGGGGGGCAACACATGCTGCGTCCAGATTTCGCCTAGACTTGGTGGTAACACCACACATGACAATCAAGCATTAAAAACACATTCACAGTCCACCAAACATTCAAAAGAGCTCAGTCTGATTCAGACGAGTTACTTGCTTAGTTGTTCCGCTGTGTTACCACTTACTTCACTGTGTGACAACTGTAGCCAACACTTAGTAACTGGTCACATGTTTAACAAGAAAAGCACTCAGAGAGCACAGACCTCCACCAAGGCTCTTTATTCCCCCATATGCCATCGTCAGAAGTGCAGCATTTTTTCATAAGTTACTGATAATCAGAAATCACAGCAACATACAATGTGGCCGTTTAGTATAGATGTAACCACAAACAAAATTACCTTGTGGTGAATACAGGCATGTGTTATGCATCTGTACATCGTGTACAGATGCTGAATTGCATGACCTAAATATGTAGCGGGCAGCGGGAATTGATGGGACTCCCAACCCCCACCCACACAATTTAATCAATTATTCTTTGCATCATTTCCAACAAGTCTGCAGTGGTCGATTTGTAGTAGGATCGCAATCATGTGATCGTCAGCAGGCAGCTGCCGCAGTGTTTACTTGTTGTCATAGTTACAGTGACGCTGTGCCGCTATCTCACAATGATACAGAAATCTTAAACAAATCTGTGGATCCAGACTGCAAGCCACATTACTGCCAAAATAAAACGAGGTCGCCCTTGTGTCACTTCTGACCTTTCCTGAAAATTTCATCCAAATCCTTATTCTGTTTTTGAGTAATGTTGTGCACGGACAGACAAATAAAAGTACTTTGATCGTCACATAACTCCGCTGTTCCTCGGCAAATTAAAAATGGTGATATGTTTTTGACATTCTTACACATACATCTCAGTAATCAAAAAAATAACAATTACCAAAAAATTTACTTACATGCTACTAAAACACTCTTTGTCATAGATCACCATGGTAACACGTCCAAACGCTCACATTTCATCATCTGCCAGTCATCCTCTGGCAATGTGGTTAACTGGTCAAAAGCAAACCCTACTCAACCCTTAGTGACCGTGGAGAAAGTCCATGTGACATTAAACCTCATGTCAGGATGTACCCTGTGCACTCCAACTCATATGGCACCTACCTAAGCCTAAGCAAATATATGTACCAAACAAGGCGGACAGACTCTTTCCAATAATGTTTCTGTACTACAAAGCTCAATCCTGTGTCTGTTGTTGCTTCCTGTGTTCATGAATGCCTCTATTGACGTTTGTATGACTGAGCTCTACATCTGTGCTGATAATTTGGCTTTGTGCACCATCAGAATACACGCTGACCAAGATAACAGACTTTCCAGAACTTTATAGTTTCATGTCATGATTCTTTTCTGAGCAGAACAATGGCTGACGGTGCAGTGGGACATTCAGAGGAGCAGTGTGATCGTGGCCTCAGTGCTTCCTTTGCCGCTGTTGGAGTCTGGCTTTCAACTGGTGCTAGCAACTAATATGACCAGACTACACCTCAAAGTGTACCGAGCTCCTGCTGTGAATGCTGGTCAGGACATCAGAGAACCATGCTGACACTGAGCTGACAGAGCCCAGAGAATGTGCTTGTTGCACTAATGCTAGTAAGTTTTGATTTTGTACACAGATGCTTCAGAGCTTCTACTCATTCTGCTCTGTGTTATAATGGTGAGCATCTTTCATTTAGTCTGCTGAAGAGACAGGAAAGTACAAAGAAATGATTGAATGCGAACAAGGATAAGCACTTTACCACAGATGGATTTCCACAGACAAAGGTGAAAAAGTGAGCACACCTCAATGTGACACACAGTTCATGATTTAAAAGACATCACCCCATGAACTCTCAGCCAGCCTGATATTCGACGTTCTCCTCAAAAATCTTCATACATTCTTAAATGGTTGTATTATGTTAGAAGTGTAAATGGTGCTTCATTCAGGTGAATGATGTGAATTTCACCGCTATTCAGATGTAGGCCTGCTTTTAAAAAAAGGTTATGGGCTGATTCAATTGAAGTATTTCTCTATTTTCCCTATTTTTACTGAAAATGTCAAGTTGAAAATTATTCATATTTGTTTTCAGTAATCAGTGGCAACATCTTTATTTGCCACCATAGAAACCTAATGCTTCCTATAACTTCTAACAGTCTTTCTTCATGTCTCCACTGGGATTTTGCACCACTTTCTTTTATGATGATCTCCAGGTTGAGGTTGGAAGACTTTTTGCTTCACTCTGGTCTTCAGTTCTCTCTACAGATTCTCAATGAGATTTTTTTGATGCTTGTTTCAGATCATTGTCTTGTTGGAAGGTTCAATACTCCCCAAGGCCAAGTTTTTCTGCTGACTGTTTGGTGTTTTCCTCCAGAATCTTAATGTTGTCCTGTTTTCCTTCTTAACTTTGACAAGGCTATCTGGCAAATTGCCTGAAAAACACCCCCAAAGCTTTACATTCCTCCCACCACCTTTGACTGTTCTTAAGGCTGAATGCTTTCTTTCACCTGACAAAAGTCACATCCCTGTGTCCAAACAGCTCCATTTTCATCTCATTTGACCACAGAATTGCTGATCAAAAGCTTTGTACTTTGTCCACATAAGGCTTTGCAAAGGCGAGGTGAGCTTTTGTGTGCCTGTCTTGGAGAATTGGAGTCCTCCTTGGTCTGCGTCCATGAAGACCAGCTTTGTTCAGCATCTGCTGGAGTGTCTGCTGTGAAATGCTGGTCCCAGAATTGCTCCGATTCATCATGCTGGCCTTGTTGGTGATCTTTGGATACGTCTTGACCTCTTGCCTACCACTACGATTCTTGCCGGTGCAGCGGTCACTTGTGATTTCTTTTGACATTTTTTAAAGAGTGGATGTTTTTGTAATTTTTGATGGTGCTTTGCACTGTCACACTGGTACAGGCCACTGGCACTTAAAAACACTTGGACATGGCTTTATAATCTTTACCTTTTTTGTGTGAACAGCCTCAAACTCAACTCTGTCTCAGCAATGGACTCTTACAGCAGCTTACTGAGCTCTTTGGCTTTAAAACATGGCATAAATTACCAAGAGTATCTGGAATTATAGAAAAGCTGCTGTCAACAATGTCATGACAATTTGATCATTTGTTTTTAGCAATAAAGTACAAAAAACAAACAAAAAAATCCACACCATCACTCAAAAGTTTGGACACACCGTCTCATTCAGTGCTTTTTATGTATTTGTATTATTTTCTACATTGTAGATTAATACTGAAGATTAACACTTTTTGGTTGACAACATAATTCCATGTGTTTTATAGTTTTGATGTCTTCAGTATTAATCTACAATGTAGAAAATAATTCAGTATAAACCATTGAATGAGGAGATCTGTCACACACACATTATCTTACTACCTTTTGTTGTTTGTTTCCAATAGGCCATTCCCAGCCTATTGGTTTCTTCTGATTTAAATATATACAGTGCTGTGAAAAAGTATTTACCTCCCTCTCAAATTCATATTTTTATTTTTACATGTTTTTCCCACTTTAATGTTTAAGATAATCAAACACATGTAAATATACAAAATGCAGTTTTTGAATGATGATCTAATTTTTTAAGGGGAAAAAGTCTATCCAAACCTACCTGGCCCTATGTGAAAAAGTAATTGCTAAATATTCAAATTATGAATTAATTCTGACTAATAACATTTTTTGGAAAGCAAGTTCAATTTCACTGACAACACCCAAGCCTGATTACCTCCAGATGTGTTCAGTCAAGAAATCATTTAAATAGAACCTGTCTGACAAAAGGAAGTCGGCCAAAAGATCCAAATCTAAATCAACATTTGGCATGAATATTAATTATTTGGGGTTTAACTGTATAGCACAAGTGGGAAAAGACACTACTGTGCCAGTATTGTTTATCTCTCTGCTTAGCTACTAACTTAGCTACTAACTAAGTAGAAGTTTCCTTTGACCTCTTTCTCAAGAAGCTATTCTGATGACTATTTTTTACTTTTACTTTAGCACTTGTTTTTACAAAATAACAGTTCTTTAATTTAGGTACCATTCTGGCTTCTCTGTCCACCTTTAAAGTGCACACACAAACCTAAAGAATACACCTTAACTGCTGGCTGGGTAGCACTACAGCGCTGGTCAATCAGAAGTAAAACCTGGCAAACAAATCTAATGGCAAATTACACATAAAAGAAGTGAGTGCTGTGTGTGATATTTTTTTCTTCTTTGTGTTTTTTTTTTTTTTTGCAATAGAACTTGGCTTCTATTTTCCTTTTTACCCCTGTGTGTACTAAGATAAGATAAGATAAGATAAGATAAAGTTCTTTATTTCTCCCCACTCCAGGGGAAATTTACATTGTTACAGCAGCTTTATTTACAATATATACAAGGGTGGCAGAATTTTTTAACAGAAAAAATAAAAATAAAGTTTAAAAGTGCAGAGATGTGCAGTGCAAGAATGTCAGTGCAAATTTTATGGTTTGGGGTGGTAATGATATAGTCCAGTTTATGTTAACATCAGCCAGTGATGCTGATGTTGTAAAGTCTTATAGCAGATGGGATGAAGGACCTGTGATAGCGCTCTTTCTTGCAGGGTGGATGTCTCAGTCTGCTGCTGAAGGAGCTGCTTAAAGACCCCACAGTGTCATGCAGTGGGTGAGAGGGATTGTCCATGATGGATGTGAGCTTTGACAACATCCTCCTCTCACCCACCTCCTCTATGGAGTCCAGGGAACAGTCCAGGACAGAACCAGCCCTCCTGACCTTCTGTTTAGTCTCTTTCTGTCCCTTTCAGTGCTCCCTGCTCCCCAGCAGACCACTGCATAGAAGATAGCAGACGCTACCACAGAGTCATAAAATGTCCTGAGCAGAGTCTTCTGCCTCTCAGCTGCAGCTGGGATATGACATGAATAGAGCTTTTTCGCTCTTCTAAAACAGTGTTTCTTTCTGCCAATATCACAAACAGCGTCTACAGTGAGTCTTTGCAAACATTTGGCCTCTTTTTTTAGTTTCTGCAATGTTTCTCTGCTATCCGTGTTTCCACAACGCACTGTTTTTAGATCAGCCTACACGTTGCATTACACTTTCCTCACTGATATCACCCATGGGGAGACACACAGCTCTGTCTTCATCAGTGCATCTTCTTCAAAGGTTGGATAAAGCTTCGTAAATCTGCTCAACTGTAAGGGAGTATTTGCTGAGTGCGTATTATTTCACTCCGTGCTACCTGACCCACTAGCTGGAAAATGGCTGAGAAATCAAGCCTTTGTTAAACTAGTCCAATGCTTAGACTTTTGTTGAATAACGTTATGTGTGGTCTCTGTAAAGTGGCTCAGCATTGCTCACAGCCAAGTGACTTTTGATGCACTAAAGCATAAAACATTGTCCCCGGGTACAATTTAAATCTCATTAATAACACAAAGCAGTGCAGGCACATTGCCTAAAAGCCAACACCTGGTGCCAGCACACCCCAGCCCAACGCATTGAATGAATGAATGAATGACGACTGTAGGCCCCCACTGCTCTCCCCTGGTTTCTGGGTCAGCGGCTGGGAGCAATGAGGCGCAAGGCTAATGGATGGACTCTTCACAGCAGAATGGAGATGGAGAAGCTTGAGGAGTTTAGGGTGATTCTATTGCCTATTAGAGAGAACAAAGTTGTGGAGATGGAAATTGTTTGCGCAGATATGAAGAGGAATTGGTCGTGTCAGTGTGTTTTACAATAATGATGAAAGCCATGCTAAATGGTATAAGACTGTGGGCTGTATGAGAAAGGAGGAGAATTGGTATAGAGCGGAGGTGTGGCAGCAAGATTAAATGAAATAATCAATCAACCTCTTCTTCCTCTTCTGGTCAATGTGTGACACTACTCAGTGAGTTGGAAAATTCCGCCTTTTAAAAGGGTTTTGTTTTTACACACCAGTACTCTTTCTCAATAAAATGGAGCATGTAATCTAGATTCTTTGTCAACATTTCTGCAGAAACAAAATGCCTGTAGCAAAACACTAGACAGCATTAGCTTATTCTGCCATGATTCTTAATAGCAGGTATTTGATTTTGCCTTGACTAGAAAAAGAAAATGATGTAGAAATCCTTTCAGTAACGATGATTCTTTATGTTTCTTATTCATTTTAGAGCAGTGGAGGAACTTAAATAAATTACTCTTCCTCCCTTTCTTTATTGCTAAAGGAACCTTTTATTTCTTGTTCCTACGATCACATGACCTTAGATACTTTGCATTCTGAACACTTTAAATTTAAAAAAAATGCATTACTAGATGCTGATGTTGTATTTTGGTAGTTTCTTCCCCGGCTTTGTCTTACCTATATATAATTAGCAATTTGGTTCCAAATTGTGGAATTGTGGGGTTAAAATCATTAAAACAATTTTAAGAATTAATAGTAAAAGGTGTTTTGACCATTATTTTTAATGGAATTGTGAAAGAAGCTGGCAATATTTTTTGTAGTTTTAGTCGTAAGTATATTCATTTCACCAAATACCATGTGGAAGATTCAAAGATGGAATCTGAAATACTGCAGAAAGATTGTTGATATTTAGATAGTGTGCATGTGTTAGATTTACCATCCGCTTCCTCCCACCTTTCCTTTCTGCCCATCTCCCCTTACTCTCATTTTCCTCTGTCTTGTGCATGAGAAATGTGCACAAGCCCAAATGGAGCAGGATGGTAGCCCCAGTGTAAAGCATACCCAGTTTATCATCATCTATTTTAGACAAATTGGACCGTGACTCACAAAATGAACATCATGCTGCACCGAAGGAGACTTGAAATTAACGATTGAGACCATAAACTCATTAGGAAAGTGTTCACTGAGGTAATGAATCAAATGAGAAGTAGGGTCATTTTCTCATAGACATCTACACAATCAGACTTATTTTTGCAGCCAGAGGAGTCGCCCCCGGCTGGCTTTTACTAAGATTGCAGGTTTAAGGCAATCGTTTACTTCAGCTATGGAACATGAGCTACTATATCAGTGCATGCACAGAACAGACAGCTCACAGACTGTAAGGAGATAGCTGCTGAATTTGGCAAAGAGTGCATTCAACCGCATACTCCACTTCAAATGAAAATGTAATGTTAGTTCAGTTGAAGAATCTTCAGGTAATGTCCATTAGCTTTGATGGCTAACATAATTTTGTACATGAATTGCCATGTAGCTACGCTTGCAATTCATTTAGTTGCAAAACAGGTGAAAGTAGTTATATATTTTTTCCTCTATGTGCTGTTTATATTTCATGTATTATTTCTTGAGGCTGATCCCATTAATTGCTTGCATGCCTAATGATGTCTGATATTTCCATATCAGAGAATTAGAAAAAAAAAATCAAACTGACTACTGGCGTATTGTCATAGCCAATAAAAAAAATCTTTTCCACATTTACATTAAATAATTGTGAACAAATGAACAATTGTCAGAGTTTAAAGAATGGTTGATTTAATGTTGTTATTGAGAGCTCACACATGTAAGAACCCAGCTTATTATTACACTATCGATCAAAAGTTTGGGGTTACTTAGAAATGTCTAGGAATATCTACAAGGGATACAGAGGATCATTTCCAGCAACCATCACTCCTGTATTCTAATGCTGCATTGTGTTAGCTAATGGTGTTGAAAGGCTAATTGATGATTAGAAAACCCTTGTGCAATTATGTTAGCACATGAATAAAAGTGTGAGTTTTTGTGGAAAACATGAAATGGCCTGGGTGACCCCAAACCTTTGAATGGCAGTATATATAATTGGAACAAAAAAACCCAAAGATATCACACGTCCCAACTGAGGTCTACCCACTTCGGACAAGTCAAAAGAAATAAAAACAAGAAATATATGACCAAAACTCATTCAGTGGCTGACTGAGAAGATACATCCTTTAGGATTTTTAATGTTAGATCTAATTTATCTTCATATTTCAAACACTCTTAGTCTACATTTGCACTTTATCATCAAAAACTTTGAAACCTTTCAACCATGAATCTGGAGGTTGAACTATGCATTTAATTATGGCTGTAGGTTAAACATGCAAGAGTTAAACTCCACTCTGTATTCTAGCCTTTCAGTCTCTCAAGGCGAGTTCCTTGTTTGAGCATTAATCAATTGTCCATCTAATTAAATCCTAGGAAAAAATAAAATTCTTACACTCTCACTAATAAGAAAGAAGTCATTAAAATCCAACTTTGTGGCATCACTTGTCCAAAACTGCAGTTGTTTTATTTGTCAAACTTTGTGTCTTGACTATGCTGAACTTGTTTTGTGGTAAAATAAAACAAACAAACAAAAAAAAAAAAATGAAAGAGTAAAGAAAAGAAATAGGTCCGTGGTGGACAAATAGTTACTATTTACTCCCTGTTGTTCTGTTTTTATCTCCCCTGTGGTTCTGTCGCTGCCCAGCTAAAACAGCAACTGCCTAAGTCTGAGCGTTTTTTTGGTACCTTTATTGACCACAACAAGTTTGCTTTGTCTTTTCATCCACCATTAGTTTAAATTATGTGCTCCCACTTTGTATCGCCCCATTAACCATTTAGTAAACCCGCTGTGCAGACATGACCTGGCGCTGCATTTTTAACAGCTCTGTCACCCTTTACATGACCTGTGCGCATCATATTTATTGTACGTGCATTTCATGAATTACCTGGCTAATTTGTATAAAATGACTGACATTTTTAAGATGGCATTTGATTGATTTCATATTCCAAAATAGGCCTAATCAATTGCAGGTGTATAATTATGTTTTCCTTGTGAAGCTCGGTATATTTAATGTTTTTTTCAATCTGGATAACAATGCTATTACTTTCTAATCAGTCTTGAAACAAGCTCTTTTCTGCTTCTCACAGACTCACGCTTCCTTTGAGAACATTTCTTCAGAGAACATTTTAAATGTATGCAGTGTTAAAGTGCTGTTAAAAGCTCATTTACATACCCCAAAGCAAAGCAACCCACATGAATATCGGTCAGTTGCTTTAACTAGGCTTCTTTGATCATTTAACAGTCAGCTCAATGATTTAGAAGCAACTCCAGTGAAAGAGAAAATTTGACCTTCAGGGGTGAAAATATGGGCTGTGGTTCAAAATGAAATGTTCAACTATTGTTTTCAGAAAGAAAACAAATCAATACACAGTGGAGGGAAATAAAAATAGTTTATTAATTGAACGTACGTTACACATCCAGTACTCTTCTGGTAAATAATGAGAAGATGAAGCTACATGGACTCACTGCCATGAACTCCTTATTGATTTTCGTATTTTACTGGAAAGAATGGAACGCTGACTTTGTGCTCCTTGTCTCCGATTCTGTTTGTGATATTCATGAGCAGGATCTCATTGCCTAGCCGAGGTGAGGAGGTTGTCTGGTTTGGGAAACTCAGAGTTGTGTCTTTGATTTTTGCGGATGATGTGGTTCTGTTGGTCTCAGCACCTTCAAGTCTGAGGCCGTGGTTCTCTGCCAGAAACCGGCGGATTGCTCTATCCAGTGAAGGGGTTTAAGTATCTTGGGATCTTATTCACAAGTGATGGGAAAGTGGAGTGTGAGGTGGACGGACAGATTGGTGCAGTGTCAGCAGTAAGGCAGACTTTGTACTGGACTGTCATGGTGAAGAGCTAGCTGAGTCACCTATTTTCCTCAGCGAATATAAGCGGCTAAAATGAAATTTCCTACATAGGGTGGCTGAGCTCAGCCTTAAAGATAGGGTGAGGAGTTCCAACATTCAGAAAGAGCTCAAAGTAGAGTCATTGCTTCTTTGTGTCAAGAGGAGTCAGCTGAAGTGGTGCAGACATCTGATTAAGAGACACCTGTCTTTGGAGGTTTTCCAGTCAAATCCAACTGGATGAAGACCCCTGGGCTGACCCAGACATTGCTGGGGGGATTTTAAATCTTATCTGGCCTGGGAATCCTTACGATCCCACAGAAGGAGCTGGAGAGTGTTGCTTGGAAGAGGGACATCTAACCTCCTAAGCTTGCTGCCACCAGGACCTGACACCAGATACATAAGCTGAAGAAAATGGATGGATGGATGGATGGATGGATGGATGGATGGATGGATGGATGGATGGATGGAATACATACAAACTGTAGATCAATACTGAGCAGTTCAATGGATTGCAAACATCAAAAGCTGACAAAATACATGGGATTTTTGGTTCTATTAACAAATCACTGGTATCATCCTGTCAGGATATATTATCACATAATAAGTGTCACTGTATTCGGATTTAATTGTCACATAATACAATTTATTGTATCATCATTGTAATATTTTATATGTTTTCTATTGTAGAATGTATGCAAACTAATTTTGACTATAAAAGCTGTAATATATAGCATATGCTATACATATAGCCCTAAACAGATAAACCTTTTATTCATGGTTAAACCTGATTTTTTTTTTTTTTTTTTTTTTTTTTACTGCACACATTGGAAAAACAACCACTATAATGAAAATTTACTGTTACAGCACTCCTCCAGCAGGAAGTGTAGTTTTGGTGCAGCAGCAGTGGTTTTAGTGAGAGGTCAAAGGACACAGTGACAGACATTACAAGGCATGCTGATGGTGGTTAAGGAAATGTGTTAATTATCCTATAGTGTTGCACCATATAGTGACAAGTTGGTTCAGTGTTGTCGAATATACCCAAAGAGATTTGCATTTTCTGTGATACCTGTGCTGAGGAGTGTAGATGGTTATAAAACAAAAACTTTACATGTATCCTGCTACAGTATGTTATCAGTCAATATACCTGTCAACATTGGGATATTAAAATAAGGGGAATTTTCCAGCACCTCTCTCCAGGTTGCCCTACCACCCCTTCCACTGTCCACATTCTCGTGATATTTCAACAAGGGCAGAAAATGAATCTTAAAATCACAACTCAGCACACAAGTGCTTTAAAATATCAATGCAGCTAGGATGGGGGTAACTACAGTGGTATGTGAAAGTTTGGGCACCCCTGATAATTTTCAAGATTTTCCTTTATAAATCACTGGTTGTTTGGATCAACAATTTCAGTTAAATATATCATATAGCAGACGAACACAGTGATATTTGAGAAGTGAAATGAATTTTATAGGATTTACAGAAAGTGTGCAATAATTATTTAAACAAAAGTAGGCAGGTGCATAAATTTGGGCACCCCAACAGAAAAATTACATCAGTATTTAGTAGATCCTCCTTTTGCAGAAATAACAGCCTCTAAATGCTTCCTATAGCTTCCAATGAGGGTCTGGATCCTGGTTGAAGGTATTTTTGACCATTGTTCTTTACAAAACATCTCCAGTTCAGTCAGGTTTGATGGTTTCCGAACATGGACAGCCCGCTTTAAATCACACCACAGATTTTCAATAATATTCAGGTCTGGGAACTGAGATGGCCATTCCACAATGTTGTACTTGTTGCTCTGCATGAATGCCTTAGTAGAATTTGAGCAGTGTTTAGGGTCGTTGTCTTGTTGAAGTGTCCAGCCCCGGCGCAACTTCAACTTTGTCACTGATTCTTGAACATCGTTCGCAAGAATCTGCTGATACTGACTGGAATCCATGCGACCTTCAACTTTAACGAGATTGCCAGTACCTGCACTGGCCACACAGCCCCACAGCATGATGGAACCACCACCAAATTTTACTGTGGGTAGCAAGTGTTTGTCTTGGAATGCTGTGTTCTTCATCCGCCATGCATAACGCCCCTTGTTATGTCCAAATAGCTCAATTTTAGTGTCATCAGTCCACAGCACCTTATTCCAAAATGAAGCTGGCTTGTCCAAATGTGCTTTAGCATACCTGAAGCGATTCTGTTTGTGGCATGTTCGCAGAAAAGGCTTCTTCCGCATTACTCTCCCATACAGCATCCCCTTGTGCAAAGTGCACTGAATAGTTGAACGATGCACAGTGACACCATCTGCAGCAAGATCATGTTGTAGGTCTTTGGAGCTGGTTTGTGGGTTGAGTTTGACTGTTCTCACCATCCTTCCCCTCTGCTTATCTGAGATTTTTCTTGGCCTGCAACTCCAGGCCTTAACTAGAACTGTGCCTGTGGTCTTCCATTTCCTCACTATGTTCCTCACAGTGGAAACTGACAGCTGAAATCTCTGAGCTAGCTTTTTGTATCCTTCCCCTAAACCATGATGTTGAACAATCTTTGCTTTCAGGTCATTTGACAGCTGTTTTGAGGCTCCCATGTTGCCACTCTTCAGAGAAGATGCAAAGAGGAGAACAACTTGCAATTGGCCACCTTAAATACCCTTTCTCATGATTGGTTTCACCTGTGTATGTAGGTCAAGGGTCAATGAGCTTACCAAACACATTTTGTGTTCCAATAATTAGTGCTAAAGGTATTGAAATCAATAAAACAACAAGGGTGCCCAAATTTATGCACCTGCCTACTTTTGTTTAATTATTGCACACTTTCTGTAAATCCTATAAACTTCATTTCACTTCTCAAATATCACTGTGTTCGTCTGCTATATGATATATTTAACTGAAATTGCTGATCTGAACAACCAGCGATTTATGAAGGAAAATTTTGAAAATTATCAGGGGTGCCCAAACTTTTACATACCACTGTATGACCTCTACTGATCTATGAGCAGTGTTACCAGTTGCCACACTGATACCTCTCTGCTCCCACTACAATCAAAATGCTTTTAAACCAGTGTGCTGCACCTGGCAGCTTCACAGTAAGTTCACCAGTAATGCCAATCCACTGTTTTCCATCTTGCATTAGTGTGGTGTCCTAACTTAACCTTGACTGAGAGACTAGATAATCATAACTGTATTTTAAAACCATGTGCACCTTTGAGGAGTGTAATCATGGTCATATATTTTCTTGACTGGTCCCCACTGAGGCTGCTGAGGGAAAGTGTGAGTTCATTTTGTGCAAACGCATATGTTTGTGCACCACACAGTTATCTTTTCCATGCTGTAGCTTCTCAACATGTTGCCTGTTGGCATTTGTCAGATATAATGAATAGTTGTATTTCAATCTCATGCAGAAAGTCCCAGAACACAGGGCCTGGAAGTGGCTGCAAAGAAGCAAGAGGTGCACTGCCCAGCTAGGTTAATGAGGCAGACAAACTACAGAGAGATGCACTTAATTTAAGTGTTATTTACTCACAACAAGTCTGGAAAGGAGAGACATATAGAAAGATTGGCGAACCCTTCATGATGTCACCCAGCGGTTTTCTTTGAGAGCAGTTTTGAAACTCAGTGTGGCGGCTTCAGCAGTTGCCATCTTGAAGATGAATACTTCCACTCAGAGTCGTAAACACTGACATCCCCTTTTTGTAGCAAGGTTATAAAAACTGGAGATTTATGAAAATATTTCAACAGGAGGACAGTGGGAGAGAATGGTTAAAAAATAAAGAATCTCTGGAAAGAAAAACAGATGGTTGACAGGTATGTCTGTGGATATTTGGTTTTCTCTATATAAGGGAGAGCTTTTAGGTTTAATAAGTTGTACAATTACAGCAAAGAGATTTCACCAGGCAGAGTGGTAGCTGTTTTGCTGTTTTGTTCAGTTAGTACCCCTGCTGTATTTTTATTTATTTATTTATTTTTTTGCCTTGTTTTCTGCTCATAGATTAGGGAGAGGAATAGGAAGAAGGAAAACAAAGATCAGAAACAACAAGTATTTGAAGTTGTGTGGGTGATTTATCTTGGCTTTATATTTTATCATTAGACTAATTGTTGCTGTATTCCAGTCATAATGATTTCCTAACTCCTGTTTACTTTTTCCTTAACTTTTGTTTAAAAAGAAACTATGTGAGTCAACGCCATGGACTGTATATAAAACATGGACATTATGGCGGCACCCACTGGTCTTTTTTTTTTTAAAAACTTGGCTGCTGCATCTTGGTCTTTTGAAACTGGACGTGATGAATGAGTGGTGGATCTGACTGAGCACTACAGGATGCTACTTGTGCCACTGGCAGTGACTTGTAATCACAACCCAGCCACACCATACCCTGCTTTAATGTTTATTTTACTCTAAATAGGACTATAATTTACAAAAAGAACACCATGCTGTGTTAACAAAGTGCTGAAACTAGCAATTGAGATCGTAAACTTATTAGGAAAGTGTTCACTGAGGTAACAAATTGAAAATAAAGTGAGAAATACAGTAGTTCTCTCTTGGACTTCTATATAATTGAGTTACCCCCTGCTGGCCATTAGAACAATTACAGGTTTGAATCATTTTTGTGTTAGCTTCACTTTTCAGACCAGAAGGCAATTATTTTTTTCTGCATCGTATTTGGTCCACACAGAATAAATGCCCCAGCAAAACAACTTCAAATTTTGTGGATAAAGCCTTGAGATATTGGAATTTAACATTTCAAGGATGCTTACCTGAAACAGGGTGATTACTGACATTCTAGAAACATGCTAATACCATTCTAAGTTGTCCTGACAGCTGGCAAGTTCTTGCACTGCTCATTTTTGAAAGTCACTGATACCAATAGTACTGTAGAGACATACCTTTTAGATCTAATCCACTCTAAGGGGAACCGGATTGAGGTTTTTCTATTTTCTGACTCAAGATTTTAGATCAGTCAGCTTTCTTGTCTCTCAGAAACTGACAAGATTCATCTGTCTTGCTTGACTGCGTCTTCGGATTAAATTGCAGAGGAACTCAGCAGGGAATAAACCGTCTAAATACCTGGCACGGCCCAACTCCTCAAATTATAAAGGATGAGTATATTTCCTCGTCTCTCCTGCTGCTTGCGATGTCAAAAGCATCACAAAGGGCTGTTGTGCTCTGTTTGGCCGGTCAAGACACAATTCACTATCTACAAGTCAAACTCTATTATGTACACATTTCCATTGTACTTATGCAGAGGGTTATAGGCAGTATACCCAGCCACACTGTAAATTTGGAGGATGCTCTTATTACTTTTATAGTTGTTATAAGTTTGGAACTCATATATTCTAACAGCTCAGTGTGCACACCAGGTGTACATGTGGGCTTGTGTTTATGTCTTTTCTTCTTTCTTCCACAGATAACGTTGAGTTTATAATCCTCGTCTTTAAAATGCGTTGTTTAAAAAATCCAATTTTTGTACTCATCATGTCAAGGCAGAACTTATCTTACTTATACACTTGATTATGAGAATATAAATTAAATGTTCACTCTTTGCTTAAAGCACTAATTCCCATTTGACCTGTCCTCGAAGGCAGCATAGATGATTTCATTTCCTTCAGTCAAAAAGCTGCCATATGTTCGAGACACTGTGGCGTTTTTTTTTAGCTTTTAAAATGAAACAGATACTTTTGCCTCCTGCTTTCTTGGCTCACTAATTTCGTTTTGAGCTATAAACAAACCAACAGATGTTTGTGAAATTCAATGCTGTAACAGACTTTGTCTGCCTTGCAAGCTGAAGAGAAAAGGATGTTTATGTTTGAATAGTTAGAGGCACGGATAAATCTGTGATAATGTCACGCTTTGTTAAATTAAGCCCCCTTTGTATAGTGCAAGGAAGTAGCAGTTGGAGTTGTGGAAAAGCTAAACACAAAGCACATTTAGTTTTAGTGCTTAAATGCAAGACTCACTTAAAACATTACAGAAATCTGTAGTTGTCATTTCCACTCTCACCCCCCATCTCACTCATGTCTCAGATTTCCACTCGCCATTTATAAACACAATTACTTCTGCTGCTGGGAAAAAAAAAAAAAAAAAACAATAGCTCCTCTGCAATTACTGTAGCTGTTTTTTCTTTTTTTCAAGCAGTGTAGGCGTGAACACAGGGTTAGACTTTGAAGCCAACAGGGTCTGCAGACATCCACCACAATACTTGGCACTTTGATGCGTCTTCTGTCTGTGCTTTGGCATCTTTGGGAGTTCTAGCTAACAAGGACTGTTTCGGGGGACGGCAGAATGTGCAAGAAAGATAACAGAAAGGCTTATAGTATTTAACACAGTATTCACAAGGCAATTGTACATCAAATGGTCAGAGCTTGGGGTATTACTGGATGATGATGTGTGTATCTTCGTGTATGAACCACAGATTATTGCTGGTACGGTCATGCTCGAGGAATAGCCTCAGTGATTACATGTAGACCAGTTTTGTTAGACACTCTGAGTGATGTGGCTTTAAAAACGCTAAGACAGCCTGCACATAATGTGTCCATAAAACTGCCTCACATTCTCGGGCCATCAATGCCACATGCCTGTAGTGATGAATGTTCTTTCAAGGCCCAGTATTAGTCTTCATACATCTATAAAACTGAATTTTCAGCATCGGCTGAAATCAATGGATGCTTTCACCTTATTTTAGTCATGCTGTTCCAGTATTTAGCTCAATGAGCTGCATCATTTAATATGCACCATCTTGTAGTACAAATAAATAGCTGGGTTTTGCTCAGGATATTTTGAGGCAACATTTTAATTGAATTACACTCTGATTGTGCATGCCTGCCCCATAGTTCCAGTAAACATATCTTGAAGAAAAAGTGGTGTTTTCTTTTTCTCTCCGCCCAGCAGGACTTTATTTATCTGCCCTTTGCAGATCATAATAGCTTAACCCGTTCATGTCTTTTGGGTAAATATCTAAGAACCCATTTGCCAGCTGCAAATTGCATTAATACTGCAGATCCCTCCCTTATTTCTCATTCTGGATGCTCATATTGGATCAGAAATGGCCTGAAGCAAAGAGAGGGGAATAAGGCATCGCTGCATGAGACAAGACCATAATTATACAGCCAGGCATCCATTACCTGTGTTTGAATTTCATGCTCTTTAGACTCTTTATGAGGAAAAGAAGACTGCTTGGAGTCGTTTATTATTCTGGGATGGATATTGCCACCTTTGCGGCTAGTTAAAATGTTGTGCTGAGTTTACAGATTGTGTGAGACGTAACTTGTATCTATCCCTCTGAGTTTTAATATTATGAATTGCACGTTTGTGATATAATCAATCACTGGCCTTGTTGCCTTGACTAGCTCGTTCTACACCAGAATAGAGCCTTTTTGCAGCACTATGAAAGCAGCTGTATCAGGATCTGCAACATTACAGTGATTAATATCACCATGAAGGCTCGTCTCTAAATTCTGCTCCCTAACTAGTGTGAACTGTATGATCACATTAACCTGTCAGAGAGGCCTTAGGCAAAACTGACCTGCTGACCTTCTGTTAAGTTAATATTTTAAATTTGTCATAGTTTTGACCTTTTTTTGCCAGTAATTGCTGGGATGTGGGAACACAGTGACCTACCTGCGGCAATCACAGAGTCTAAGTATAAAACACAAGCTGTCGAATAATTAGCCACAAACAGACTGACAGGTAAGATCAGTTAACACAAGCGCTGAGAGGAAAAGGCAAAATATTGTGGACCTGAAATATCATACACTGCCCCTCCCAAAAAAAAGTTGCACACTCAAATATTTCCACCTTTAGCTTTGAAAATGGCACACATTCACTGTGGCATTGTTTCAGTAAGCTACTGCAAAGTCATAACATTTATTTCTTTCCAGAGTTGCATTTATTTTCTACCAAGGTCTTGTATTGATGATGGGAGAGTTGGACTGTTGGACAAAGTCTTCTCAAGCACATCCCAAAGATTCTCAGTGGGACTGAGGTCTGGACTATGTGGAGGCCAATCCATCTGTGAAAATGGTGTCTCTTGCTCCCTGAACGACTCATTCACAATGTGAGCCCCATGAATTCTGACATCGTCATCTTGGAACACGCTCGTGCCATCAGGGAAGAAAAACTCCAATGATGGGAAGACCTGATCATTCATTATATTCAGGTAGTCAGCTGACCTCATCTTTGAGAACATGACGTCGCTGAACCTGGACCTGACCAACCCCAGATCATAACACTGCCTCCACAAGCTTGTACAGTAGGCACTAGCCATGATGGATCCATCACTTCATCTGCTCCTCTTCTTACTCTGATGCACCCATCACTTTGGAACAGGGTTAATCTGGACTCATCAGACCACATGACCGACCACATTTATTCCTCAAAGATGATGGTTCATCACTATCCTTCAGGTTTTAATAATACGTTGGATGGTTCTTAACCTGATTTTAGTAGTTTCAGACATCTTCTTAGTTGTTTTCTTTGCTTGAAGCTGGTCAATAATTTGACCCTCTTGAGACAGATTAACATCCTTTCTATGACCACAGGATTTGACTTCTGACATGACTGTTCAAGAAATGAGAAGCTCCTCACTGCATCAGCTGGGGTTAAATAAGTCACTGCAGCTGAAACATATTCATCACTGCAGTAATTATCCAATGGAAGGGTCTTACCTATTTGCTTAGTTAAATCCAGGTGGCGACATTTTTTTTTTTTTTTTTGGACTGGCAGTCTGTAATTTCTCACTGAAGAAAAAAACCACGTCTTTAATAGACAGTTAAGGTTATATTTTCATAATTTCACTGAATAACCTGAGCTTCTTTCCAAATTCTTGCTCTTTTGCATTTCTGGATCACAGCAATTGACTGGAATATGTTATTATCACAATTAACAAGGATGCCCAGAAGCTAAAAAAGAAAATATTCCTTTAAAGAAAATGTTGACATTTTGGAAAAACACATCTCCCTAATATTATTCTCATATCTGTCTGTTCAGTAGAGAGCCTGTGCCAGAAGACGATTAACTTAGCTTAGTATAAAGACGGAGAGCAGAAGAATAAATAAATGACTTCCCAAAGTCTTGTTATCACTCTCCGGTTGCCAAGCAACCAATGGATACATCAGAGGGAGGAGAGGAACAGATCAAACAAAGAGATACATCATGTTAATTAGTGCATTTTAGCAGTGCTGAAGGTACATTTTTAACTTCAGACAGGCTGGTTAGCTGTTTCTTGTTTCTTCTATTTACGTCTATTTACGAAGGTAATCAAGTCCTTTAAAGCTCCATTTGTATATCTAACAGACAGGTAGACATTAGAGTGGTATGTGCTTTCTCAGTTAATGCTCCATAAAAAGACAAACGTATTTTCCAACATTTCAAACTAATCCGCAGCATGCTCTGTGTTTCAGTGCTGTGTATACTCTCAACCAGAGTTACAATGAAACAAATTACCACATACCCGGCGACACACAGTTGCACACTTTCAGTAGTTCATTTTTCAGGCTTGGTGGAGTGTATCAGAAATGAGGTGAAGCAAAATCTCAATTCAGATGGAACATCAGACAAGTGGGTTAAGATACAACACGCTGAGATATTCTGTATTTCAAAGGTGGTACTTGGCAGCACAGTGGGATTCAAAAGGCCGTGTCCTTGCTGAACAATGGGAGTGGAATATTGAGTTTGGCCCCATTACAAATTCTAATTTTTTTTTTTTTTTTTTTTTACGGCTATAGCTAATGCTCATTGATCTGTGAAATTATGAGCTACCATTAGAAAGGCCTGGCACATAATTCAGACTTTCTGAACTCTCAATCACTCTGGCTGAAAACCCAAAGCCCAAACGGTAATTTACATCACAATGTACCGCATTGATTTAGATGGAGAGGTGTGTTAAGAGATCCTGAACAACTGTGGATGCCCTCAGGTCTATAGTAGGTATTGTTATGATTAAAAATGCCCAGCAAATTTAATCTCAGCGGATTGAAAATCATGGCAATCGTCTCATGCCAGTCAGTGCGTGCATCTCCGAAAATTAAATCTTAAATGTTTATTGACTGATGCAGCTGATCAAAGCAGGACTGCTGCTGCTTTATAATGTAAGCCAGTGCTGGGAATATGAGCTGCTTCGAGTGCCAGTAGAATTAAGTGCAAGATATACATCACCCTTTGACTTTGAAAATAGATTGTATCATATATCTGAATACTTGTCTCTGCTACAGCATACATAAGAGGAAGATGATGGAAAGAATTGCATCTTTGAGAACGTAGAATATGTATGACAGTGAGAATGGATGGATCTGTGAAAGTGTGCTGATGAAGTACTATAAGTTCAAAAATTTACATTTGAGGCACATGTAAGGAAAGGCACAGCATAATTAAACAGGCTGAAAAGCTGAAACTGATCGGCAGTCGTCCTCTTCCAGCCAGGGCTGCACTGCGTCAAGTGCCAAACAGATTCCCGAAGTCTCCTTGAACCTCAGCTGACTCACTTATATCCTGATAAGTGCTCGGATTGATCCTGAGTTCATTTCCTCGCAGTCGCCACCCTTCCAGCGATCCCTATAATTGCTGCAGGGGTACAATATTATATTTGGACAACATCCAGTCAGAGCACTCGAGATATCTACCACACCTTGCATTTTTAATGTGACCCCTGTACCATTTTGTCGAGTCCTCGCATTAAGGCTGTTCGCTTTTATCGATGCACAAATTGAAATCATTGATTAGGGATAGAGTTCAAAGGGGATGACAAATAGCTTTTTCTTAAACACCTCATCACCTCGCACTAATAATATTTTTTATCCTCATCATTAGCAAGCAGAGTGTGAAAATCAATACTCTCTCCATTTACATGTTGAGCCTTTTATTTGATGTCAAGCCGGCTCGCAGTTGAAAAAAAAAATGGAAATTTTATAAGATCATTTTACAAGAGTCCAGCGGTGTGTTTTCAGAAGCCTACATGCTCCTCTATTGACAACACAGGAATTTCTCCTCATAATAAAATCATCTCAAAGAAACATTGCCAGTCTGTTCTAGTGTAATAAAATGTTGGAAGGGTACCTGCTATTATAATATTTGGGTCACAATAATGTCTTATTGCTCAGTTGGGCAGCCTGTGCAGACGGCCCTTTGATGAATGAAAGTCAACTGAATTGTGGCAGACCGCCAGAATGAATAGGAGTGCAAATAACATTAGAGTTAGTAGAAGCAGAGTATGCCGGCTCCAATAAAGAGAGAAAACACAGAAATGTAATCTTCGCGGTAGCTTTTACTCAAGGCTAATACTTGATGAAAGAAATATAGAAAGAAAAGAAGACAGAAAGGAAGAAAAGTGTATCACAATACTACTTGGACTAATACATTAAAACAAGAGTGTAGCCTCTCTGAGATTATTTTTAGCAGGTCTAATGTTTACCATGTCTTAGTTTGGTGTGTTAACATTCATATATTTCCCAATCAGCACAAATTACGACAGTGCCTGGTGTGAATATCTTTAGTTTCACTGGTATCTGGTCATACACCTATTAAAATGTTTATTTTTAAACCGCTTGTGGTGCTTAATGAAAAGTCAAATATTTATATCATATTTGATAGCATCATTTCAATAAGAAATATCCCAAACACTAACAATACAGTCATTAGGATATATACTCAATAGCTACTTTGCTGGTAAAAGGTTGGACTCCTCTTTAACCTTCAGAACTGCCTTAATTCTTCATGGGTTACAAATTTTCCTCAGAGATTTTGGTCCACATTGACATGATGGTATCACACAGTTGCTGCAGATTTGTCGGCTGAACATCTGGTGACTGTGGAGGCCACTGGAGTACAATGAACTCATTGTCATGTTCAAGAATCCAGTTTCAGATGATTTGAGCTTGGTGACATGGTGCATTATCCTGGTGGAAGTAGCCATTGGAAGACGGTACACTGTGATCATAAAAGGATAGACATGGTTAGTAACAACACTCAGGCAGGCTGTGGTGTTTAAACGATGCTCAGTTGGTACTAAGGGGCCCAAAGTGTGCCAAGAAAATATCCCCAAACAAGGCAGGATGGATCCATGCTTTCATGTTGTTATGACCTATCGTCTGATTGCCACAGATGGAATCAAGACTCATCAGACCAGGCAATGTTTTTCCAATCTTCTCTCGTCCAATTTTGGTGAGCCTGTGTGAATTATAGCCTCAGTTTCCTGTTCTTAACTGACAGGAGTGGCATCCGGTGTGGTCTTCTGCTGCTGTAGCTCATCTTCTTCAAGGTTGGACGTGTTGTGCGTTCAGAGATGGTATTCTGCATTCCTTTGTCGTTACCAGTGGTTGTCTGAGTTACTGTTGTCTTTCTATCATCTCCAACCAGTCTGCCCATTCTCCTCTGACCATCACATCAACAAGGCATTTTGGTCCACACAACTGGTGCTCACTGGATATTTTCTTTGTCAGACCATTCTCTGTAAACCCTAGAGATGGTTGTGTGTAAAAATCCCAGTAGATCAGCAGTTTCTGAAAACTCAGACCAACCCGTCTGACAGCAACAACCATGCAACATTCAAAGTCACTTAGGTCCCCTTACTTCCCCATTCTGATGCTCGGTTTGATCTTCAGCAAGTTGTCTTGACCACGTCTACATGCTTAAATGCACTGAGTTGCAGCCATGTGATTGGCTGATTAGCTATTTGTTTTAAAAGTGCCTGGTGAGTGTACTGTTTAGAAGCTGTGAACGTCTTTACTAAATTTTGTCCATCTACTCTTCTTGTAGATGTGGAGATATCCATCCCTCTCCTATACCTGCTTTATTCTGCAGAGGGTCATCTGGTGAGAGGTGGGATAGACCCAGGAGGAAGCCCACACAGGCTCAAGGGGAACAAGCAAACCACAGAGACAAGCCCCAGCCAACCAGCATGGTTGAACCCAGAACCTTCTTGCTGTGAGGCACCAGTGCCAAACCACTGCACCGCCATGCTGCCCGACCTAAAGGCGAGAGTCTCAGAATGACATGCAGCATGTGGTCCCCAGCTGGGAACCAAACCAGGGAACTTGGCTTTGGGTCACCAGATGTGGAAATATTCCAACAGATTTGCCAAACCTCTGATCTGCTCCCATCCCTGGAAGAAAAGTGAGCAGTCAACAGTCAGCAGAGTTCACCCTGAGGGGGGCATGAACATGACAATCCAACCTACAGATGTTGAGACACCACCAAATCAAAAAGCTCAACCTCAGCGTGAAATCAGAGAAAAAGTCAGTGGATCAGGCAGTAGGATTCATTCTCTGGAGACCATGGGTGTGTGTATTAAATTTCGTGGCAGTCCATTCAGTCACTGTTGAGATGTTTCGTTAGACCAAAGTGATGAAGCGACTGACAGACATTGTAATCCCTAGAGAAATGAATCTAGATGGGTAAAAAGGAGACAGTATAATGCTGTAAAGAAATAATGAATTATATCGGCTTGTAAAGACAAACTGAGATTCTTCTTTAACCACCAACTATAGTGTTATAATCATTTCATCTATAATAATATATGCAGTACAAAGATGGTGGTAGTTGCCAAGTTTACTGGTTGATGTGATTTATTTTTTTCTTTTAATCAGTAAATACACTGCATCTTTTGGATTAGAAAGCAGGTGGTGTGTAAAGCAAATGCATAACATGGCAACAACAAATGCATTTCTCCACGAGTTTACACCTCGGAATGTTGATTCCCCCCCCTCCGCCAAATATTTTACGGATTGCCTGGCTTCATGCCCTCATGCAGAAAAGCCAACATCTGTCTGCTGGATTTGCTTCTGGACAAGAACACACACATATTGAGCCTGTGGGCTCAGACATACTGGCAGCGATGCATGCACACAAACATGACTCTGGCTTGGCGATGTGCTGAATTTTCAAAGTGTCTTCGATGTTGTACCTGTTAGCAAATCCCCTCAAGTTTGAAAAAAATCCTTATTTAAGCCTCCAAAAAAAAAGAAAAGAAAAAAAATCTAAATTGGTCTTGTCCTCTTAGATGTGCAAGGAATTCCAATCATCTCCTTTTTGCAGTGATAATGTGATTCAATTGATTTGTCTTCCATCCTGTTAAATTAGTTAGAAAATTGAGTTGGTTTAAAATAGGCATACCTCAATATCTCTATCATTAGGTTGTGAAATTAATTACATCAGGAGATAGTGGCAAATATTTGTCTATTTGTGTCTTGTGGATTTATTCTAAAGTGCCATGAGTTTAATGTGGCCTAAATCTCACTTCTAGGACTTCAAATGCAATACCATAATCATATTTAGTGTTTATGCAAAATCTCAGTATCAGTAAACTTCAGTATTTGTGGAATATTTATTATTATTGTGTCTATCAACCTATCTATCTATCTATCTATTATTTATATATATATATATATATATATATATATATATATATATATATATATATATATACACACACACACACACTAGTGTTCAAAAGTTTGGGGTCCTTATTTTTTGAAAGAAAAGCAGTTTTTTTTCAGTGAGGATAACATTACATTAATCAGAAAAACAATCTAGACATTGTTAATGTGGTAAATGACTATTCTAGCTGGAAACGGCTGATGTTTAATGGAATATCTCCATAGGGGTACAGAGGAACATTTCCAGCAACCATCACTCCTGTGTTCTAATGCTACATTGTGTTAGCTAATGGTGTTGAAAGACTAATTGATGATTAGAAAACCCTTGTGCAATTATGTTAGCACATGAATAAAAGTGTTTTCATGGAACACATGAAATGGCCTGGGTGACCCAAAATTTTAAATGGTAATGTATATACTGTATATATGCATATTGAACCAACTTCTTCTGGTCATTTGCAAACCTTTTTTTTTTGTTGTTTTTTTGTCTGGATAAGTTTTTTTTTCCTTTCTTTGATTTCATTAAATCCCATAATGACCATTACCTCCTGGCAACCAGATGCTGTTAAATACACCACAGACACTAGAAGAGGCTGGCAGCCTTCTTAATAATCACTGCATTGCTTTACTGAGGTTATACAAAAGTCTCAAAAGTATTTTTGTTAGTGAAATGCTGCACTGAGAATCTGCAAGGCTGCAGTCTACAGCAGAACTTCCCTCATGATGCTGTTCTGTCACTGGCAGTAAGTAGCCTGTGGGAAAGATTGTATTTGTTGAGCTTGAGCTGTTTCCCCCCTGCAGCAATATTAAGACACAGAACAATGGGTAATTTCTGTGCAGCTGCTGGTATCAGTGGACAGAAACTATACGTAGTTATTTCCACCGACCACTTACTGATCGGTGAAATAGAGATCATGTGTGTGTCTTTGGGAAACAGATGGATCTATACTTTATCTAGCTGATGAGAAAAGAGCTCTGTTTGCCTCAAATGGAACACGCAGATGTTAATATCATTACTGGATTTAGATAACACACCAAATGAAACACTGATGTTGGGTGTCTTAATTGGGCCTTTATTTCCATTGAGAAGTGGAAAACCACACACTAACAGTTTTTTTTTTCTTATTAAAGTCTCTTTTCTTTTTGCCCAGTCACCATAGATGTTAGATGGTCAGAGTGGATAAAAATCTTGACATGCTCATCTCTGGATGCTTCAGTTATGTGCTTACAGCAAAAAGCTTAATGAGCAGCAACAAGTGCTTTGCAGCATTTTTGCCTCCACTGCCTCTGAAGCTATACAGGTTCACCTACCTTACTTTTGAAGTTTGTTGGAGCTTTATGTAGCTTAAAGGAACATGTGCCGACACTGCTCACAATAGAAACAAGTATTAAAAAACAAAACAAAAGACATATAGCTTATACTCCCCTTAAAAGACACTGAACAGCAGCCAAGACAGTACAACACAAAGATCTTTGTAGTGCAAATCTTACATCAAAAACGATCAGAGTCTTTCTGTTCATTTTGTTATTTTGCAATTATTATAGAAATCTATTGGCATAGGTCTTGTAAGTTAAGATAATTTTTTTAAATAAAAAAAAAACAGAGTTTTGTAGGAGATGTTTTGTAAGGTCATTACAATGCCTTGCTAATTCAGTCTATACTACTGGAGGACAGTCAGTATTTGCACAAAAGTGAGAAGTTGTGCACAAACGTAAATAAAGTTAAAAGTTTGAAAGTTTTGAGTAAACAACTAGTCCTGGTTTTGCCATGATGACTTGCTTTGATAAATCCACAAAGCACAGTACAGCTTCATTTATACTCCTGTAATCTAGGATATCTGATGTTGCCCAAAACATACCAGTTATTTCTGAGCTGCATGTTCTTTTCATAATCAAATGGGTTTTATCTAATATTTGCGGTATTAGTTCTAAAAAACAAAATGCAACACAAAATCCCCTCAGATTTTGTTGCTGCCACCTGTTCCTTTGAATTCATGTTCTGTAGCACAGCTTAGGCTTTATGTTTTGATTTTCTGCTCTCTCCATATATACGGAATATTTGCAAACACAATTTGGACTGTTCTATACTAAATTAAATGAATATTAAACATTTTTTTTAAATCTGTAAATTAGCTTGAAGCCTCTAAATTGTGCTCCGTCCACAGATGGTGTCCTTCACTCAGCCTGACTCTACCAATGTCATTATCAATAATACACAGACTGAATCATCCCAGACTCTTCTTCATTAATATTTGATGTGGACTTTTTAGCAGCAGTAGGCTTCCCCTAACCTTTCACTTCTTTGCAGTGATCATCAATTACTGCAGATAAAAGGAATGGACGTGAATGTCTCATTAATTTATTTTCATGTACTGTCTGTCACAGAAATGGTACAGAGATGTCAATTTTACCTGACAGTCGATGGGGTTCACGTGTCAGTCACTGGTGGAATGGTTGTGGTTAAATCTCCAGTTATGACAGATGTCCTCTGATCAAGGGTACATATCTCCAGATGCACACAACCGCTTGGGGATGAGGGAAAAAAAAAACACATCTTAGTTGCTGAAATAAATATTCTTTTGAGCACTGACTCAAATTTGAGATGTATATGGTATGTTGTGAAGAGCTACAGTTGCACTTATGTGGTTCCAAGTGGTGCAGATGCAGCAACTTCCATTAACTTAAAACTAAATGATGGGGTTTCAGTGAGCTTCTATTGCAATGTAATTCCGCTGGCACTTAAATTATGCTGCAGTAAAATCTGAGTGTTCAGCAATTTGTTTGTTCTCAAGGATCCAGCGCTCATTAAATACGTTTGCTGTATTCATGACTAAACCGCCTTAATTACTGTACACTGCCACAACATAAAACCAGCTGCCTAATATTGTGTAGGTCCCAACATGCTCTGACCCATCAGGGCACAGATATCGGACCTCTGGGGGTGTCCTGTGGTGTCTGGCTGTGGGACGATCCTTTGGGCACTGGGAGTTCTCACTGGGGGTTTGTTTTAGTGCTTCCTGCAGATACTTTGTCAGATTGTGGTCTGACTTGTTTGGAGGCTGGATCAACGCCTTGGACTCTTTATCATGTACCTCGATATGGTCCCGAGCTGTTTCTGCATTGTTAAGGGATGTATTCGAGGAGTGCTGTTGCCATTGAGAAGCACCTTGCTTGGTCTACAGTAATGTTCAGGTGTGTGCCACATCTCAAAGTAACATTCACATGGATGTATATATATATATATATATATATATATATATATATATATATATATATATATATATATATATATATATATATATATATATATATATATATATATATATATATATATACAGTACCGTTGAAACGTTTCAGGTGTCATTGCATCAACATATGTAATCTTGTTAAAAAAGTTCCTGTGGCACAAACAGATTTTTAATTTTTTTTTTAACAGATACAAAACTGTTGATGGACAATCAATATGCAGCCAAGATCGGTTATTATTGGTACATACACTACCATTCAAAAGTTTGGACTCACCCAGACAATTGCATGTTTTTCATGAAAACTCACACTTTTATTCATGTGCTAATATAACTGTGCAAAGGTTTTCTAATCATCAATTAGCCTTTCAACACCATTAGCTAACACAATGTAGCATTAGAACACAGGAGTGATGGTTGCTGGAAATGGGCCTCTGTACTCCTGCGTAGATATTGCATAAAAAATCAGCCATTTCCAGCCAGACTAGTCATTTACTACATTAACAGTGTCAAGACTATATTGCTGATAAATTTAATGTTATCTTCATTGAAAAAAAATGCTTTTCTTTAAAAAAAAAAGGACATGTCTCAATGACTCCAAACGTTTAAACGGTAGTGTAAGTAAACATACCTTTTATAATCCTACTTCATGTACATTTGCCACATTTTGCCATTGAACTGCAGCACTTCATAAATGCATGGTGATCTACTCAGACTGCACATGAATAGCAGGATGGAAGTTACAGTATGTGTGATTTTCAGATGGAATATTTGCATTTGAAGCAACTTGTGCTGGTCTTGAAGTCTCTGTTGTATGACTGTGTCTGTGCGTGCATGCATGTTGACGAGCACAAATGTTTGGCGAGCTGGATGCGTGTCAGTTTGTGTGTTTAAGTGTGTGTCAGAAGACTGTAGGAGTGCATAAAAAGTATAGCAACAAGTGCTGTCATGTCATGCAGTACAGGTCAATGAAAGAGTGTGAAAGTTGGCATGATGGATGGCTGTGTTTATCTTTGACACTAAAATCCCGGGTTTCACTTCCTATTTTGTACAGGCAGGTAGCAATCAGACATTTCTGTTGGTTAAGCATAACTTTGGATGATTTCAACTCAATCGTACCCATAATTTTGCTACTACAAATGAAGATATAAAAAAGAAAGCTTATAGGAGAAGACTAATATTAATGATGGATTAGATTTACATAGCGCTTTACAATGAATCCATTATTCATTCACTCACACATTCTCACTCTGGTGGTGGTAAACTACATTTATGGCCACAGCCGCCCCAAATCAGCCGACTAAAACCATAATCGAAACTTGATGATACAGATATGGTGATAGAAACCTCAATCTTAATCCATCAAGACCACTGTCATGAATATAACTACGACATTGAGAAGATCTACTGATTCTCATACTGACACACCAGCAACATATTCATAACAGAAACTTTTCACTGCAGTTTCAGTGTCCAGTATACGTCAAAATATGATAGAGGAACGAAATATTTCTGAATATTTTTATAAACCATTATGAAGTTGGATGATACTAAAGAAGAAAGTGGAGTCATGGTCATTGCAGAAACCCAATGTGGGCTATAATTTTATTATGTCAATAATTCAACAGAACATTAGGTGAAGGGCAGTATTTGTCTGGTGCCCTCTATCCTGGTCTGTCTGTCTCTTGGTCTGAAAGAGGGTGAACGAAATATGAATTAAATTGATAATGAAATGAAATTAAACATTCCATTATTGATGGCCATCATCCAAGGCAAACTCAGTGCAGAAAGATAGACCGACAGTAGTGGTGCAGAAGCAGTGGTGGCATGGACCTACATTTAGGCAAACCACAGCAGTTCAGTGAGTCAGGTGAGGAAAACACGGTGGCATGAAGCCTAGACAGCACACATGCCAATGTAATGCCTCTTTATCTTCATAGATATCAGTCTGATGGTGGTAAACATAGACTGCTGACTGTTACTTACTTCACCTAAACCTGCAGGAGACCATCTAGGGGGTGCAGTCGCCCACCAAAGCCAACACCACATTTTAGATTTTAAAGTGAGTGATTAAAATATTAATGGCTTTTAATTTTTTTTTTTGGCAAATGATGCCACATGTTTTATGCAGTTTGAGTATTTTTTGTTTAATCTCATTGACAGAAAAACAGACAAACAGTACTGTAAAAACAAAAAAAACACCTTTGTCTTGGCACTTTGCCTTGTGATGGCAATAAATCCACATGTATACACTTCTGTAGGTTTTCTATCCCCCCATTGAAGCATGCTGTGATCATTCATTCAGTAAAGATGGTGCTTACAAGCCCTGCATGATAAAGAACAAAGCTGGTATACAGATACCAGGAATGACCTTGGAATCAAGGTAACCTCAGCAGCATGATCAAAGCATCCCGTGTTCACTTTCTTCTGAATCAGAGTTGTGTTTGAAGGTTTTGCATAATCACTGAGCACCAAACCCCCATGGGGCCGGTGGGATTCTCACTAAATCTCCAAGCTGAAAATGGGTTTCTGCCACCTTGCCTACCACCACCACCCCCTCCACAGCTGAAATAATAAAACAATTGATAAGGTCATTTGGGAGTGTTTAGTCACTGCTGAACACCTTTAGGAGGATGGAGAAATAGAACTGTCTTACAGAGGCATGGCAGCGTATCGGAGTGCACCAGCAGTCAAAGGGAGCTCAGGCGAGACGAGCTGTAAGTGGATCCTCCACCTGATGTCCGCATCAGTTTCATCTGACTGATTTCTGTCTCCACTGGTCCCAGTCGACAGGCCGAGGAGGGGAAGGGGGCACTTGCTCATCATCCGCCAGATGGTCGCAACCCATTCACACTCGGCTTTCTTGTGTTTCATTTCCTGGTTATTCATCGACTGTCTGCACTTTTGCTTCTCTGGTTTGAAGCTGTGATTCAACAGTACATTAGTATCATTACCAGCCAGCACAAAATAAGGTGAGATACCATGACAGTGCTCTCAGCTAAATCTTTATTAACGCTCAATGAGATGCATCATATGACGCTGAGGCACTTAGTCCCTGACAAACCCTTTAAATGTAGTATAGTGAAACACTTGAAAATAAAACTAGTAAACAGTAACTGCTTCTGCAGGGTTCCCTGATTGTTGTGCATGGAGTTACCTGCCATTCCATCTCCCCTCTCCTGTCGGCTAGAGGTGACAAGTTTGTATTGATCAATTTTACATGGCGTGTCAGCCAGAAAAATGGGATGCCAGGAGTGTAGTTTGGGTTTCCACAAGGGGGGAGATTGAATATAAATTTCTAAATTGCCTTGTGTGCTTTTCAACTCCTTCCTGTCAGTCAGCTCACTTCATATTTTTGCCTTATTGAATCCAGCTCTCTCTTTCTCAGCAAGAAGTATGCGTACTTTATACCTCCATTTTGCTGTTCTTAAAGTCAAAGGAAAAAGAGGAGAAGTGTGCCAAATGAAGGACAGAAGAGGAGTGGAGGACTGGTGATGGCAGCAGTGGTGGTGGAGGGAGGAGGAGATTGCAGAGTTCTCATCAGCAGGCTGCCATGACGAGCTGCCATAGCTGTCAGGGGCTATGAGAGATCTTTTGCCAAGGTAAGGCAAATTCCTCCTCGTTCAGTTCTAATAGGACTGTCAGGCCTTCAGAACAGGCAGGGAATGTAGTAAGCCTGGAGCTCAGAGCTCTCTTCAAGACTGCCGCATTGAGGCTACCTCATGCCACATGCAACAAAGGCCCCTCAGTGAGACACAGGCCAACACAGAGAACACATGACAGGCTTCACTGTAATGCATCAACTGGGTCTGTTGTGGCTGTTCTGGAGTTGAAAATAGCCCTGAGGCCAGCAGTGTGTCTCGCACTATGTAACTTTTAGCAGCTTGTTATAACATTCACACTGCTCGCCCTCCACTTTAGTTTGTTTTCCTTCGTCATTCGCTTGTTATCTCCTTTCCTTTCAGATGCTGTAGCCCTGCGTTTGATCACAATTCAGTTTAATTCAGAAAAATACATCCACAGACAATGTTACTGTGAAACCCAGAGGCTCCATACTGCATTTTTTATATGATTCTTTGCCTGCATTGTATTGTTGCCGGTTGAGTTTGTATTTCTTGGGTGAGATTCAAATTGAGAATCCTCTCTCAAGGAAATGATAAAAATCAGAGGATCAAATATTGTGCAATGCCGAAGATTGGATCATGAGTTTAGTGTTACCACACTGGACAACACTGTGTGTGTTTACATGGACATCAATATCCAGGCTATGGTTGAGTATCTTGATTTCAGAGACCTTGATAAGCCCTTATCTCATTTTTAGAAACCTATATATGCCAGTGGAGTACTCTGAAAGAAACTGGGATTGTGTTGCAGGTATACTTCTAATACAGGTTTGTGAATGCTGCCATGTCTTTTTTCAGGCAAGGCTTATGCCAAAGCATGAAGAAAGAAAGAGTCTTACTTTTGGAACCATAAAGAAATAGAGTTTTGTATGTTGATAATCAAAGAGTTATATAATGAAATAGAGAGCAAAAACCTAGTGAGACCTGCAGTCGACAAACTACAGAATTCCAGTTTCCCAACATGTGCAAATCAGGTCAGTCACTTACATACAAGTATTTATCATATACTATATGTGGGGACATGCATAACTTCTTTATTCCATGTAATTATTGTAATGTATGAAATTATGTATTCCATTTCTATCCCTTGATTCCTTGTGTCCATGTCAACACTTTCTTTGTTGACAGTCTGTTTTAATGTGCTGAATGTCAAGAACATGAAGTGAATCTGTACAGCCCTTGCTTTAATTGGCTGTGTTGCATGGATGTGTGAAGAAATCAGAATACTGTGTTCCAGGATGGAGCCTCATTTCTTTTAATTTAAATTGATTGCTAGGAGCATGCATCGATGTTTTTTAGACTTCCTCTGGCTTCTGCATCTTTTAGTTCATCAGCGCTGACTTCTTGCAAACCCCACACATGTGAATGAGTCTGTGAGACTTTTCAACTTTTACTGGATTTAGTGAGTTTAATGGCTCAAATTCTAAAAATGGGTTTTGGGAGTGTCCTTCATAATATTCGTGTCTTGCCTGGTTGCTTATGTGTTGTGCATGAACAAATCTTTCACACCGGTCCTGCCCACAACCCCTGATTACACCAAGATATTTTAGATGATGTGAAATATGTCCCAAGAATCGTCTTTAGGCTTTAAGAAAGAGCCTAAAAAATTATGGCTAAAATGTGCAATACCATTCAAAAATTTTGGGGTCACTGAGAAATGCCCTTATTTTTTAAGGAAAGACTTTTTTTTTCAATAAAGATAACATTAAATAAATCAGAAATACAGTCTAGACATTGTTAATGTAGTAAATGATTATTCTAGCTGGAAACAGCTGATTTTTAATGGAATATCTCCATAGAGGTACAGAGGAACATTTCCAGCAACCATCACTCCTGTGTTCTAATGCTACATTGTGTTAGCTAATGGTGTTGAAAGGCTAATTGATGATTAGAAAACCCTTGTGCAGTTATGTTAGCACATGAATAAAAGTGTTGACACCAAACTTTTGAACAGTACTGTACAGATGATAGTTGTACTGTATGTGGATACTATCTATCTATCCATCTATAGATGATGGATAAATAGGTATGTATGAGTTTTCATGAAAAACACGAAATGACCTGGGTGACCTCAAACTTTTGAATGGTAGTGTATGCACCAATAATAACCGATCTTGGTTGCATATTGACTGTCCATCAACAGTTTTGTATCTATTTTCAAAAAAAAAAAAAAAAAAATCTTTGTGCCACAGGAACTTTTTAACAAGGTTACATATGATGCAATGACACCTGCCAGTCTGTGTTATCCAAGTAAATGTTGAATGCTCTGGGCCTCAGGTGGGACAGGACTGGAGAGGTGAGTGATCCAGACAGTTCATCTTGGTCTGTCTCATTTTGCTGCTGCAGCAGTACATCCTCCTGAATGTCAAATTCACTGCAGGATCTACATTTTGCCTCATTGCTGAGCACTGACCACAGCTGCACTCCTGGTCTCTCATACTTCTGTAAAAGCTGCTTTGTGCCTCATCCGTTGATGGAGTAATATTAGTGTCTGCTGCTGCCCTCACTTTCTCCCTGTCAGCACGTGTCTGAAGCTCTTCTTCTGAATACTCTAGCTCATACAGGTAGAGTTCCATAAATCCACAACATCTGACAATTTTTTCCTGTGCATCTGACATTTATGTGGTGGATAATATGATAGCACTATGTAGCAGTGATACACACTTCATCGTTAGCTGTAAGAAAACTCTGTGATAGAATGTTTCCTTTTTCATTTAAATGCATTATAAGCAAGCTGCCATGAAAGCAAATAACAAAAACAAAGTTCAGTTACATGAACAAACTCTAAGTGTGTCTGTTCCCTGGATCAGAAACATCCATCCATCCATTATCTATGCACTGCTTAATGCTCATTAAGGTTGTAGGGTGCTAGAGTCTACCCCAGCTGACGTAGGGCAAAGGCAGGGGACACCTGGACAGGTCACCAGCTTATTGCAGGGCTACATATAGAGACAAACAATCACACTCACATTCACACCTACGGACAATTTAGAATCATCAATCAACCTCAGCATGGACTTTGGAAGGAAGCCGGAGTACCCAGAGAAAATCCACGAGAACATACAAACTCCATGCAGAAAGATCCCGGCCTTCCCGGAACGTGAACCACGGATTCTTCTAGCTGCAAGGTAAACGCGCTAACCACCAAGCCACTGTGCAGCACGGATCATAAACAGCCTGTCATAATAATAATCTCTCTCTTTTTTGAGCTCATTGATTTGTGCAGGTCTCCTTAGGCATGCTAGTCTGCAGTTGCCTTGGCCTCCCGGGGGGGACTTGTGTTTGCCCTTATAATTGGTTCCATGGCCTGAAAACACCCACAGCCCTGTGTCCTCCGCCTAAGTAACACCTACTGGCGGACTGACCTGAGAGGTGGTGACCGGTGAGGTGTCCTCTTATACTAATATCCAGTCCTAATCTGTTGTTATCATGGAATCTGACACTCAGCTTGGTGCAGTGTCTTCACCTCCGTTGCCCTCCCTGCACCTCCAGGTTTCGTTTACTTTCTTTATGTAATGTGTATCAAGGTAAGAAGATTTTTTGTAATCCTTTTAATTATCTTTTTTTTTTTTTTTTTACGCATGTAAATGTATTGATATATGTGTGTTTTCCAGTGTTGTGTAACCATTTAAATCATTATCTGTGTACAGTGTAATCTGGTTAAATTCAAAACCAGCAGGTTATAATAAGCAGCCCAACAAGTTATTAAAGCACTAAACAGAACCACATGTCTGTCTGTCTGTCTGTCTGAATTGGAGTAATGACCTCTGGATATAGCACATCTTTATACCAACTACTCTGTGGGAGCGGTGAATGTATTTGCTGTTTTTAGCCTATGGAGCTGTTTCTAAGGAAACTGTGGTCCAATTTTTTATTTATTATTTTTTTTCTGTTGTAAAAACATGTCACCCAGTGTAACTCAGAAATGAAATATTAATAGTTTGTACAACAGTGGTGCTCCATGGCACAGGCGATAAAGTTAAATCAGGCTTCAGATACCCACTCAGTAGAATCAGTTTGATAAGAAAAGAAATACAGAAAATGGCAAACATTATTCTTAGTGATGGACTTTGTAAGGAAAGGAATCAGCTCGAGGTACACTGTTGTTTTGCTACATTTTGTTGAATTCATAATGCTTTGAATTTGGGAGAGAAGCTTGGATGAAAACTAGGATCGAAAGGAATCAGATATTTTCATGTCACAGTAACCTGCAGTTCTTTGTTTGTCAGAGCTTCCTTGGGTTATGCTAACCCAGTTATGACATTTACAAGCGTCAACCCAATACGATTTCTTTTGACTAACCACTAACCACATTCTCTCTGTATGCAGCTTTTTTGAAGTTCCCTTTTTTGGCCTTTTTTTTTCTCATCTCAGCAACGTATTGAGAAGAAATGTGTGGTGTACTTTTAGTTGTTTATGATTTACTTTCTGGATTTTTCAAGTAAACAAACTAAAAACACAGAAAGTTACTTTCACTTGAATCCATGAAGATGATAGTTAGTTCTTACAATGAGGTGAAATCAGGATATGCGCAAAGAATGGCTCAACTTCAGCCTCTGCTACACAAAGAGGCGATTTGATTTCCTGTGGGTAGATCTCTGTATAATCATCATGACGCCCATCCATGCATACAAAGAGTTGGATTAGCCGAGCAGAAAAATCGCGTTCAATTCACTGTCATATAGCTTTTGAGCCACTGGAATGCAAGCTTGTATCCAACTGACATTAGATTGTAAACTCATTCTCCAGTTCAGGCTGAATGAGTTTGAATTTAGGGCGTGCCTTATTGATCCAAAGGGGAACATAGCCACTTTCCCCAAAGTCCGGTTCTTTAACAATTATCTCATTTCCGCTTGTGATATGGGGGGTTTCCCCTGAGTCACTTGCAGCATATGATGTGGCAGGGTAAAAATAAATAAATAAAAACAGTGAGCATAAACATACACAACAAGGATAACTCTGTGACAGCTTAGCTCATGCAGCAGTAAAAATGTGAGTGGGTTAAATGAGTTTACTCCCAGACTGTACTCCAATCCCAAAGTTTGTATGCAGCTCAACCTTCCAGAAAATTATTTTATACAAAATGCTACTGAGGGACCAGTTTGGTACTAAGTTCAGCTGCCTGTCTGTGCACACTGCCACAGGCAATCAGTCTATGCACACTGCAAGTCATGTTCATTGTCAGACTGTCTCAAGACATTAGCTTGAACGCAACACAGACAGAAAAATGTACGTTCACTTAGGCCCAAATGGTAACAGCAATTTTCTGTAGATGCTAATTAAAATGCCAACTTGCTCTGACTCAAGGCACGACTTGGAAATTTGCAGAGGAGTTCTTTTTTTGTTTGTTTTTTGCTGTGGAGAAACATTGCCATGTCTAATGGAATCATGTTTTTTTTGTCCAATGTTTATAGATGAGCTGTTTAACAGTGCTAAGCCTGTATCCATGCTTCTGTTAGGGAGGAATGCACAATACAAAGAACGGAATAAAGTATATATGACTTTAACCAAAGCTGCGAAGCCATTCTGGTGGGTCTGTGAAAACAAACAAAAGCAGCACAAGATCAGCTGCAACACATGAGATCCAAAGCAGCTTTGCAGGAGATTAAAAGCGGGCCTGAGACGTAACATAGACAGAAAAGCTCAAGCATAAGACAAATGTGCTAATCACTTTTCACTCAGGCTCTGCTGTTTCTGTAGCTGGAAACCCGTGTCACAAAGCTGGAGGAGTGGAGGATGAAATATGTGCAGCACCTGTGAAAACGTCAAAATCAACAAGGAACTAAAGCCCCAATGTTTCCAATTAGCTTCTAAACTTTGAGCATAAAAAAAAACTACTTTATTGATTTATTCTCTTTAAACTGCCCGTTTTGCATATTTTCATCTAATATGTTTTTTGTTTGTTTTTATTTGCATTTGATAATTTGTCTGGTGGCGAGCAGAGCCATCGGAAACATCAGAGTCTGTTTGGAACTGTTCTGTAAAGCAAAGTGAAATGGAGGCCAACTGAAAGTACGCACTTGTCGTCTGATTCGCACCCACACGGGAATGAACTACCAACAATTTGACGAACGTTGTTATTAAGCTGGAATGAAATCTGGATCTTCACCAACACGCCATAATAATGAGAAAATTGACGTAAGCTGGCAAAGAGATGTCCATGTTTTTGGCCGCATTGAGCAATTAACACACCGTCGTGTTTGTGTGCACATGTGTGTTAATGTATGCTTTTAAGTCTGTGCATGTACCAGGGTGTGTTTGTGCAGCACTGCTCCTCTGTGCTTTGCTAAAGAAGTCGAAATGAAACATTCGTCCTCAAAGGAAATTTCTCTTTTACCAGATTGCCAAGTCCCGCCCATCTGATTCAGCACTCTCACTCAGAGGTTTAAATGGCATTCAATCAAAGGCTAATGCTGCCAAAAATGTCCTCCTAATGTTTATATTAGCTTATATTAGGAAATCTGTCTTGTGACACGATAATATGGATAGGCCGAGGGAAAATGTCACGCTGCCTGAAGGATGTGGGTGTTGAGAGAACATGTGAAGCTCCTCAAACATGAAGAAACCATAAAAACGATCCCTGTTTGTACTGCAAATATTCAAACTGACAGATAAAACATCTGTTAATCTTCAAATCTCCTCTGACGTGTTCAGTTCAAGAATACGTCCAGATTAATGGGGCTTTGTAATCGTGATAATCCTTTTCCAATACATATTCATAAATCCTCCCACTGCACCCATCACTCAGTCCTTTCTGCAGTCCACAAAGCAACTGACACCTGCTGATACCGATGACATTTGTGGAAAAAGACAAATGGATAAGATGGCCGTGTCTGTGAGTTGTTATCCTACTATGATCTTGTGCACTGGGGTGAATCTGCCGCTCTTTGCAGCTGCCTCATTTGTATTGGGCAGACAGCATGTTGTGCATAAGGCAGAGACAAATCCCCTGGAGTACCACCAGCTGTATATAACATATGCCGCACGCCTCGTACACAACACGCGTCCAAAAAAATGACACCTACTTTTGGAACATAAAATTCATACGGGGGGACAAGAGTGCACATTTATTTACTTGTCAGTCATTTTCAAGGCTCTTATGGGGATTGTCATAATTCTGTGTCTGTGTTTTTGCAGTCGTGTGTGTTTGGCGCTGTGGTGGCTCAGTGGTTAGTGCTGTTGGCTCACCACAAGAAGGTGCTGGCCTCGGTACTGATTTGGTCCCTGTGTGCTGTAGAGTGGCTGCCCGCTGCCTGTAAGATGTGTAAGAAACAGAAAACTAATTTCCCTGCATACATCAACAATGCTGCGTTCTGGGACTGGGGTTAATGTCTGGGAGAGGCTGTACATGTGTGGAAAGTTTGTTTATTTCAGTGAAACTCCAACAAGAGATTCATTAGCATGTCCATTTGGTTATTTTTATGTATTGGAAGATACACAATGAGCAAAATAAGCAGTCAAAACCAAAGCAGAGTGTTCACACCTTGAAAATGCAGTGTACTGATGTCAGTCAAAAACAGATTCTTGGGTTTCATATGTAAAAGACATAAGAAATGGATCCTGTCAAATTCTGTCTCTATCATCATTCTTCTTCAGAATTGGTTTCCAGTTTAAACATGAATGGCCAAATTACTTCAACATCCAGTAATTCAATAAAACTTGCCACTGAGTAGCATACAGTAGTCACACAGTGCAGAGTCGTCGGTGAGCTGGTGTGCTGCAGCTGCAGTGAATGAGGAGTGAGTAAAGACAGGGGCAGGGACTTCATAGATCTGCACTTCCCAAAAAAAAGCAGCAGTGTCTGGTTACATCTAAGCCATCTGAAAGTGGAAAATTATCATTTTTTATCTTCTGAATATGCAAGAGATGCACAGAGATGACATTTTAGGGGTTAAATCAATTACCAGATAGGAACATTGAACATAAAGATTATAACAGTGTGTTCTGAACATCACAACTAAATTACTATAAACCTCTTTTTTTCTTTCCATTTTTGCATTTATAGTACAAAATCACTGCACCCGCATGTTCTGTAATAAACAGCAAGAAACTAAAAGGGCATTATCTTGCTCATAACACTTTTCTTTCTTTTTAAAATATATATATATATGTGTGTGTGTGTGTGTGTGTGTGTGTGTGTGTGTGTGTGTGTGTGTGTGTGTGTGTGTCTGTACCACAGCTAACGGGAGTCACTTACTTTGCATTCCTAAAGTGTAAATTTAGAAATGCAAAATAACTTTCAAACCTGAACTCTCAAACTTTGTGCTTGGGGATGGTGAGATATAAAAAGTGAAGAACCACCAAAGTGATTAAAAGTCATCCTAAAGACAACATGAATGTGTGCTCCAAACATCATCACAAACCATTAAATAGGTGTTACACTGTTCTCTCAAAATCACAAATGTCAGTCTCATGATCAATGATAAGAGCAGTCGACTAGATTCCTCTTGGAGACCATGAATGTCAGGCCATTCCTTTTCAGCATGGTTATATGTGTTGCTTAAAGTCTTTTTTTTTTACCAAATTCTATGGAAACTTAAGGCATATGTCATATTCACTAGATGACATAAATAAGCTTATACAAGGTACATTTTGGAGAAGGACAAATGTAAAATAAGCACCATTTTAAGGGTGGATGAATATGTGAATTTCTTTGAGCAAAAACATAAAATGTTCTGGACAACCCCTTCCTGAGTTTACTCTCATCATGGTAGTAGCTAAAGCCAAACAGTCAACTTACTCTTAAGAGAAAAACTGCTTTATAAATTGAAAATACCTAGAAAAAGTGGCCCAAGCTGCTCAATAATAATCACATCTGCGAGGTTATATAACTGAACATGCAGTGACATACAAAAACACCACTGATTAGGCTGTTTACAAATGTTACATTTTAATTTCAGACGAAGTTTAAGAAATAGTTGTTGTGTTCGTGAAACCCACACCCAGCCAGTTGCCTCTTCTGATGTTACGTTCTGTTGGCTAGTGCCCATCTCTCCCAGCATTCTCATTCTTCGGGTGGAGTTCATCAAAACTACAGGATTTGAAATGTTTACTTTTCTTTCCTCTTTAATTTTTTTGCACACTACAAAGTATTTTTTAAATTTGACTTTTTGACATTAGAAGTAGGAATTTGAATCCAACAAAAGTTTCCTCTGGATGTTTTTGTGCTGTTTATTAGAGCTACTTAAAGACCTTATTGCTGCTTCCTCTGCAGTGGGTGTAGCAGCAGCAGCAGCCAATTCATTCCCCTGAAGTGGGAGTGAAAGCAGTAATGAAAGTACAAAAAAACTAAACAAAACAGTGCTTAACTGAAATTTCTTCAGTTCAAGTTCAAGTTTTTGTGTCTGTTTAGCTTTCAGTCATCACTCACACATTCACAAAGCACAAAGATACGGCAGCATGAGTGGCGCTATTTCTCTAAGTATTGCATTTTCATGAGTATGCAGCGCTGTGCTACAGCAGCAATGATCTGTGGGTAAAAACTAATGAGTCCGCTTGGGCTACATCTCTACAGCCGTCCTTTCTCACACCAGCTGGTAAATGCAATTAACATGTAAGGAAACCTGTTCATGGCATATCATAATTGCCGTTCTGTCAGAAATCGAAATAAATACATTTAGTCCCAAACTGCCTACCTGCTGAGCTGAGGACAAACACAAACAGGAATGCAGGCAGAGCTTCAAACTTTATCTGCTTTTTTTTGTTTGTTTTTTCACTGGAAGTTGTCATTCAGATGTTTTTAGATTTTGCATTTCTATTCAGTTTTTCCACATGGATGAAGTAAATATTAATAAACAGATTTGTTCTTGTTTTCCTTCGGCAGCTATCTCTGTGACCATTGAATTTCACTCCCATGAAAAGTCTTCTATGTACCTTCAAAGTGTACTTTATATTATTGTCACATTTTCATTCACAGATAAAATGTCATTTGAATAGTTCATCTGATTTATTCACGTTGTGTTATGAGAGCTTCAGACCAGAGTCCCTGTGAATGAGTGTAGTTGGGCTCTCAGTGCCATCTGTATAGGATGATTCCTGGATAGTTGCAACAGACACACATATATATATATATATATATATATATATATATATATATATATATCAAAAAGTCAAAAGTGCAGGAACTGATCAAACAACGTGTAGATTCAGTCTGGGTGGAATAGTCATCATAAGCAGTAATTCACTCTTTTATCCCCCCTATTCATATTTGTGTGGAGTTTTTGGAGCTGGTCAGGTTAACATGGTTTCTTTGCTGGAACTTCCAAAGGCCAGCCAATGAAAAGCTAAGCTTGGCATGACTTCCTGTGGAAATTTGGCTTTCAGTGCTAGAGGAACATGATGGGAGGTGGATGCCTGTGAAGTGTGCCAGAGGGGAAGAAGATATACCTGGCATGGGAGCTGAGAAAAGCTCCTTGTTTCAACTCACTGCTCCGTGTTGCTGTTTAAATCTGAAGATGAACAGGTGCTTAGTTGCAATGGGTGGTTCTGGTGCAAATCTGGGCAAATGTCAAGGGACACACACACAAAGGCGAACACACACACAGGTATGTATACGGACATATAATGCTCCTCCGAGTATTCATTACTTTTATGCCATATTTTTCCAAGTTTTATATTGTGATACTGTTTCCTTTCATTTCATCTGCACTCTGCCTCAAATTAGTTCTCCTTCTGATAGACCTGTTTCGTTTCAAAACCCATAAAGCTGCTGAAGCAGTCCCCTATCATGCGTCTATACTGCACTCTCACTGCAGACACCAATGCAGGCCACTTCCTCTCAAATCATGTTTATGTAGAAGCAGCTCTGGAGAAGTAAAAGTGTAAGAAAAATCTTTCTTGTTGCCTCTGAAGCATTCAGAAAAAACAACAACTTTGTTGTTCAACAATGAGAAAGAACACCTCAGTGGTAACTAAATGTGTCATCGCTGACTATTTCTGACTGGCATTTTTTTTTTCTTTAGCTTTCCTCTTGAATGTAAAGCTCTAGCTGTTCTGTTTCTTAAACTGGGAGTTGTTCCAAGTTGATTCCAGAGGAAGCAGCCATGACTGAGCAAACACAGACCTACTTAAATCTTTGAAATAAAATCTAAGAAAGAGAGCATCTATTTGTGACTCTGGAACCATGTAGCCATGCGGATAGTCTCGTATTTGTGAAGTTGTGATAAACTCCCCGCAGAAATTTGTACCACACTAAAAATGATAAAAAGAACAAAAGAGAGAAATTTACTCTTGAAGGAACAATGTGCTGAATACAGACTCTTTTTTCAATAAATAGCAGAGAAATTGAATCTCCTATTTACTGGGCCATTGGTGATGTGAAGATATCCTTCCTCTGAGACTGTAATATTTTGAGAAACTCAAATAAAATCCTAAATCGACTCAGATGTTTTGGTTGTAGTTTTAAAAACCGACATCTTACAATTTGGGAAAATAAAAACCAAAACTCTCTGCATGACGACATCACTAGTGAGAGAGAGGACATGTTGTTTTTCTTGTTTTGCGATGTCAGTAAACCAACTCTTTAAATATTTATGTAAGCTCTTACTTATGCAAAGAAGTCCTCTTGTACAGTGCACTGCCATGGCTCAACTTCACAAAGTCTATAGCTTGCAGGCATTTACAGTACTTTGACAGCAGCGGGGAGTGAGTCCCAAGAGCGTCCCACTGGGTGGAAAAAACAAACTCTGGAAGTCAAATTGAGGAAGCCAAAAACAAACATGCTACGAGTGTCTCCTTGTAAACAGACAGCATTATAAATGAGCTGTTTATAGTACAGCAGCTTTTCTGATAGAGCAAAACAAAGGCTAATTGAGCCACCAAGGTCCTTTCATACCACCCGTGATATGCAACACAGAATGGTAGTTTAATGAGTATCAATAACTCTTAACATTAAGATGATTAGGATTAGTTGCCTGGCAACAGAGGTACTACAAATAAGCAACAGTTCACTGCATTCAGATGTCTTTCCCATAGCCCTGGAAACTGCAGTAATCGAGTCACTTTAAAACAAAGCTAATCTAGTTGCATCTGTATTAAACAAACACAGGCCCAAATAGAACTTGCCATTAATTAGTAAAAGTACAGAGAAAGTTGCCTTTAGACAATTCAGCAGCTTTCTAGAACAACATAGTTATGCTGACACTTTCTGGTCACTCTTTCTGGCCTCTGCATTACTAAGACTGTGTTTATCAAGGATCTGAAAGACATAAATATCAGCTTAGATTCTGGTAAAGTCTCTGTTCTTGTGTTATTAGACTTTAATATAGCACTTGTGGTATGACTGATCACATTATATTAACTGACAGATGTGTTGACTGTTTCAGTGTCCTTAACATCCTGAACCGGTCTTTCCCCAAAGACAGAGACTATTTAGTATCAGGTTCTAGGTGTACATCAGAGCACCTTCCAACAACATGAGGAGTAATTCAAGTGTTGATTCTCATACTTCGGATATCTAATTTCAACATACTCCCATTAGCTGAAATTATTTAAATCATTAAGGCTTCTGGCATCTGATATGCAGATGTTGCAAGTATATACACTACCATTCAAAAGTTTTTTATTCATATGCGAACATAATTGCACAAAGGTTTCTAATCATCAATTAGCCTTTCAACACCAATAGCTAACACAATGTAGCATTAGAACACAGGAGTGATGGTTGCTGGAAATGTTCCTCTGTACCCCTATGGAGATATTCCATTAAAAATCAGCTGTTTCCAGCTAGAATAGTCATTTACCACATTAACAATGTCTAGACTGTACCTCTGATTCATTTAATGTTATCTTCAATGAAAAAATGCTTTTCTTTCAAAAATAAGGACATTTCTGAATGACCTCAAGTGTGTGTGTGTGCGTGTGTGTGTGCGTGTGTGTGTGTGTGTGTGTGTGTGAGAGAGAGAGAGAGAGCAACAAATACAGTTAAATAGACTGCCTCAGACAGTATGCAATATCTGAACAAATAAATCAACAAATAAAAAAAAATATTGCTGTGCAGTGTATGACATGCTCTGAATGAAATTTCATGGTTTTATTGACAATGACAATAAAAGATTGAATTGAAATGAATTGAACTGAAATGGATATTGCACTATTTTCTCCCATTAGATGACAAAACCAAAGTACTGCTTTTTGAACCGATAAAGAAAGGCTTGAAGTACACACTTTAATCTGAGCTTGAAAGTTAAAATCTAAAAATCTGTGTTACCATGGACTCCGACATGTTTTTTTTCTTCACATTAAATTTATTACAAAAGTAACCTACTACCACCTGAAAATTACTGGGATCAGACACTTGGTGTCAAAATCTGATCAAGAGAAGCTTGAACATGCTTTTGTGTTAATCAGGCTGGACTACTGCAATGGACTGTTCACAGGTCTGTCTAAGATCAGATGACCTCAGTTCATCCAGATTGCTGATTCCAGGGTTGTAACAAGAACCAAATGAGCTCAGCATAGGACTGCAGTTCACTGTTCACTACATAGGCTGCCAGTTTCTCACAGAATCAACTTCAAAATTCTATAGCTGGCCCATAAATCACAAAACACTTTAGGCCCAAGATACTTCTCAGATCTCCTGACCCAGTATGAATCTTGAAGACCTCTCAGGTTGGTTCTGGGTTACTGGCTGTTCCCAGTGCTGAGACTAAATGCCATGAAGCTGCCTTTAGCGTCTATGCTGCTCACATGTGGAGCAAACTGCTAGAAGAGCTAATACTTAAGACAAAGCCTTCCTACAATACCTGTTTACCGTGGCTTTGAATTAATTTTCTTCTAAATCAAATTAGTTAGTTTGGTTAATTATTTTTCATTGTATTTCCTTTTGTTTTCATGCTGTAATTGTTTGTGTTTTTCAATCATTTGCTTCTTGTGCTGTTGCCTGTGCACTCTGCAGCATTCTTTATAAATAAATTGGCATTGCCTTTCATTGCCTGAAGAGATAATTAAACAAATTTATATATTGTTTAACACAGAATGTATTTTGCTTTTGTTCACAACTTTTGCATGGTGTGTCATGGAACAACATTACAGTATTAGCTATATTGCTTTGAAAAGGCTGTTTGCGTTTTTCTCATTACCATATATTTCAGTTACGTCTTGTTTTTGAGTTAAACTTTCAAAATGTGTCACCATGACAACATAATGTGCTACATAGTCTATCTCTAGAGAAATTAAATTATACAGTATATAGCGCATGACTTAGTTATACGAGTAATGTTCAAGGCATAATGTGATGTTATGATTAGGTATGTAGTTAAAGTTCACAGACAAGCTAAGGCTATTTGTATGCAATGACAAAACTTTTTTTCCCAAGTTTATGACTGTTACACTAGTCCTTTCACTTGTACAGGTAGAAGTATTGTTAGAAATGGAGCACGAGTATTTGCAATTTGAGCTTTTTGAGGATGTCACCAAATCCTTTGCTTAAAAAAAAGTGTGATGTTCACCTACTGTTCTAGCTTAAAATGACAAATCATACACAAAAGAGCTGTTGTCATTTTCCCCCATTGTGCTGTTTATGTAGCTCTTTTTATTTACAGGTCTTGATCTCATTAGCATGGTGACCTGGAGGAAAGTTTTTTAATTTGTGATAGCAGGATCAGTATCAGTATTTTGTATCATAGTAGAAGGCGACCTGATTTTTTAATTTTTTTTTTTGTTTGTTTGTTTTCTTTGAAGACATTTCACCTCTCATCCCTCAGGCCTAATGGGCTGGTTGGGAGCCCCTGATTTTGACTCTCACCAGCAAATCACATGAATCAAGAAGGATAAAACACACTGTCATCCTGTATGTTGCTGGACTGTCTGGACAACTTCTGTCTGGGCATCCTGGTGCATTTCAACAACAATTTCAGAAAAAAAAACTGGTCCACCCTAAGCTGAGGTATGTTGTATATGAAGTCCAACGCAGGTTGTGGACAATAAAAAAAAAACTTTTTTTTTCACAAGAACGTGGTACAAGACAAGATAGCCAGCACTTCAGGTCAACACTCAGCAGTCCACTTGAGAAGAGTTATGTAAGCCATCCATGCTAAACTGAAACCATCTCCAGAGAATGTATGACACCACTTATCAGGTTCTTATGAACTTAGTCTGAAGATCCATCCCTAGGCAGATTTATAATTCATTCACACCTGGAGCCACAAGAGTCTTGGGTTGTTAACAGGCTGGAATCATGTGATTTGGGGGTGAAAATAAATGTGGCTCTCCACCAGTCAGTTAAAGCTAAAGAAGCCTTAGTGAAGTGAAAATTCAGTTCATTTCTGCTGACACACTTAAGATTCCCATGACCTAGAACCTACACAGACATAAACAGTCAGTATCACTGGTTCTTGTAAATTAATTAGTTATTTGAATGTATATGTGTTTCCTGTTTTATCTAAATCACTTTGCACTTTGACTTACATTCATAAACACACACATACATATATACACACACACACACACACACACACACACACACACACACACACACACACACACACACACACACACACACACACACACACACACACACACACACACACACACACACACACATTTACCATATATATTTCTGTAAAAGATAACCATTCTATGTGACCCATTTACTAGATTATAGTTTTATTTTCTGGGTCTAGTACAATAACTTCAGATGGTTTAATGTTATATATATATATATATATATATATATATATATATATATATATATATATATATATATATATATATATATATATATATATCAGTCATACTGTACATTGCTACATCAGTTCTTCTCGTCCTCCGTCTGAAACACTTAATCTTATCTTCTGTCTTGTTTCTGCCCCCCCTTTCCAAAAGGCCTATATTGCTGTGATTGGTCAGTTCACCTGATGTTGCTTACGTTAGTTAGGTACCATAATCCCAGATCTGTAAGCAAAAGCATGAGGCCTCCCCGAAGTTACTAAAGCGAGGAGATAATGAGAGACTGAGAAGAAGTTGCTCATTCTTTAAGAGCATACCAAATGAAATGCAAAGCAGGTGTTACGCACATGTTTAACATAGTGATGGAGATAAGTAATTGAGGAAAGGCCTGAACTTCAAATGAGGCCTTCCATGCAGGTAAGGAGCAGAATTTTCTGTGAGAAAGAATAAATTTGGTGTGTATTTCTTTAGCCTGTCAAATTTAAATCTGAAAGTTGTTAAACAGAGTTGGAGCAGAGTTACAGACTGACCTCAGTCACAAGTCCCAGTAGCAGACCTTGAAATTTTAATAATTTCAAGGTAATTTCCTTGTTTTGTAGCTGTAGAAGTCATGTGAAAGGAATCTATTGTTTGTTTTACTACATGTTAAGGTGAGTTGTGGTTGCTATTTTTCATAAAAAACAAAAATAGACTGAACCATAATGACCATCTTTGAATTCAATTCCCATCACCGAGCACTTGCAATTTATCAAGGCTACTGGAGGCAGCCTCACACCTCGTCTTTGTACTGGCTAGTACAAAGTGGAACCAATAGTAACAGCTACAGCTGTGAGCTCTTCATTTCAAATGAAGGACTGACTCTTCAAACTGTGAATGGAAAGCAGATGTGTCTGTAATGTTTTTCAGGGTGATTGAACACCTGCTGATTCAGCTTGAACAGTTGAACTAATTTTTGTATGTTCAGCTAAAGTTGGTTTTTATAACTCATACAAAGTCTCTGAACTAAGTATTCAACCAAAGAGTAGTTTACTGACATTAAGGCATATTATTATTATTATTATTATTATTATTATTATTATTATTATTATTATTACTATTAGTAGTAGTAGTAGTAGTATCCATCCATTATCTATACACCGCTTATTCCTCATTAGGGTCACAGAATTTCGTATGCGGCAGTGCTGCTGTTTTTATTTCAATGTTGTGGCCTTGGACAGTACTTGTCTGGAAGTGCTTAATTTGTTTGACTTCGTTAGTTACTGACAACCTGTATAGTAGCTGTGCTTTTGTTATGAAGCCCTAAAATTGGTTAATTGTTCGGAACATTGTGACTTATCTTTTTCTGTAGTGTGTTTATGTATTGGTTATTTTCTGATTTCTGATTGCAATTTGTGCTTTTGTTATAGTTTTACGGTGACAATAAAATGAATATTCATTAACAAGAAAAGTTTCACTTTGGGTTGGAAGAATCAAATCGTTTGGCAGCTGTGTACCTATGAAAATCAGAAAACTCAAAAGGAGGACAGTATAATAATAATAACAATTATATATATATATATATATATATATATATATATATATATATATATATATATATATATATATATATATATATATAAAAAAATTATTACTATGTCTTTGTCTATGTCCACTATTATTGGCATTTGTTACAGGTTACTATTACCTTCTAAAATGTATTTAAGGTTGATAGCAGTTTTGTATATTTATAAAAGAGGGATCATGGGAGCAGTTGTAGTTTTACATCATGACAATATTTTATATTTAAAATAGCAGCAAAAGCACTTATTGGTAACATTAGAATCCACAATAATAGTAGCAGTTCGATCATTAATTACAGTCACATTCAAATGAGTATATGAGAGATTAAACGTACCTTTTATTCATTCATTTTAACATGCACCAAGACACATCATCCTCAGCATGGAAATCACTTGAAAGATCAATCCTAAACATAACATGGCTCATTAATGCATCACCATACAGCATGCACCTTCATTTGAGAAATGACACATCACAGATTCACTTGCCGTAATTATTTTTATATCTAGAGGCATTAAATATGTACAATTTAATGCCTGGAAACTGAGCTGATGTGTAAATCAATACTTTGAGTGCAATTTTGAACCTAAATCCTGGGGTGTGTTGTCTGGACCATAAATTTCATTGTGTAGGGAGCCATTTATGCACATTTACATGGAGACAGGATGTTGATTGCAGGACTGCAGAGTTACTGAGCGCCACGATGGGGAAATTTTGAGAGAGGCAGAGCACTAAAGAGTTCACAACCACATCCGCATTAGGTCATAAATCTTTCTCAACTGAATAAGCACTCTTTTTATTCCTCTTCCGAATTTATCATGCCTCCCCCCTCTGTGTCTCTTTTCCTGCTGTCTGTGGCTTTTCTCGCCTCTGTCTCGCTGTCTCCCTCCTGCTCTGTCTCTCTCTCTTACTTTTTAGTGTCTTTATTGGATAATGAGTGTGATGACAGTAAAAGTTTCATCATCAGCCTCCATCCTATTATGCCGTTATTGGATCGTGTTTGTTTTTCGGTGAGCCTAAAGGAGAGAAGAAAGCCGAGCTAAGCCGCATAGCAAAACACACTTAAGAGACACCCTGTCAAGTTTCGTCGTGGCTTTGTCACTCACAGCAAATTACTGTTTAGCTCATCATTGATAGTCTGTGTATATGCATGCCTTATTATATATTCAAAAATAAGTGGCCATTCAAATAATTCAAAAGCAGAAATGACAGCAGAGGATGTCTAAATAGCATATTTCTGAGGTTTAAGATCCCTAACTGATGTACCAATATTCACAGTTGGAGGAATTTGTGGTTTTGTTTTCTGTTTGCTTTCCTAATGTCATTACCCAGCAGATGCCTAAGTCTAATTATTCAACTGGAAAATGTTGCCTCAGAAATGTCATCTGTTGGCTCTTCAGCCAAATATTTGTTCATTTTCCTGCTCTAATTAAATGAAATAATGAACCCAGTTGAAATATAGCACCATCAGGATGAATGATTTCCCCGTTTAGTAGAACACTAAGTGGCCAAAGATTAAATGACTTTTGGACCACTTTCCTGCACAGTCAAACATGGAGAACACAAATATGATATACGAGGAACAGTACAATTATATTAAGTAACAGAAAGGTTAACTAATTCAATTTAAAGTGGAATAAATCATGTCCCATATTAGAATGAAGCCTGTCATCAACAACGGGAATTGGTCATGGTTAATTCGGTAATGCCTCTAAATGACTTGCCTTATCAGACTGATGACATATACAGCCCCACTCTGTAGAGCGGGTGACAAATTGTCCTCTTCCATCAGACTGCCTCTGATCAAACAGATCGATTCCGAAAATATCACTGCAGCCTCAGGATCTTCGAAATTGAGAGGAAGTGTCAACAAAGCTGAGTGAAGAAAGAAATTTCACAAACACTCGCACCTGATGTCAGAGCCCCCAAAAAAGAAAAAAAAAAAGAAATCAATACTCTGACCCCAAGAGGGCCACTGTCGTGTATGTGAAATACCAAATAACAATCACCTTTACAAGCCTCCCGGAGGCTCATGATAGCATTATTTGAGCAGAAACAACACATTACAGACCAGGGGTTATGGATGCCATCTGCTTGTTTTGTGGTCAGTTTGCAGAACTAATGGTGTTTGCAGTTCAATACTGGAGAAAGTGAAATGGCATCATCTGATGTTTGTCCTTTCTTCCAACCAGCTGTGTTCAGCATTGCAGCGTGATTCAGTTCAATCAGAAGCCCTGTGAATCATCCTCAATTCAACATCAGAACACGGTTTTATTGTTCAGCAAAGCTTCCTCCTACACCCTTTCTGCTGTCTGTCATTTGGTTGGATTCCACTTGGATGTTTGATTTTTGATCTCAACCAATCTTCTGTCACTCAACGGGAGGGAGGTTGTGGGACTGTGATTGGCAACTGGCACTGAGCTGTCGGCCAGGTGTTTAAACATAACCAAAACTGCATTAACAACAAGCAGCTTTTTATTGCTTCCCACCCCTTCACTTCACATTTTTCTGATACCAAACCAAGCAGCTGTTATTCTGGCCGCACTGAAAATAAGCTTTTAGCTGAGGGATTTACTCAAATAGAACACTTTGACAGGTATGCTTGTGCTTATGTCAAAAAACTTATTGCAAACACTTGACACCTTGTCATATGGAGGACACAGCCAAGGGAATAATGAATAAACACATGTCAAAAAAAAAATAAATTTAAAAAATAGAATAGGAGGAGTGATATGCTGTGATGTGCATCTGAGGAAAACAGCAGCAGGTTACAAGTCCAATATGATGTTATCAGCTACAAATGGAATCAAGCTAATTAAGGTCTATGTTTGCAGTAGCAATTGTTTTCTGTGAGACTATTACTGAAACTCTGTTCTGGCTTGTTTTTAGAAGAAAGTCAACCTCTGACTTTAATTTGCATTTGTTTAAAATCAGTGTCAGGTCTTTACCAGAGTTTGATTGTTGCACTTTGTTGGTTGTAGCGAGCCACTTGCATCCAGATGTGCAGAATGCTAAGCGCTTCTGTTTGTGCATCTTTGTGTATACATGTCACACCCTGTGCTGCAGCTTCTTCTGTTTATTGACCTTGAATGTGAAGTGCGACACTGACAATTGCCTTCTGTTCTCTCCTGAACTAAATTTTACCACAAATCACGAGACACACAGACAGTGACAAACACACACACAGACAGCAGATGCTGGTGTCAAGGCTTTCACTGCTGTTGCTCGCAGATGTATCCACTGAAGCGTCATATGAGTTGAGCTGGAAACCATGACTGAGACTAAAAAAGGTATTGACCCCTGACTACGGTTGGTCAGCTCAAAGCAAAACATGTTTAAACGCTGAGTGAACCTGAAAGAGAAAGTCTGGAACTCACACAGTCCAACAATGAGGCTCACCCTGTTTCTGTTCAGTAGAGACATGTCTGGGGTACCGGCCCTTACCTGCCAACTCCTCTCCAACCTGAGTGATCTGAAATTACAGTAACAGGGAAACCCAGGAGGTCTGTCTGAGGATGTGCAAGAATTACAGCCTCACCACATGTCCTTTTCAAATCAGTGCTGAAAAGTCTGACAGCACACACAGTGCAGGCTATATTTGAAATTAGGGCTAGTCTGCAGGCCGTGGCCTTGTTTCTGAGTTTACGCCTCTGGGGTTAAGAGCTGCGGTATTTCAAGAACTCTAGATTAAAGAGTACTACTTATAGTTTTGAAGCTGATTTTCTTATAAATGCTCCTCAGTGAACACTCAATTCCTCCTTGAAGTTAGAGCATGTCTAGACAAGGAAAGTGTCAGTAAATTTAAAAATAATCTAAATGTTAAGTATCAGCGCTCACAGGAGAATCTGTTTGTTTTGTAGTCACAACATAAAATCAAGTTGGGCTAAAGCTCTATCAGCAAGAGATGAGTAGTTCATCAAACACGGAGGGACACATTTAGGTTCGGACAGGTCCAGACACTGAGCAAATCAGGTTCAGAATGAGAAACAGGCTCAGACTGGAAAGCAGTAACACACTTAAGTTTAGATAGGGAAACAGGTTCAAGATAAGTTCAAATAGCATGGAATGAGTGAGGCAGAACACAGGCTCATGTGCAGACAGATGGATTCAGGCTCAGACGGAAGTAATAAGTCTCAGGCTGAGAAGCAGAAACAGATTTACGCTCATAGGGATGATGGGTTCAGATTTAGGTGAGACACAGCAACACATTTACACATGATCACACTACATTTATAGCTAAACAGCTTCAGCTCAGGCTCAGCCGACGAGACAGATTCAGGCTCCAAGTCAGGCACAGAATCATGTTCAGGAACAGCTCAGATTCAGACAGAGAAGCAGGTTCCAACTTCCCTATGTCATATTTTCATACACAGAGACCGTCTTTCTGCCAGATTTGTGTTTGAACCAGAGTTAAACTTGGACTGAGGTGAAGAGATATTTCAAGACAGATAGATATTCCAGCTTAAGCTAAGAAGCAGATTCAAACTCAGGCTAAAACGGGTGTTGATTGCAGGCTCAGGCTGAGGTGTACCACGTTCATTCCAGGGACACAAACATTTTCAAGCTCAGTCAAAGAAACGGGTTCAGCCTCAGAGACAGACAGGCAGGATGAACTCAGATGATAAAGAGACATGACTAAGACGGAGAATCAGGTTAAGGCTCAGACAGGAAGCGTTAGATAGGTTTAGACAGAATGACAGATTCAGGTCCAGATCAGACAGTGAAAGAAGTCCAGGCTTTTGCTCAAAAAGAGAGACAAACATGAGGAACAGTACAACAGACAGCTGGATTAAATGCTCTTGGATTATCTCTAGGAAGAAATCAAATAATGATGAAACTCTACATATATAATGTAAAAAAACATGTGATATACTTTTATCTGCCATCTCATTTGAAATAGTCTTCTTGTGTAGCAACACACCATTACCAGCCAGGCTTAGAACATTTTCTGGAACTCACTGCATTTGCAATTTCATTATGGATCTCAATCTTGTACAGACAGCAAACATCAAATTCTATGTCAGACTGACTCAACTTTCAGGTCAATGATCGTCACTGGTGATAACAATTGGGTCTCTGGCTACGATCCAGAGACCTAACAGCAGTCTTCAGTGGAAGTCTGCAAGATGAAAGAAGTTACATCAGGGCAGCAGCATGACTAAGAGTATTCTTATTTTTTTGACATTCACATGGTTTTGAGAGCAGCTGAAGCAAGGTAAGGTTCAGAAGAATCCATTATTAAACACACTGAAAATCTGAAAATGAAGAGAGAGAAGGCATATGTGCCATTATGGCCAAGGTGTGGTATTCCATATAATGTACAGTACGTATCTAATGTGTATATGGTTAATGTGAACCTCAAACTGCTTTAAACTTTACTAATCAAATTGTAAAAAGAATCTGGAACGCTTTAAATTCATAGATTTCAGTTTTGAAATTCAAATTTAGAGTACCTGAGGACAGTTCCAGAAACTATGCTGAAAGAGGTGAAGAGAAAGCAAAGTAGATGCAAAGAAGTAATAGGAACCCATTGAGATTCAATCCATTGTGCAGTTTTATTCCCGGGAGAGCTGCCGTAGTGTCATATCTCAAGCACCCTGATTGAAATGAGAGGTGATGACACAGGAGTATTGATTCTCAACATATCTGCATTTTTCTAAAGGACAGGTCCGGCTGTATTGATTGACCCTGCACCTCAGGGATAATGTTAAGCGATGTACAGTCGTCAAGACCAGGCCCATCTTGCAACATAAAAGTCTGACAATAAAGAGACAGCAATTACTGACTAAGCATTATTCAGATCAGACCCCTTTTGCCCAAGCTGCTCTTGAAAAATGATTTTCATGTTAGGAAAGTGCTGACAGAAATTTCCTAAGTGATATGATTACTCTTATTTATAGTACATTGTGCTAAGTTGTTGACTTTCACTTACAGAATGGATTGGAATCAGTGGCTGTGCAATCTGCACTCCAAGGAGGAAGAAGCTTGAATATGCCTGGAGGGTCTCTAATGAAGTGTTTGTAGGATTGTATAAGAGTGGTAAAACTCCCTGCTCCCACACCTTTCAGACAATTGGAAATAGGAGCGAAGGCTGCATTCACAATTACACAACATGTTTGTCCACTTGTGTATCAATAAGGCAGGTAAAGTAAGGTGTAAATGTAAGGCCGGGTATTAACTTTTTAATAGCTTTTTTTCTTTCAAGTTCTTTTTTTTCTCCCTGCAAATTCGCAACACCCTTTTTGAGACTCTCCTGACATGTTTGCTGTCATCCTCATTTCTACAAATCACTGTGTGAAACACAGGGTTATTGTTGAGGGATCGGGAGGCAGGATAATAAAACCCTTTCTCCTAGAAATTACATGCCGATAATGGTAATTATAAGTCTGCCATTCCCATTGTGCATGTAATGTGGGATTCTACTCCCCTTCTACTGTCGCTATGTTGCCATGCTTTGAAAAATTCTTCCACTACAGGAAACAACAACAACAACAACAACCTCTGAGCTAGCAACCTACACACTGAAAACTTCAAGTTTTGCTGAAGGTGTGGATGGTGCAGTCAGGCAGATCTGTTTGGGTTTTTTGGTGAATTAACCACTAGATTGACAATGCTTCCCTCCGTACGTGCAAATGTTCCATAAAAACAAGCTCAACAATCATGATTTTGCAGGAAAACTGCTGCTACATCTAAAGCTGAGCTGATGATTGGAATTTAAAGTAGGGATGACAGTATAGATCTGGTTGAGCCAAGCTATTTACAGTACTGTTCAAAAGTTTGGGGTCACTTAGAATTGTCTTTTTTTTTTTTTTTTTTTGAAAGAATAGGATTTTTTTTTTCAATGAACATAACATGAAATTGATCAGAAATACAGTTTAGACATTGCTGACATGCTAAATGACTATTCTTTCTAGCTGGAAACAGCTGATTTTAAATGGAGTATCTACATAGAAGTAGAGAGGCCCATTTCCAGCAACCATCACATTGTGTTTGCTAATAGTGTTGAAAGGCTAATTGATGATTAGAAAACCCTTGTGCAGTTATGTTAGCACATGAATAAAAGTGTGAGTTTTCATGGAAATCTTCCAAGCCTACACCAAGTGACAAAGTACTTCTATGAACCAAAAAAATGTTAAACATGCTTTACCTGCTTTGAAGAATTTTGTATTGCACAAATGGACATCTTAGAAAACAGATTCAATGTGTTGCTATTTTTTTGGCATTTTGCAAAAATACCAACAGTTTGATCATCTCCCATCTTGGCATATTTTCAGTAAAAACATTTCCAGCTGTGTTGATAAATTATACTATTAGGACAGAGGTACATTTTTCTCTATACATATTTGCTGCTGTGGACTAGTAAACAAAATTTCTAGTAGGGCTTTGCTTTCAAGTATGGCAATTTAGAACCGGTGGACTTTTGCTTTAGATGTGGTCAAAATATTCAACACATGACCCAGTTTGTTACAAGCATACTGAGCATTTCAAAATAGCAATATTAAAAGACAGAAATTCACAGATTCATATTTTATTCCATGCTCCCTTCTACATAGAAAGTCAGAACTGGAATTCCAGGGTCATTAGCCCTAGAACAGATTTTTTTCTCTAAATGTGTCCATATGTATACTTTTACAGTTTGTTTTTTTTTTTGTTTTTATTTTTTTGCAAAACAATGATTTCATTCATTGTCGCCAAGCATAAAAATAAATATTTTCTGCTTTTATAATATTGAAAACCTAAACATACTTTAGTGCCTCCACCACAACATTTTCATGTCATAAAAAGAGTTGGATGCGTGTTTGTGTGCATGGCTTTTATGCCGTTTTCATTGTGGGAGCCGTGCATTCATTTGAACTGTGTTTTGCATAACTGCCATCGCCTCAAGTCACTCCATCTGTGAAACTCAAGCAGCATGAACAAAAGAAGAAAAGGGAGATAGGGAGATGGGGAGAGAAGAGAGGGGGAGAAGGAGGGAGTGAAATGAGAAAGCTGGAGAGAGAGAGACAGAGAGAGAGAGAGAGAGAAGATAAGAGGAGGAAGAGAAGAAACAGAAATAGAAAAATAGAGAGGGGATTAGAGACAGAGGGCAAGTTTCAGCTGTAACCTTGGACTCGACTGCATCAGGCGGCAAATGAGTAAATTAAGCGTAGTGTTTGTTTACCAAACACTATTAAAGTGGAGCGGTTTGTGTGAACCCTGCATGTACAGTATGCTGCATTCACTGCGTTACATGTGACTGAGATTCTGTGGATCTCTTTCTATGCTCAGACACACATGCCTGACTGGCCGTATGTAATTGAACCCCTTTTTGAAAACTCTCCTAACAAATCTTCACTGACAATGCACCACTGCAACTTCAAAGTGACCTTGTTAGACTACTGTAGTGTGACTGACTCACTATGGGGGGTATAGCAGAACCATATCAACTGTAATAGCAGACTGCTGACGCATAAGTGCTGAGGTGCAGCGTACCTTTAATCCTGTCTTAACGAGAGCACTGATGACATGTACGGTGGAGTGTTATCTGTCCTGTATGCCTTCGTGTCCCTGAATAATTCAGCTGGCACAGAATAAGGGAGACATGAAACAAGTCTATTCACCAGATTAGCTCTTAATTAATAAACTTTAGGTGGTTTCAATATTTCAGCAAGCCTGCATTATTCAGCTTAAATATCTGTCCTAATTACTTCCCCTCAGGCTGATCTATGACTTTGTTTTTTCTCCCTGGGGGCTTCATGCCTCCGGACCAGGTCTGCTATAAATAGGGCTTAGTGGAGGCTCTTTCCCAAGTGTTACCTCTTTTCTCTCACTAATGATCATTACATCTGACTTGTCCAAACATACTATACACACAAACATATAAACACACAGCTGCGTTTACTGGAAGGAGCACTAGAGAGCATGGAGAGGAAAAAGAAATAAATAGTGATGAGGAGTCAGAACCAGGCATTATATGTATTTATACAATTAAGGAGAGTCAAAAAAAAAGGGGGGGGGTATTGCTAAAAGTCTGCAGGTATCCATTTTTATTTTTTTAAACAGACAAATCCACTATTATAACAAGTCCTCATACAGGAGCTAATGGCAATGGAGTTTTTATTTTGTCATCACCTTCCAAAATGACCAACTTTAGGAGAATTTTGCTCTTTTGCACCTTTATTCTGAGAGTAGTCAGAATCAGAAAAGCCTTTAATGCCAAGTGAGTTCGCACACACAAGCAATTTGACATGGTGTATAGAGCTGCAGTACTCATACAACAGACTATAAAAGAATAAATATACATATCTCAATCTGAGAAATTATAAAGAAAAATATTATAAGAAATATAAATCTTACTATAAGAGGTATTGTGTAAAAGTAAGTGTAAACAAAGTACTGTGTAAAAAAAAGACATACATTTGCTAAACCAGGGTAATAAATTAGAGTACAATTTAAATTACAATATAATCACTCCATCAATTTGGCATTAATAGGTATCAAGACCAGTGCAGCAGATGAAACTTCATCAACTAAAACTATGATGGAAAAAAATTTGTTTACCCCCCTTTTTTCAGGATGAAAACAAAATAAAAATTAAATTAATAATGAAAAAAAAGGTTTCTAGTAAAATAAAAAGCTAATATTTCAAGGCAGGAAGTATGACCATGTTTTAGTCTGCGAATGAATGAAAACTAAACAATAATGTTTAAACTGGACAAATGCACTTATCACTGTTTTTCAAGTGTTCTGCAGTGAGCTGTAACATCTGTGGATCAGTTTTTTTTCCTGTCACATACGTTTATCTTGTTCAGTAGATTTGTCAGTTTGTCCTAATGTGCTGCCAGTATTAAGAAGCTCCATACATTCTGTGTTGTAACACATCGGACACTGACACTATGTGACGATTCTTGAAAGCAAATAGACTCTTGAACCTTTTACAAATTACACTGAGATCAACTACAAACATGCAGACAGTTTCTGACATTTAGAACAAGGTAAGCTAATCTACCACTACTAATGTAACACAGAGGATGTGGATGGAACTTCAGCATTACAGACATCGTTCATGTTGCTCTCAGATGGAATGAGTCAGTTCCAGGGTTAATGAGGGGGCACCACCTAAAGCTTCTATTAGATGTTCACTGAAGAAATAGGCGGCTGCACAGTGGTGAGGTGGTTAGCACTGCCGCCTTGCACCATGAAGATTCCTTGTTCGTGTCCCAGCCTTTCAAGGATCTTTCTACATGGAGTTTGCATGTTCTCGATGTGCATGCGTGGGCTTTCTCCCGATACTCCAGCTTCCTCCCACAGTCCAAAAATATGCTGAGGTTAATGAATGATTCTAAATTGTTTGTAGGTATAAATGTGAGGGTGATTGTTTGTCCCTATGTGTATCCCTGTGACAGACTGGTGACCTGTCCAGGCTGTCCTCTGCCTTCACCCCAAGTCAGCTGGGATAGACTCCAGCCTCTCCACAACCCTAATGGGGATTAAGAGGTGTCCAGATAATGGATGGATGAAGAAATAGGCACAACGTGGGATAACTGTGTAAAGTTTTCCAACTATTTACTGTCTCTTAAAACCCAGACAATCAACAGGATTTAAGTGAACAAGTGAGTCAGTCATCTAATGAATGAGCTGCTGCTCTTCAGTGGAGAGAGCATGTGGCTGTATTAATGTCTGCACTAATGCTGGATGAACAGCATGAACAGACAGAGGGAGAGAGGGTTCAGAGTTTGGAAATGATGATTGTATTTACTGTTGAGGCTCTGTGAGTTGGATCAATGTAGATCACATAGACATGGACACAGTCTTTTCCATTAACCTCACCGTAGATAAGAGTAACACATGTAACCATGGTAATGCTACAAAGAGATCGTGACATCTGTGGCTTTAAAGTGCTCAGAAGATGTAAAAATTTAAAGAAGCAAAAATGAGACTAAAATGTTGCTGATGAAAACTAGATTCAAATGCTTTGCATTTGTGTGAGTAAAACTAATAAAACTCTGAGCCATCTGCACCATTCTAACATTTTGAGAAGGCAACAAATTATTAAACAACAGATGTTTTTGTTTGTTTTTCTTTCTTTACAAAATGGCAACCTGGCCAGTTTATTTCTTGTCATAGAATTCTATCTCTAAATTAGCAGTTATGTAGACGTAGGCTGTAGCAGCAGTCACACTGAGGGAATTTAGTGTTTGACATGGTTGAAACTTTCCTGTAGGATATTTTTGGCCATCAAAACCCCAATCAGGGCAATCCAAGACACCCCATTGTGGACTGACAACCAAATGTTTCTCTTGTAGCTGTGAACTTTTATCCTTTATGTTAGGATTTGGTAAGATGTACACACATGGACAAAATTGTTGTTACCCCTCGGTTAATGAAAGAAAAACCCACAATTGTCACAGAAATAATTTGAATCTGACTACAGTAATAATAAGTAAAATTCTATGAAAATTAACCAATGGAAATCAGACATTGCTTTTGAGCCGTGGTTCAACAGAATTATTTTAAAAAATAAACTCATGAAACAGGCCTGGACAAAAATGATGGTACCCCTAGAAAAGACTGAAAATAATGTGACCATAGGGACATGTTCAATCAAGGTGTGTCCTCCAATTAGCATCACAGGTGTCTACAAACTTGTAATCAGTCAGTCGGCCTATTTATAGGGTTACAAGTAGTCACTGTGCTGTTTGGTGACATGGTGTGTACCACACTAAACATGGACCAGAGGAAGCCAAGGAGAGAGTTGTCTCAGGAGATTAGAAAGAAAATTCTAGACAAGCATGTTAAAGGTAAAGGCTATAAGACCATCTCCAAGCAGCTTGATGTTCCTGTGACTACAGTTGCACATATTATTCAGAAATTTAAGATCCATGGGACTGTAGCCAACCTCCCTGGATGTGGCTGCAGGAGGAAAATTGATGACAAATGGAAGAGACGGATAATACGAATGGTAGCAAAAGAGCCCAGAACAACCTCTAAAGACATTAAAGGTGAACTCCAAAGTCAAGGTACATCAGTGTCAGATCGCACCATCGGTCGTTGTTTGAGCCAAAGTGGACTTCATGGGAGACGACCAAGGAGGACACCATTATTGAAAACAAATCATAAAGAAGCCAGACTGGAATTTGCCAAACTGCATGTTGACAAGCCACAAAGCTTCTGGGAGAATGTCCTATGGACAGACAAGACAAAACTGGAACTTTTTGGCACATCAGCTCTATGTTCACAGACGCAAAAATGAAGCATATGAAGAAAAGAACACTGTCCCTACTGTGAAACATAGAGGAGGCTCTGTTATGTTCTGGGGCTGCTTTGCTGCATCTGGCACAGGGTGTCTTGAATCTGTGCAGGTACAATGAAATCTCATGACTATCAAGGTATTCTAGAGAGAAATGTGCTGCCCAGTGTCAGAAAGCTTGGTCTCAGTGGCAGGTCATGGGTCTTGCAACAGGATAATGACCCAGAACACACAACTAAAAACAGCCAAGAATGGCTAAGAGGAAAACACTGGACTATTCTGAAGTGGTCTTCTATGAGCCCTGATCTAAATCCTATTGAACATCTGTGGAAGGAGCTGAAACATGCCGTCTGGAGAAGGAACCCTTCAAACCTGAGACAACTGGAGCAGTCTGCTCATGAGGAGTGGACCAAAATACCTGCTGAAAGGTGCAGAAGTCTCACTGACAGTTACAGAAATTGTTTGATTGCAGTTATTGCCTCAAAAGGTTGTGCAACAAAATACTACATTGAGGGTACCATCATTTTTGTCCAGGTCTGTTTCATGAGTTTATTTTTTAAAATAATTCTGTTGAACCACAATTCAAAAGCAATGTCTGATTTTCATTGATTAATTTTCATAGAATTTTTATTTATTATTACTTTTGTCAGATTCAAATTATTTCTGTGACCATTGTGGGGTTTTCTTTCATTAACCGAGGGGTACCAACAATTTTGCCCACGTGTATAAGTGACTGCAAGTACTTTGTAAAGGTCTGGAAAAAAATCATCCTTAGAGAGAAGTCAGCATTGACTGTTAGGACTGTACTCTCCCGTGGTGAAGTCAGGCACTCTGTGAAACATTTTTTAGATATTTAAAGAAACAACTAGTGCAAGTGTTTTGTCAGTCCATTACCTGTAGCAATTATACAACACCTTAAGATTAATTTATGTTTCATTGCATGAGAAAGTGTGATAGTGTGTAGCCAAGATGAAAGCAAGAGTGTGGCGGTTTTGTGTGAAACTCATATGACTTTCATGTAAAAGATTAGTTCCCTCCGATCTTCTGCATACAATTAACATTTACCTTTTAATAACCATGTCCACCATCTGTCCCTAACCTTAGCCATAGCATAGTTAACATACTGCTTCTAAAAGGGTAAGCATATTAATAGCACTATCATTGGATTTAGAAATGCTAATTAAGTAGTAACAGATGAGATGAAATATAATCTTTTTTTTTAAAGTATTTATACTAATTTGTTCAAATCAAGGTCTAACAAACAATGGAGCTTTGTAATGACATCTTTCCCCATTTTGTCACCTCCTTGAATTTGCTCAGACTTCAGTAGAGAAAAAAGTGCAGGTCTGGCGTTGTGGACAAATGATGACTGTGCTTAATGGTCGTCCATGTGTCAGCTGTGTTTTCCTGATTGCTCAGTGCCACAGAAAATGGATGGACTGACTTGATCAGGTAACTTGCAGTGTGAACTGATGATAAGAGCAAGAGAAAGAGAAGGTTATACGATGAGGGATGACAGGAAAAGCATGTTAAGGCACAGAAACAAGGGCGAGTGCAGGAAGCAACAGTTAGCGCTTGTCCATTCAAAGTCTATCTGCACTGAATATTCACAGTGATTAAATAGCAAATGACGCTAAATCAACACGTATAAGTGATGTGGATGCATTGACCTCCTAAAAGTAATTCATTATTTGACCGCTTCGTTTGAATATAAAAAAGTGCCGAGATGGCAGCAACGTATGCTCTGACATCATCTGCACTTTAGATCAGGAGTCTGAATGTGCAGTAAGCACATCAGCATCAGCATCAATCACTGAGCATTTAGTTCACTAAGCTGTAAGAGAGGAGGTTGCTTCAATGTTTTCCTCTCTAATGAGAAAATGGTTCCATCTGAATTTGCCTCATAAATCATTGCCACCGTCACCAAACAAACAGCCTGGTTTTAAAGTAACAGTCCATTCACACTGCTTTTTATGATTCAGCATTTTTGCTATGTACTTAGCTGATTCCCTTATTTAAAGTACATTGTATAAGCCTGTTAGAAAATTGCTTGCATTGCCATTTTTTGATTATTATCAGCATTGTATTTGCATTGGAAAATAGTCAGGCCCTTGAGGTTGTATATGTTATCTGAACTGTGCTATATTTGGATTTTTGTGCTATACAGTAAAGTATTTATTTTCATTTCATCGTATGTGTGAACATGTAACCTCTCTGCTAACACCCCTTTGCCACATTTGAAAAGAGAAAAAAAAAATGCTTATGGTTTTCTAATTAATAATGTTCCCATAAGTGTACTCCAGCATAATCACTCAGAGATTAAATTTATTTTTCTTCATTTAGGAAGTTGAGGAGGCTCATTCTCCTGTCACCTGTCATAACCCCCCAGGTGTTGCTTTCTAATCAAGCTTTCATTTATTGTCACCTTCCCTCTTCAGACTGGCGAACAAAACGTATTTTTCTCCATTGCTAAGACCATCTGCTATTGTGGGAATCGTTTCAAGGTTGCGTATGCAATTTCACACCACAGTAAGCTAGAGTGGGGTCCACAGTGCACTCACAGGTCTAGTTATGTGGAACCAAAAGCCACCTGAAAAGGCGACAGCTCCGGAGCCACAGGCTATAGAGTAGGATTTTAAAAGCAATGTCAAGCATGTGCTGTGTGGTCAGAAATTTTATTTAAGTGCCAGCGAGCCTCACTGTTTTGTAATGTTCTCTTGCCCTTCATTCTTACTTATTGAAAGTTGCAGGTTTCAGTAAAATGATGGAATTGAATTGCTCTCCGTGGCCCTTCCGCAATTCATTTGAAGGCATTTCTTCCTCATTCATTTCATGACCAGTCATATGCACTAGGCCCTGGTCGTCCAAATGCCAGTTGTTACTATGCATTACTTTCTCGTGAGTGACTGCTATGTCCTCAGGGGATGTTCATGATTGTGTGGCTGGAGATTTTTTCCAAACATTACTTTGCAGTAGCAAAAAACAAAAGAAAATAACTTGATTTGCTCCATCATGCTTTCCACAGTCAATCTCACCACCCATTATTATTCAGAGCTTCATGGAGCACACTCCCCAAACTAGCCTATGCAGCTTGTGCGTCAGGTTCACGGTTTTGTTTGCTTTGCATTTATTAAAATCTTGCATGTCACATCCCTCTGTTGTGGGATTTTGAGAAAGAACGAATGTTAAAACTATGAAAATAGGATGTTTAAATCAGACTCAAATGCAATAATGGTAAAATTGGAAAGCATGATGTGTTAACGGAATTCAAATGCATTGAATAATCCTGTGCAAACTGCAATCCAATAGAAACCCATATAAGACGACAAAGTCAGAAGTACAAGGCCTCTCTCTCTCTGCACTCATGAGTTGAAACCAAGGTCATGCTGACTGTTGCGACCCAACCGCTAGGGTCAGCTGGGTGTAACAAAAACCACATGAAATTAGTTAGATAAAGCATTTTATTGCTCAGTGACAGGAGTAACACAAAAGTGGTCAAACAAAGGAAAACAGGGCTGGCAGATGTTGCTAAGTCAAAGAAACAAATAAAACCAAATAAAGTCTATCAGTCTTTAAATTAGCTACAAAAAAAAAGGCAAAACAACTCAACTCCTTAGCCAAACCTAAACACAATAGCAATGCCCACCACAAGCAACAGAAACTAATACAAACTAGTGACTAGTGCACAGAATTAACTAAATAAAACCGGTGCCTCAAAACACACACATTTCCAACAAAACAAGACATGAATTACCATCCATCTGGCTATAAACCACATACATACACAAGAAGCTTCTCACCTAGCTACTCAGCTGCTAATAGAGGTTGCAGTCTTCACTAAGACTTTAGAACCTCTCACTGAATTAGCAGCTGCTAACAGAAGCTTGACTTCCAAGTAGCCACCCCTCAGCGGCTACGGAATCTACAGGCCACACAACATACACAACACCAAGACACAAAGAGGCATAAAGACAAACCGGTCACACTAAATTCCAGCCAGAGCTTGGTTGCAGATTTATATGCAGGTGTGGTGATAGCTGGAGCCTTGGGGGAGGAGGAGTTGTGGTGGTGGACCAATCCAAAGGGCTGGGAGGTGTGGAGAACCAGGGCTGAGAGCAGGTCTGGAGCTCCAGGCCAATCATTCCTGATGTCTGCCAGGTGAGACCTGAAGCTCAGTCTTCAGCCAGCTGCAAACAATATCAGTCTCCACAAGCCATCCCAACACACGGAGGCTTCACAAAGTCCATTACCAACCACATGACTAACAGAGGATGTAACACTAACCTAGCAGAAATAAAGAAAAGGAGGTGGTCAAACCTTTGATACAATTACATCACCACACACCCTGGATATCCTGATTGTTTCTTAAGAAGGATGAGTTGTGGTTGTACAGACAAAGGAGGAGAGTTTAGAAAAAGTTTGCATAGGTATACAAGACGATATAACGCTTTGTGTAGTCAGTTAACCCTTAGATGCATAAGTGGGTCAAAAATAACCAGGTGAGGTCATTTTTTTGCAATATCTTTGTAATGAAATGTTTTTATCATTTCATAGTCCAGCTATTCCTCAAAAAACATGTTTTGATATCATTCCATTGAAATTGTTGAGTTACCTTTTATACTTTTAAAGAAATTGTAATATTTGTATTAGTACCCCAAGCTCTTTATCACTGATAATATCATACAAGAGGTGATGAAGTGCACACATTTGAAGGGACGGAGAGGATCGACAGCTGGAGGAAAAGAATGGAAAAATGTCTACAAAATGGATGTTGACATTCTTCGTTTGCTGTTCTGTGTATTATTCTTCTTTTTCAATGATAAAAATGTTCAAAATCTGTCATAAAGTGAAAAATAAACATATTTCAAACATGAAATCATTCTTGTGTGAACAAGAAATATAACACAAACAATAATACAAATGATTATTCTTCACCAAAATGACAACTATGGCATAAAAATACATTGATTCTTATACTGGTCATTTTTGACCCACTAATGGAAGAGTATAGGGTCCAATCACTAATGCATCTAAGGGTTAGAGTCTTAACATTTTGCTCATGTCTGTTCTTACAGCATTTGTATTGAATAAGCATTATTTACATCAGATCTTGAAGACTGTTTGAAGACTCTTGCAAACTTTCCTGAAGACTTCAACATTTGATCCAGCAGGATTTTTTTGACTACATGTCTGGCAGACCGAGTCACAACATCGCTCATCATTTAAAAATAAATAAATAAATGACCTTTGACACCTATAGACCTGCATTGCTGTGTGCAGCTGTACATCCAGGCAGAACATGACTTTTAAATTTGTATCTTACTCAGACAGGTGCTCCTTGTTTGGTCTGGTGTGCGTCTTTTTGGGTCAGATCTGGGTGGTGTTTACAGCCCGTAGGTTGCACAAGAAGAGGCTGTATGTTGGCAGGTCAAACCTTCAAACTGTGAGTTCACTCTAAAATTCGATTAGGCAAAGAGAACTATCTATGCTCCCATGACAACTAAGATCAAAATGCCCTTGAGCTAACCAATTAACCTCCCCTTGCTCCAGTGGAGCTGCTCATTGCCCTGCGACTGAAAACAATAGCGGCGGTACGCAGTTCCCAGGTGTGAGTGACTTTGGATTGTAGCGGGATGGAAAAAGTGTATCTCTCCAGCCAACCTTTCCCAGAATAAAATTACAAGTCAACTAAGGAGCTCCGCAGTAAAATGAGTGAATACCTTATGCAGTAAAGCTTATTGCTGAAATTGCTGACACTGTCACTGTTCTTAGGAACATATTCATGTTTATTTTGTCCCTTAACAGAATTATCAGTGAGTAAGCCAGAGTGAGTTTTATTTAGCCACATATCATGCCACTGTGTAGAGGCCAGGAGGCAAAAGGAATCTGGATATCACAATCTTATACTCTGCAATAAAAGCCCTATCATCTTTGCAACTAAGCTTTGTTTATAATTCATTCATCCAAATGAATCCAAACTAGTGAAAAAGTACAGCAACAGTAACAGCTTCTGATTCCAGCCAAATCATCTCCAGCACATATGAAAAAGTGCTCTAAAGTGCACTCTGCAATCTGCTCCAATATTTGACACTCTTTCCTGGTCTTTCTGCCCCTGGCTTGACAGTTGTGGGGAGCTAGCTTCTCACTAATCACTGTGGAGTACAGTACATCAGCTGCTGTGTCTGCAAAGTGGCCCTTTCCCCCTGGATTTGGTTCAATCAAACCTCCACAGGATATGTGCTTTGTGAATAAGAGAAAAAAAGAGAGAGGTGTGTGGGTGAGCATGAGAAGGAAGGAATGAGTGAGACAAAGAAGAACAGAATGAGAGGGACAGAGATTAGAGAGTTTGGTGACCTTGGCAGCCATGTAGCAGAGTTGTATTCACTGTCCTTGACTTTGACTGGGGGAAGCTATTAGAACCCTCTAGTTCTTAGTCAAGATGGGGATTAGATGGCTCTCTCTATTTTTTACATGCTGGGACCCACTGGAAGCAGCTGACCAGATGGGCAGCAAGCCTCTGGCACCAACTGTTGATTTGTGTTGTGTGGACAGCATGGGATAGATTGAAGGCTGAGAATTTGTGTATGTGTGTGTGTGTGTGTGTGTGTGTGTGTGAGTGAGTCAGTGTGTTTATATTCTTGGTAAGAGAGTGTATCAGTGTGATAAAGAGAAAGTGGCTGAAAGGCGTTTGGAGCAGCAGGACGATCCAAATGGAGGAAGGACAGAGATAGAGGTAGTGAGAGCAGCAGATCACACTCAGCTGCTGAGGAAGAGTGTAATGGGCACATTTCCCTCCCTTTACATAGCCGTAACCCTGGCAGCAGACAGTGGTCTTAGCAGGCTGCCATCCATGGCTGAGGCTACGCTGCTCCCAGCCATGTAACCTACCTCACTTGGCAGCAGATACAGCAGCGCTCAGCCAGGGATTTCTGGAAACAAGCACTCTGCCGCCTGCGTGCCATGTTTATATGCAATCAAACCAAAGTTAATGGGAGAATTCTCCCTTGCACTACAATAAAACAGGGTTTTTATCATTCTTACCCTCAGGGTTTATATACGCCATATCCACACACCATATGACAGCCCTCAGTGCAAATTTCTCCTCTGCAATGTTCTCGGGCTGCACCCGGCCGTTATATACTGTATCTACAGAGCTCCCCCCTCTTTCAACTTCTCCAAGTCATAAAATGTATACTGGAGAGACTCTGACAAAAGCACAGAGATATACCCTCTCACATATATTAGCACATACCTCCACAGATAAAATGTTTACTGCTATGAGGTTGCAAGACAAGGAACCACTCGCTGCTGTGGACTGTGAATGTGCCTGAGCTTTATGGAAGGAGCCAGTGTTCTCTACCTGAGACCCAATTTTTGAAAATGTAAGAGCAAAGGCATGTCCACGATATACTCAAACTATCAGAATGAAACATGTCATCATCAATGAGCTATGCATGTGCGTGTTGAGTCAGGTATTGGTTCAATCCAACAGAGTTCTGACTCCCTTCAGGCTGCTAAAGCACTGGGTGTCACAGAGGAGCAAGCTATAATGCTGTCAAAACAGCTAATAATTTGTCATGCAGTTAAGATTGTGAGGCAGGTGGCTAGCAGGCAATTATGGCACAGTAATCTACACGATATAGCGTGCTGTTCGACAACCTTATCTTTCAAATCTTTATTCTGGATGAAGAGTGGCTGGACGCCTCTGCATGCTGCATAAATGAAAATCACACAGTAGAAACACTGGTTGTCACTGCGTGTTATAAATCACTAATTTGTAAACATGTCAGTCCATTTAAACTTTGAATGTCCAATCTTTCCTGCACTGCTGTTGTTGCCACAAGCTCTGAAAACCCTGCTTCATTTGCTGACACATTTCTCCAATTACAACCTGCTCAGATTTGTTTTTATGTTCTATGTGAGGGACATTATGCGCTCACGTTTAGCTAATTGCACTGATATACCCATAAAAACAATTGCAGAAGTTTCCTTGTCACACTATCCTTATTACTTTGACAAGGAATGGGGTGGAGTTATGTGTCAATTGGCGTTGGTTTGTCTGTCTGTCTCTGTCTGTCTGTCTGACTGTTTGCAACATTGCTCAAAAATGGAGTAACGGATTTGGATGAAATTTTCGGACAAGGTCAGAAATGACACAAGGACCAAGTGATTAGATTTTGGCAGGTATGTGACTTCTAGTCTAGATGCATGGATTTGTTAAAGATTTATGTATTACTGAAAGATAGCATCACGGCATCACTGTAACTATGACAACAAGTGAACACTAGATCAGCTGCTTGCTGATGATCACATGATTGTGATCCTACTACAAATCCACCGCTGTGGACTTATCAAGACTTATCTGTCAGAAATGATACATGGAACAATTGATTAAATTGTGGGGGTGTTTCTGAGTCCCACCAATTTCTGCCACCCGCTACATATTTAGGTCAAATGATTCAGTATCCGTACATAACGTTTACATGCATAAGACACGCCTGTGCTCAGCGCACAGTCATTTTGTTTGTGGGTACAACTATTTTAAATGGTCACATTCTATGTTGCCATGATTTCTGATCATCAATACCCAACAAACAAATGCTGCATTTCTAAAAAGAAAAAAAAAAAAACAAATGCTGCATTCCTGACAATGCCATATGGGGGAATAGACAGCCTTGGTGGAGTACTGCACTAGTTTATTTTTCTAGTTTAATTTTTGACAAGAGACCAAATCTCAAATCTTGGATAAAAAAAAGAAAAGAAAAAAACAAACAAACAAAGTCTTCATGCTATGGGGACCAAGCTATAAGCTCAAACAGCAAACTTCCTCTACTCCTGAATGAACTCAGCTCCAATGAGTGGATCACAAAAGGTGAATTAGGTTGAAGGTACACCAATAAGTCATAGGCAACCTTCTGCTTTTCTTTGTGTTTCTATAAAAGTGCATTAAATGAAAATGCCACTTAATTCACTTTTAATTAGCTCACCCATTATCTGTAGAGGAAATAGATGATTTAAAAGTTGCACTTCACAAACATTTTTGTAAAATTCTGAAAAATCACAAAATGGATGAGTACCAATATGGAATACCTAATAACCAACTAAAAGTAGGAAATGTATTCACTTTGCCTAAATGATGTTTTACTAGGGACTATGCTCATCCAAAGGCACCATCTCTGCCTACATGAGGAGACAGATCAAAACTTTCCAGTCAAAGCTAAAGTCCTTGAATAAAGCAGAAGGAAAGATGGCTGAACCTTTTCCGGCACCTACACCCACACAGCGAGAGCAGAGACGACAGTTAAGTGGACAGCACAGCTTTTTTATTCTGACTTGTGAGCACTGGAACTTTTCTGTTTATACAGTAAAAACATGCCGCTGATGTGTGAATTCATATCAAGGGATTAGGTGCCAGAAATATTATTTTACAGGAGCAAATCCAACTCTCCCAACATGATGAACTCTTATACCTAACACTTGGATGTCAAATTAATTCTGGGCTGCATATTCTGTATGTTACAAAATACATGTGTACGATTTTCTTGTATTTCTGAAATGTGTTAGAAGTCAGCTCTCCTCTGAGTGAAAGAAAAAAAAAGATCCTCATATGACACCACTGCTATGGCCTTGGGTGCATCATTTCTTTCCAGCTGACCTCGACTGAACCACACTTAACACAATCAGACTATGTAACCCATATTCCTGAGCATATTTGCATAAAGGACATGGAAAGCTGCAGCCTGTAAAAAGACAGAAATATCTAGCTATAATTTGTTTTTGACTCTGAGTGTTGGGTACATTTTAATTCCAGTAACTCCCTTTTCTCATTACAATGAAAAAAAAAACAAAAAAAGCATACAGCTCTATTTGTCTCTGTCGCAAAATTGTCTCACTCAAACATGATGTTTTGTTTAATATACTAAAGGGTTTTACAGATTGCTGCCTAGATTATGTAACAGGCAAGGGGTTTTCAATCTCACAGGTGCAAGAATTTGACATGAGAAACTGAGACGAGTGTCCTGGGCCTCGTGTATATTTAGATTTGGCCAAAATATTAATAAAGTAAACTCAATCTGTCTTGCGCTTCAAGTCAGCCTTTGCTTTTTCAGTGTTTATGCCATTGCATTAAAGGCCCCACACTGTGCCCCTTTTCAGCAAATTTATTAAAGTCTTGCATGTCCTCACAGTGGGGGAAACTCAAAATGCTGCAAAAAATGGTTCATTTTACCATAACTGTGTGACTCCTGGTTTTGGGGCTATTTTAAATGGACTGTTTTGCTCTGAAAACCAATGAGATGTCGCTGTTCCCTCCCTCTTCAGACAGAATATGCAGTTTGAGCTTCACAACTATTGATTAGTTCAATGGTACATTGCACATGGGTCAAATTCTGCCTGGCTAGCAAGCTGGGAGGTTAACAGCATTTTTATTTTAACTTTTATGCAATGTGTTCTCGCTCCGCCCACATTATCGAGGATGCATCAGACCAGACTTGTGTGGACTTGGGGCAGCCAAATAACTCATAATGCATTTTGCGCCGACCAGTGGCAAAGGCTGAGGAGGAAATTTTAAGAGGTAACAAGTTTTTTTGTGAATAGTGCTGTTATTGTGACAAGATGTAGTTTTAAGATTATTTTATGTGAAAAAGTAGTTGTATAAACGTAAACTCTTTGGTCAATTTATCAAGATAAAGCCTGATTAAAAAATTTGCTCCGACGATTTCGTAGATGTGAGCATCCTGGCTTGACAGCTATGACCGGACGGTCAGCTCTCAGTGTGGCTGCCGTGAGCAGCCTTATCTCAGCAAGACTTTGTGAAATCTGCCATCAGCTCTGATGGTTCTATAGCAGTTCAACAAGGATATAAGTAGTTTTAGGACTTCCGTAATTGGTACTGAGAAATGTCCAGTGACGATGTGTTATCATCCAGCTCTGTAGTGTCTGTTCTACAGAATGTTTTACTGTCTATTAGCTAATTGTTTTGATTGTCCATTCTGAAACTTCACAACTTTCTTACTTAAATAAAAGATAAAATAAATAAATGACCTTAAAACTGAAATAAACTCATTGTATCTATTGCCTGCCCAGCACCAAACAGGATGCTATGACAATAAACAGCTAATGTACACTTGAGGACATTTAGGAACTGAAGAGCCAGATATTTTGCATAAGAGGTGGTGGAGGTGACCACAACAGCAATAAAATAAATAAAGCATAAAGACAGGACTTGTTTTCTTCAAGGTGCAAAATGAAATCCTCTTCTGATCATGTTGATAAAAACCGTACCGTCATCTTCTGCAGCACATCTACAGTTACAAACTGTAATACGTTTCCAGGAGATGTTGTCTGGTGGCTCACATTTTCCCAAAATGTTGCCGTCTTCAGTGTCACATCTTCTGTGAGTCTTGCAAACATCACGGTTGCTACAGTGAGCTGCTTGTGGGGACACACTGTGCTTTATTTTAAGCAGTTATTGGTTGCAGTCACACTGTTCTTGGAGGACTCGCAGTGTGAAAACATATTGTTCTGCATCAAGCCCTCACTTCCTCTGCTTTTCTAAAGGTGAAAGCACTCAAGCCTAGAGGTTAAACGGATTGTTTAAACACAGCAGTGGGACTCCATTTATGTGAAAACCCATGTGCAACGACTGAAGGTGTAATTCTAGGCACAGTTTCTAGCCACACCAGTATGTAGTAAATAGATATAACTGTCTAATTCAGAGCTTATCACATCAAGAAGCTCAAATCTCCTAGTACTTTTTCTTAGAATTTTATGGCCTGATGTTGAGGATGTAATGATGATAGTGCCTGATAATCTCATTAATGGGAGCTTTACTGTATTACAAGGGCTAGCTACTGAACCTTCACACCCTCGACTGAGACAAATATTGGAACAGTTTCTGCCAGTGCAAAGTATTCTAACTGCACATGAGCAAGGATACACGGCACACTTCAGCTTAATCCATAGGGGTTTCATTAATTCTGTTCTGCAAAAAGAGGATCGAGCTAATTTGCCCCCAACGGTCCGACCTCACTGTTCATTAAAAGTAGCATCAGAGAGACCAATTAATCAGTGTTCCTTTAATCTGTCAAAGAGGAATAAAAAAAATGAAGGTACTCTCCTCTTTACAGACAGATACAGTCATCAGAGGATACAGTTTTTTCTTAATGTTTTTGTATGCATGCATTAGTCACTCCCGCTTTTATCCCTGAGCAAGACGTTAATGTTTTTTTCTTCTTATTTTTTTTAAAGTAAGGCTTGCCAATTATGATGCTGCAAATTGCGGATATCGAAAGGGAGGCTGATTGCTTCATGTTCAATTCAGAATTCTCACCCTGAGGTAATACTTTCTCATAAAACTTTAGCAGCAAAATGGCTGTGATTTCTAGCTCCAAAAATATAATGATTTGGGGGAAATAGAAATGTATTTAGTGTTTTAATATGTATAGATGTTCTACATGGTTACCTCAACTTTTACACCACCTAACCCTAAAAACTGCTTAATATTAATGGGATGCACTGTTACTTAAGTTATTCTTATATCACTGTGTTTCCGTGGGAGAGACAAGGTGCAGTCTAAAAGGTCTGATTCTGTTCCTATTGAACACAATATGTGATGGAAGCAGCACAGTCATGTGCATGCAGCAGGCATCTCTTCTGAGTCTGCATTCTGACACCACATCCTCAACAGCAGGACCCTGGAGCAGGTGGTCACAAAAACCCATGTAAAGGTTTCACCATGGACTTACAGAAGCAGCAACGCGTCGAAGTTTGCAAGGATCTCCATAAGCAGGCCTGAAATGAGCCAACATTCATGTCAAGGGTCATCACTCGTAAAAAGAGTTGGATCTTTGGTAGTCTTCTCAGTGGAAGAGCCTGAAGTCTCCAAGGCTAAAGATGGCGCATTAGGTCAGGAGCGCACCGAGAGCATGCTCATCATTTTCTTTAGCATTCACAAGGTCATGCACTGTGAATTTATTTCCCAGAGTCAATGGTGAGTTGTACACACTGAGGCATCTGAAAGAGAATATTGAGTGCAAATGACCTGAACTGTGGTGCAATGGCAACACGGTGCTCCACCATGACTTCACACCTACTCGCATCGCATTGCGCAAGTTGCTGCCCCTCACCCATCCAACTCACCAGTTCTTGCTCAGTGATGTGTTTTTGGGGCTGTTGTCTATCCCAGCTGACTTGGGGTGAAGGCAGGGTATACCCTGAACTGGTCACCAGTCTATCACAGGGCTACATATAGAGACAATCACGCTCACATTCACACCTACGGACAATTTAGAATCACCAATTAAACTCAGCATGTTGTTAGACTGTGGGAGGAAGCCAGAGAACCCAGAGAAAACCCACGCATGGACAGGGAGAACATGGAAACTCTCTGCAGAAAGATCCTGGGAAGGCTCTTTCTGCATTCTAACCACCAAGCCACTGTGCAGCCCTAAACAAGGTTCAGTTTATTTATTTTTGAAATTCATTTTACAGGTTATAATGTATGATGCTTTGTTATCAATTAAAATAACTAGCAGTATAATACAGAGCTGAAATGACAAGTTGGTGACTGATTAGTCAGTTAACAGAAAATTCATTGCTGACTGTTTTGATAATTGTTTCGGATGACTTAATGCAAATATCCTACATGTTTTATGCTTTCAGCTTCTTAAATTTAAGGATTTTCTGCTCATGTTTATTTATTGTTTTAATATTTGTATTTATTGTTTAATACTTTTGTGGTTTGGACTATTAATTTGGAAAAGGAAACCTGGTTATTTGTCAAGAGAATTCAAGTTAATTTTAAAATAAAAACAACCAAGCAGACAAACTACAACTGTAGTATTCTGCTTAGAAATTGCTTTATGGCTAAAAATAATATAAAAAATAATTGATCTGTAAATAATATAATTGACAATACTGTAGGGTCTTAGCCCCAGTATTTATTACAGTCAGGTAAAGCACTATTTTTAGGTTGCAGTCCTAAAGATGTAATGACCTCTGATAAATTTGGACCATAAAAAACACTGTATGGTCTTAATCCCAATATTTAAACTCGCTAGCTTAATTCACAGTGCTAGTTTGAGAGGTGTCATAATGCTGGCTGATCTTTTAAATGTGCTATATAAACAATAATGATCTAACTTGACTTGTTCACCTGTCTAACCCTGGTTAAAAGGATTGCTGTCATGGAGAGTGAGCTCACGTGTGCTGACATATTTAGATGAACTGCCACATTACAATGCTGGGAAACACTAGGCCTATATGACAGAGGAGTAGCAACAGAAGAAGATGTGGGACAGTAGTGATACAAAAAGCAACAACAAAACAAACAGTGAGAGTAATTTTGGCTCCTACTTGCCAGCTGTAGACAGACTGCACTACCTCAGTGAATAAGAGGTCTGGTCAGGTCAAAGTCAGGCTGAGGAGTGATGCAGGCAAAAGCATTCAATGCTCGCATGTGGTACTTTGCTGCTGCTTTGATAATTTGCTGTGTTCAGTCCAGAACTTTAACCTGTGCTCGTCTGTGTCAGGCAGCACAACTAGGTGTGAAGAGGTCTTCTTCGACCTCCAAGCAAACTTGAAAAAAGAAAAAAAAAAAGAAAAGAAAGAAAGAGCACCTCGACTACATCGGGTGTCCTGCCCCTGCTGGACGGCATTTATGCCCTCTGTTTGAAAGGATGCTTTGCATTTACCGCCAGCTAATGCAGACAGTGACATGAATTGATTCCCTCCATCGATCTGAGCCATGCTTACCAGACCTCAACATATTGCTGAGTTATGTTGGAAGTTTTTATAATGACTTGTCGGCTGGAGCCAAAAAGATCTTCAATAAACATCAACGTTCATTTACAGAGGACAGGAAGTGCTGCAGCCCCACATCAACCCACGGAGGCGGTCTTTGAAAAAGACAGACATGCTAGCAGAGACAGAATAACTAATAGTGTGGAAGAAAGGGAATTGTCCCAGAAACTATACAGTAGATCTGTTTTTTCCCATTAACATAGGGTGTTGCAAGTACTGAAAAACACTGGGCAGAAATGGACCAAATCATCGCTCAGTACAGATGAAATCTCACAAATCCACGTTTACATGTATCAAAATGCATCACACAGGTTGAAGGGGAGTCATGTGGAGTTGCAAAATGAGATATTGATTCTCAGTAGAATCAGCAGTAGTAGCACTAACAAAAATACAATTTGGTAACATTCTAATACACTGTTACAACTGCTAATTTTATACACCAATGCAACTTGATAGTTTTTTATCTCTTCAATTATAAATGCAATGGATTAGATTTCTGTCCTGGCTGGAAAGCATACAAACACTGTGATACACACAGCCTTCCTTTGTAGTTATTAATTTCATAGACAAGTGTTTTGTTTTCACATTTGACATTTTACCAACAGTTGTCAGTTTGGAACGGCATCACTATGTCCTCACTGTTTGCTCTGAACCATCAACCTGACTGATCATCAAAGCTGTAATGGACTCGCATCAGATACACTAAACATGAGCCAAAACACTGTGCGGTGCTCTGACAGAAACTCACACTTCCTGAGATATAATATATCAACCCACTTAATTTGTTCCTCTGTGCAATTTATAATATTCATCCTTGCGGATGACTAACTTTACAGAACTCTTCCATTTTTCCAAAGAAGCAATTACCTGATGTCCTAGTATCTGTCATGTCTCAGGCAGTAACAGATTAAACTAATTTCAGAACTGACCTTGATTGTATGAGTCTCATGCATTTAGGTGCTAAGTGACTAGCTTCTCTACATATCCGTTAATGAGGTACCAACAGCTAATTATGCAAAACAGGTGTCATAGTGGGAGACTGATCCACACATTGCCTGCAATTTTCTGCCTTTACCGTGATTTTCCGGATGAGCCTATTTAAGGGACTTGTATGCTCATCAAATTACTGGGAAGAATTCCAATTTCTTGCAAAAGGCACCCATAATAATGAGCAATGCACAATACTTACAAAACTTTATGTTCCTTCAACAGGCAAGGCGTAATACAGCATAAAGCAAACATGGAGAAATGGTGTACTGTTCTACAAGAGCAGCTTTGAATTTCAGGATGTGATACTGAGCACCGTCATTGCTGTGGCACCAATTATGAGGAGGAAAGCAGGCACGAAGGAGAATATGAACCATGAAGCATCAATGGATCAGTCCACTCAGATGGGAAAATAGCCAACATTAATAAGAATAGAACTAAGCCATTAAACATTTAAAATTGCAGAGCCGGTTGAATGGGACAAGCAGAGCATCTTAAAGAGGGTTATAAAGCTATCAGCCAATCCATGCATTCCACCTTACTTAGCACTAATACTTCTCCCTACCAAAGAACCTGTGTATTCCACAGTGATGACTTTTTTTAAAAGAAAAAAAAAGTTTCCCATTAAAAAGTGCAAGAATGGCACTGCACAGAAGATGGTCATTGTGTTCAATGGGGAATGCAGCTGTACACATTAGTAAAGGGATGTGGGAATGATGAAACTAAAATATGCTCACAAAAGATGTCCAGTGGCATCAAGGCAAACAGGAAGTTGAGTTTTACAAGATAAACTAAACATAAAATACTTTTATAGAAAGACTATACACTGTGCAAGACAAATTGAAGATGCGGATTGGTCAGCTAGTTCAAGCTGAGAAACAATAGGAAAAATGTCAACATTGTATAGTAGAAATAGTAAAAATAAAGCAGTGAATAGGTGTGTCCAAACACGTCTTTGCAACACTGGGTCATGTAGAGGTCACAATATCACCTTGTGTCGCGGGGGCAGCGAACGCATCACGCACAATTTGAGACTTCAAAATATTACACACACAAAAGGTTTTTGCTGTAGCCAATCCAAATTGAGAGAGGCTAAAGGAATGGGAAGGGAGACTGAGGCTTGGTGTTGGCATCTCATCATGATCTAGGATAACAAGGTATATATCGTGAGGCTGACAGGTGAGTAAAATGATAAGGCCGCTCAGTCAAGGCAATGTGTTGGCCATCAGTCAGCTAATGTTGGGGAACGCTCAGGTCCAAGGACAGCATCCATGACACCAGAAATAATGCACTTAGGTCAGACAAGTGGTTGGCAACACTGTGTTTCCCATAGTTTCAGGTTGACTCAGGGATCAACTGGTTCACACTGTAAATATGTCAAAAACTAAAAAAAAAAAAATTAAACAAACATTCAAACTATGACAATGAAACTTATTGGCTTGATACGAGGTCATCATGGGGGTCAGTGGTTGCATTACTTAGATTTGCAGGGATTTGGTCACAAATCAAATGACTAACCCAGCTGCCTCAACAGTATATTTAGCTTAGTGCTAATCAGTAAATGTTGGGATGTCAGCATGCAAAATCAAGATAGTGAACTTGCTATTATTGTGATTGTGAACATTTGGCCTAAAGCAACACAATGCCACATTACGGCTTCACATAACCACTAGCATGGTAATTAAAGACTTTTAGATTTGTGTAATCATTTTGTCCATGAGTTCCATAGTCATCTCTCACGTTTTATTTGGAGGCTTATGTTTCATTTCAATCCTAGACTTGTTCCCAATTTGTTTGAAAGCAACGTCATTTTCAAATCACCCAAAAACACTTTTTGTATTCAGTAATATCTGTTACTTATCTAAAGTAACAACTTTAATAAAGACCATCAACCATTGATTTTAATCAAAAGAAATTATTCCAAGAGATTATCAAACCCCTGCTGTGTGCTTCAGGTGTGTTAAAGCGGTGGGCCAGCATGACTTCATAATCAGATGGTTTGGTCTGCCAGTACGATTTCTATGAACAATAATGAGTCTTCAACAGGATAACAGGATCATGAGCTAGCTGTGAACACACACAGATCATACATACTGTAGAAAAACACTGGCCCAGTCATCTTTGCTGTGAGCTCTGGGTCAGCTGTGTGTTTATGTTGTTCTATTTGCTTTTCTGTCTCAGACACAGGCCTCACATTGACTTGATTTGACAGTGAAAGTTCATATGAATGGTGGCAATGTTCAAAGTCTCATTCCTCCTTCAGTTTGTGTTTCTCTGTACACACTGCATGCATGGGTGGGTGCACACAGATACACACTAACACACTCACCTATGCTTGGATTCCTAGGCTCTCACTTTGATATGATGATGTCCAGTCACTAATAATCAGGTATTGTTCCCCATTGATGCCATTCAAATGCTGCTGTTCTTTTTTTTCCAGAAAGGTGTGTGAGGGTATGTGCATATTTGTAAGAATGCATATGTGCATGTGTTTTTGTTACTCTGCCAAGAAACGGTGCAGTTATCTGACGATCAGCATACATTTGTCTGTCTGTCTGTTAGCAACAAAAAAACGGACTAACATTTTTTGATTAAATTTTCAGGGAAGGTCAGAAATGACACAAGGACCAAGAGATTAGATTTTGGCAGTGATGCAGCTTATAGTCTGGATCCACGGATTTTCTTGAAGATTTCTATATCATTGTGAGATAGTGGCACGGCGTCACTGTAACTATGACAACAAATGAACACTAGGTCAGCTGCCTACTAACGATCACATGATCAAATCGACCTCTGCGGACTTATCCGTGATACAAGGAACTATTGATTAAATTGTCGGGATGTTTCCAAGTCCCATCAATTCCCGCTACATATTTAGGTCACGTGATTCGATATCTGTACATAACGTGCACATGCATAACACACGCCTGTGCTCAGCGCAAGGTCATTTTGTTTGTGGGTACATCTATATTAAGTGGCCACATTCTATGGTGCCGTGATTTCTACGACAATTTTTTTCAAGATTTCAGCCGTCGGAAATGATACGACAACTGAGCAGCCTTGGGGGAGTACTGCACTCTCTGAGTGGTTTTCTTGTTGTATGACACAGTGGAATTTTTGATGCATCTTGTATGATTTGGCTGCTTGAGGCAGAGATACATTTTTAGTACAAGCTGTGTAGTTTAAGATTAATCTGATATGGATGACAAAGTCAGTCAGACAGTCAGTCAATCTACTGACTATTGGATGGATTGCCACTGAAGTTTGTGTCCACATTCATTAATCTCACTGACTTTGGTGATTTCTTCACTTTTCTTCCAGCACAACCAGGCTGACATTTGTGGATTTGAGTGAAATATCTCAACAAATATTTAACGGATCACCATGAAATTGGGTTCACACATTTAAAACCCCCACATAATGAACTTTGATGATCATTTAACTCTTCAACTTCCACTGCCATCAATAGCTTGTTAGAATCGAATAGTTTTAATCAATGAGCTGGCATGTACATCAGCCCTAGCTGATAAATTAAAATGGTGAACACACTGATAGAACACAAAATAGATGAAGTCATAGTGTTAAGCTCTACTTGAATACAATGCCAAGGAAAAGAGGTGAGTCTTAAGCAGCAAGTCTGAGTCTCATATGGAAAGGTAACCTGTTCCAGACATCAGGAGCAACTACTGTAAAGGCTCAATCACCTTTTTGAGACTGGGATTCGGAACTTTCAAGATCATCTGGTTGGTCGACCACAGGTTCTAACTGGGGTGTGATTGAATAACTGTCCCACTAGGAAAGGTGGCATCAACCCATTTAAAACTTAAAACAACAAACAAACCCAAGAAAATCTTCAAATCGGTTCTGAAATAATATTCTGGTGTTACATTATCACATTTCTTTTTCCTGCTAACAGATGGATTGTTGCATTTTGAACAAGCTGCAGACACTGAAAGGACAAATGCTCTGTGCCCACATACAACAATTTAAAACAGACTAACCACCTGGCAATAAAAGTATTATTTAACTTTTTCAAAGTCTTCAACAAAAACAACCCCATTTCTCTATTGACTCGACATGATCTTGGTGCATGATTTCTTGTTTTCTTAACAATATTCCATAATGAATCTACAAGAAAGCTCAAAGCATTTCTGACAGGCTTTAGATTATTTAATGTGTTGACTAATATGCAAAGCAACATCAAATTGTAGTTTTTTGTTTCTTTTTTGGCACAGACAAGAATTGGACATCTGATTTAAATGCATTTTTAATCAAAACTATTTAATTAAGCACAGCCTGCACTGTGAATGATAAAAGCCATTAAAAAGCTATTGGTGCTGAGATGATGGGTGCTTACCATTTCAACAGGGTTACGCCCCCTCAACGTATTGAGAACTGGTTGAGCATAGAGCAAGTGACAGTACAGCAGTTAACACAAATTACATGAATCATCAAACACTGAAAAATTACACTTCTTGTATTAGAAATCCATATAAAGCTTTTCAGGACAGGGTTGTAATCACTGCACTGGATCCTTTATTACATCAGAATGTCAAAGCAGCCAAGTGCTTCATCCACCATTTAGACAATTCAAAAGGCCCACACACTCTCTAACTGCAACTGTGTGGGATCTACGTAATGCAATGGCTGTCGCGGTAACCTTCACACGTCACCTGTCTGGAACAATTTCAAACTCATTACTACTTCAGACCAAGCAAAACAGGAGGCACAATTGTTAAAAAAAAAAAAAAAAAAAAAAAAAAAAAAAAGAATTTGGATGTAAACAACCTGGTGTTTTGGTCAGTAATTGATGCTGGTATGTATATGAAATGTTAACTGACTCATAGTAATCCTTTGCTATTCGAAGCATTTTCTTCAACCATCTCCTGTTCTCTTTCACTTATTTGGTTTGGTCTTTGGGAATACAATAGGAGTCTATCAGTCTAGAATTGAGCGCACTCCATGAAAGATCAGACAAAAGATCAATACTCACCATCCTTAAGGATGATTCTGCTAAGACAAACAGAAAGAAAAGGAGTGCTTTGATATACAGGGAAGGTAGGAATAGCAAATCATCCCAGACAACAAGACTAACAAGTCTACCCATTGGTGCTGAAAGCAGGATCAGTGGGGATAAGATACACGCTGAAATATATTTTGAACAGACCCCACTGTTTTGCAGTCCTCTTACACTTCCATTCTGCACTTTTTTCTGCAAAAAAAGCATACAAACTTATAACCAGAATATAAAAACAGTGGTTCTGTCTGTGGTGTGTAAATGTGCAATGGCATTCACTGTAAAGTCTCAACTACTGTAATATCTTTGCTTTCTTTTAAATAAATGACCACCAGTGTGCAAAACAACTAAATCAATGAATACAAAATTACAAATGCAATGATGCAGGTGCTGGACTATGTGGTGTTTGATTATCTGCAAAACACGGTTGTTGAGGTTAGATAAATCCTGCAATAGTCAGGAGTGCTGTTTAGGTACTAGTTCTGATAATCTGGGAAAACCAGAAGACAAAGATTGGTTTGATTATTTTGTATATCCCATTGACTGTTAATAGAGTTCTTTTTTTCCAATTGAATTGGGAGGGAGTAAGCCATTCAGTCGAAATTGTCTGTGCATGGTTATTAACTAATCCCGTCTATTTCTGAGACTGTCATGATGGCAGTTTCAATTGGGCGGTCCCACACTGCACACTGGAGCACTGGGATGGCAAATCTGATCATCATGTTTTTGAGATTTATTGAGTTTCTGTAGCGTGTTTTGGAGATGAGATTTTTTTAATTTACTAGAACTCCTTTGACCCACTCAGGTGGTAAGAGGTAACTTGGTAAAAGCCACTACTTCCACTCACTGGTGCTTAAATCACTTCCTCACAAGCATGTAATTTTCCTCGGTGGCAATGGACTAAATAGAAAAAAAAAGCAAGTTTTAATGGACAAATGCTTTCAGGCATCATTGAGTTCTGGTCCGCTTCCCCACAACCTTGGGGAAGAGTGTGTTTACTTCACCACCCCAGCAGAGTGTATTTACATCAAACAACCTGCACTGTGTCTGGGTTTCCATTTACAAGCTAAGTGAGATGGATCAAGACAGTCTCACAGAACTTTAATCCACTAGAAAGGTTTATCAGTCAGATAATGCACCATGAATTGATTTTGAAATTATATGGGCAAAGCAATAAATACGGTACATTTGTATAGTTATCTTGTTTTTGAAAATTGGGATGAATTCTATTCAATAAACTAATGCAGTGAAATGCACAATATACTACAGTATATATGAGCTATAAAACCTTGTTTATGATTTAGCCATACTTTATTGTCAACAGTTTTTCTTGCACCTACTTCCATCCAAAGACATATTGCCTGTGAAAACTGTTAACACAATGTGGTCAAGTTTTTAAAGATAAATTAAAAGTTTCAAACTGCAAAAACAAAAATGGCAGTGGGACATTAAACCAGACCTAGCTGCATAGTCAGACAACACTAAAGGTAACTGAAAACATACGCCCATCAGCCGCAGCACTAAAACCACAGGTAGGTAAAGTGAATAACATTGATTATCTTGTTACTGTGGCACCTGTCAAGCGGAGGGATATATTAGGCAGCGAGTGAACAATCAGCTCTCGAAGTTGATTTCTTGGAAGCAAGGAAAAATGGAAAGCATGATGAGCTGAGAGACTCTGACAAGGGACAAATTGTGATGGCTAGACATGTCAGAGCATCTCTAAATGCAGGTGTTGTGGGGTGTTCTTGGTCTGCAGTGGTTAGTAGGTATGAAACGTGGTCGAAGGAAGGACAACCGGTGAACGAAACGGTCATGGGCTCCCAGGGTTCATTGATGTGCATAGATAGTAAAGGCTGACTTGTGTTTGTCATTCAATCCCACAGAATAGCTACTGTAGCCCAAATTGCTGAAAAAAGCTTAATGTTTTTGGTGATACAAAGATGCATTGCTGTGTGTTGCAGTTTGTTGCATATAGGGCTGTGTAGCTGCAGACAGAGTGTCTATGCTTACCTCTGTTTATTTCAGAAAATATCAACAATGAGCAAGTGAGCATTAAAACTGAACCATGGAGCAACAGAAGAAGGTAGCCTGGTCTGAGGAATCATGTTTCCCTTTACACCATGTGGACGGCCATGTGCATATGGGTGGTTTACGTTAGCAAGTAGCAGCACGATTCACTATGGAAAGACAATAAGCTGGTTCAAGAAGTGTGATGCTCTGGGCAATGTTCTGCTGGGAAACCTTGGGTCCTGGCATGCATGTAGATGCTACTCTGGCCTGTAGCAAAAACCTAAAAACTGTTCACAACAGTATTCCCTGATGGCAGAGGCTTCTTTCAGCAGGGTAATATGCCCTGCATCACTGCCAAAATTACTTAGGAGTGATTTGAGGAACATGACAAATAGTTGAAGGTGTTGACTTGGTCTCCAGATTCCACAGATCTCAATCCAACTTTGCAATTTAGAGAATTTAAATGTTTTGCTGCTAATATGTAGGTGGCTGATACAACCTTCACATATCTGAGGAGTCCATGTCTCAACAGGTCAGGGCTGTTTTGGCAGCACAAGAGGAGCGTACAAAACTTAGGCAAGTGGTTTTGATGCTGCGGCAGATTGACAAAGTGACAATGAAGAAAATGTACCAAACTAAGCATTTCAGTGGTCTCATAATGTCTACAGTAATCTGTCAGTGTGCTGCTCATTGTTCACTCTGCAAATCTTTGTTCTCTGTGACTGATCCTTTGTATTCCGCTTCTACCTGCAATATTTAAAAGGCAGCCAACTGTCAAATGTAAGAAATTAGTTTTCTTGTATCAGATGCATTTGTTATGACTTTTTCACAATCAAAACAAACTTTTTTGCTTGTTTGTTTTTCTCCATTTAACACTTTTATTATGAAGCAGCAGCAGTAGGCCATGTTGGGTGTGCATCAGCAGATTAGGTTGTATGAAGAACATTTATTATTTCCTATTAATCTCTTGCCTGTAGGTAAACCTGGTGGATCACAGCTGGAACTGAGATGAGTTTACCGAATTTAAGTACATTGAATACTTCTTGCATTTTTATCCACAATTCCATCAAAATACCAATGACTTGCTTAGCGGTACTTCATTTAAAAAAAAACCTCCCACTTACTTGCTCCTCACATCCCACATGTGTACCATGTGCTCTCTGCTCAGAACCAAGAGGTTTTTCAAGGTCAGGAAAATACTAAACCGTCATAGCGCTGCTTCCTCTGGTCACTGTGCTAGCACTGAAATAAGGTCCCGAGACATTCAGATTCTATAGGAGCCTGAAGAACAGCAACCCAGCTGTGCAGTGCAGCTATTAAACCTGCTTCATTATGATTCAGGAATACATCCACCTTGACTTTGTCCTTCACTGAAAAGTCTTTAGAGTGTGACATTTAAATTTTTGACAATTAAAGGTGAACATATGGATTGTACACATTTTGACAAACTATGCTATATGTTATGTTCCATCTGAAGAATATGTAACGACCTAACTTACAGCATTGAAGACTAAAGAAACCGTGCGTACAGCATGTTCCCCCACATATGTAGCCTACACAATGAGTATAGTTTTTGTTAAATCTATACAAAACACAACAGGAGAACAAGAGCACCGAGCGTGGTAATGTAATCAAAGGCAAGAAGTTATTTGTAACTAAAGAGTCTTAAAGACAAATCGACTCGCCTGCTATCTCCTTGAAGAGTCCCATAGGATCCAAGCCATTCACTTAAAAAGTAATGGATTTAATTAGTCATTTTATCATAATGGGAATGACTATATTGAAACAGATATAATTACCATCTTCAATGAGATAATTATGTTAATAATGATACGCTCTGAGGTTCATCAAGCTGTATTTTAATGGGTGTCTAGAAAGTTCCAAATGACAGCTGAAAACATTTGTCAGAATACCACACCTTTGTTAGGCTGATCTCCAGGAAAGCCTTCCTTAGGGGAACCTTGAAGCCAACTGTAAATGCCTGACACTTGATCAATTTAATCAGCTAATAAAAGAGGCTTAAAGGGTTCCAGTGAGATCTTCCTGATATTCTGTGTTACCTATTGCACGCAACACTATGCACTTCCTTGTACTGTTATGCAAAATACAGGGAATGATTAATGCACTCAATTTGCATGGGGAGGTGAACATACAACACTAATGACAATAAACAAATGAGTTCATAATGAATTTGCAGGGGAGAACCTGCGTTACAAATGCTCGTAAGCTAACTTTGGTTCTGATGACTGTTCTTTTCAAAACACCATTATGTTTGATTAATTGTGAATGCTGAGTGTATACACTTGTTTAGTTCATTTACAGATATATCAATAATGTACATTTTATTCACTTCTGTAAAATAAGCTACTTTTTAACCATAATTGAACTTTTTTTGCAACCAACTGCTGCCCAAAATGAAGGTAGTGACTCATGCTGTATTGAGTTCATTAATGTTTTTGTTCTAAAGCCCCAAATCATGAACCCCATAATAAATGAGAGAGTTTACTTTTCCAGCAACAACAAGAGAATAATAATAAGGAAACCCTGAGCAGTGATAGCTACTGTGGCTGCAAAGACAATAAAAATAATGCCACATTCCTTTCATTAATTGAAAACACATACAACCCTTTTTGGACTTCTATCTTTGTGGGGACATTCATTTGCATAATGCGTTTCCAGGCCCTTTATCCAAAAACCATGAAGTTAATTCTATCCCTACCTCTAAGACCAAGTCTTCACACTGAAGCGTCTTTTGAAAAGGTGTCAGAAACTGAGATCAAACCCGGCACCTCTAATCATAACCTCTAATTACTGCTACAAGATATGATAGCGCCTTTCTTGTATTTTTTCCCATTATACTGTCGCTATGCTGGAGCTTTGCTGTGGGTGAAAGTCGGAACTTTTCAATATTGCTGATAACTCGGTCACTGTTAACATCAAGGACAAATTCAACTAAGTCTTGTGCAAGTGACTGGTTAAGGGTTTTTTAAAAGTAAACTTGAGTAGTAGAAACTGTTCATCTGCTACATAATTAAAGTGGCACCCCATGTGGACAAAGACTGAACCATGTCTGTGCCAAATTTATAATAATTGTAATTCCTGGATGCTCATTTGTGTGGCACTTTGATTATTTCGCTGTTGCTGGGGACAAAGTTTGGGCAAATTTACCATTTTGTTTTGTTTCATGCTGATTTCAGACAGTGTGTTGATTGGATTGATGTGTTTTACTTTCTAAAGCTGGGCAGGCAGTGTTTTTGGTGTCAAAGGGGAATAATTTCATAGTAACCTTTCAGCATATTGTAATTCGAGTGATCTGAGAGGGAGACTTCAGCATCTCTTCGTGGCTGTGTTGTCAGGTGTTAGTCGAGATCAGAGACTTCCGGCAATCAGGGGTCTTTTCACCTTATCAGGTCATTACGAGCAGCAAAGTCCATGGTGGCAAAATCTTTCTCTTGTGAAGCACACGTGAATATTTACGTATGGGTTCATTATTTATGTGCATTTGAGGGTGTGCAGTTGCCTATGCATGGCATGTCTGATGAGAGGGAGTTGTGGCAGAATGGAGAGGTGGGATATATTTTCAATTACTGCCATTTTTTTTGTTTGTTTTGCATATTCCAGATTTTCTGTCTGCTGCCTACTGTCTACTCTCAAAAGGAAGCAGAACTCAGTGCCATTTCAATTTCAGAATTCAGTACTGCAAGCATTTCACTGTCTGTTGAAATCATCAGTTCATTTACAGCAGTAAAGGTTAAATAAGCTGTAAATTTGGGAACATTAAGTCACGTTTCACCCCGGGGCTGCACAGTGGATCGCCTTGAAGCTAGAAGATCCCTGGTTCACATCCTGGCCTTAGCGTGGGATCTTTCTGCATGGAGTTTCAATATTCTCCTGTGCATGTGTGGGTTTTCTCCAGGTTCTCCAGCTTCCTCCCACAGTCCCAAAAACATGCTGAGGTTAATTGGTGATTCTAAATTGTCTGTAGGTGTGAATGTGACTGTGATTGTTTATGTCTATGTTGTTACAGCTTGGCTCAAAGGCTGCAACAAAACAAGGAGACAACTGTATGGTGACTAACGATGGTTTTATTTTAACACTAAACAATATGAACAGTGCATTAACGACCCCAAACCATGCTGCTGGAGCTCCAGGAGGAAGCAGCTCCTGACAGAGAGAGTCTTCTGTACTAGAAGTGAGGGAGGTTTTATTCAGTTGAGCCACTTGATCACAGGTGGGAATTAAGTGGTGTATAGATAATGGATAGATCGATGTTTTGTCCTTTCATGTTACTGTGCAACAATAGCTGTCCATATGCTTCACAAAGGTTCAAATAAACATTTAACGATGGAATGCAAACTAAAGTATAGCATGTAGTCCTGGATCAGTACCACCCACAATACACTCTGTCCTACTCACTAAGACAAGGTGACTCCTAGTCCTTCATTAGTTTCTTGCTATGGCAATTAAAAACTTCACTTCAGATCATGTCAGATTTACTAAAACCATGTGAAATTAGTAGGTGTAGAGGAGGAATCTCAGCTAAACTGTGCTCATACCGCCATTGTTTAAGATCCCTTATGTAATTTCAGCACATATTTAGCCATTTGTTGCTTTGCAGCCATACCAGCGTGCCTTTAGATGAGAGCGATTGTGCAGCTCTTTCCTCCTACTCCTCTTTTCTGATCCTGCCAGCACAAGGGGCAAGCAATTAAACTCCTCATTGGAGTGAGGTTATCTCTGCATCCATGACACAAGCGCAGCAAACAGTCCCACTGCAATACGTAAACAAGACGGGCCACAAGATATTTGCTGTCTGTTAGGAAGCAGCTATCAGCACATGGAGGAGATCAGAAGAGACCCACCCTCCTTCTCACATTGCCATGAACAATACAGATTAACCTCAATAACACCCACAGCTGATTAAGAGACTCTGAAGAGCCCCACTGCTGTTTTGGGGGGTGACTTTTCTGATATAAGGCATGCTAAAGGGCAACATTTTAAAAGCCTAAATAATGAAGAGAGAACCTGTGGCCCTCTCATTACTGCTGCTGTGATTGTGTGGAGATGTGGAGCCATGCAACACAGCAGTGGATGCCTCCACCTTTATCTAACGCCAAGATTGGAGCAATTTAGATCCAATCTCTCTCTCAGGGTTCTGACCTATTCTGTACTCAGTTGGGAGGATATTTTTTTTCTGATTGAAACAATGTCTAGATCATTTCCATCAGGTTCCTGGAGCTCAGTGATATATACAGAAGGAAAATCATCTAACTTCTGTGTTTTGGGAAATTATTAAAAGCTGATGGTCCTTGTTCAGTGTCCATCTACAAAGAGGAGTCATTTTCTATTTGTTTTATTTTACGTTGCTTGTTCGATCTAAATTTACACGAATTTACACTCTGATCAATGGTTGCACAATAACATCCTCTGCTGCACCAACAACTGCACACATTTGCTGTTTCAAACTATTTTTGCCATTCTTTCATTATTTTTTTTTTATTTTCCCCAAAAAATTAACTGAAGAGAAAATGTAAATGAAATGAAAAAGAGCTCCTGGTTATCAAGTCAAATTCAGCAACTCAGTAAAACTCAGTATTTGGGCTAGAAAGTATATTTACAGTCCCCTAAAATCTCTAATAAGATGCAAAAAACACTGAAGATATTTTGCAGTTGAGTTTTAATGAGAAGAAAAATTGGCACCGTATGCCTTTTCTGTGGGCTGCCTGCTTTTAGGCAAGCTGGAAACCCAGAGGAAGCTTCATGCTGGCCTATAGTTGTTTTGCTCATGTGTGGTAAACTACCTGTGCCAAATCACACAACGGGGGACTTCACAGCTACATGCAGCACAACTGCCATATCTGGCTCAGCAGTCTATCCCATTACCCCTGCCATAGCTGGCATGTTTTGGCTTAGTGATAACATTATTAAAAATAACTCCACACAGATGCATAATCAGGCAGATTGTGAATTTTGACATGGAGCTGAGGCATTTTAGAAAGACAAGTAAGAGACTTCATTTTTTTCTTTGAAATTTTGCATTCAGACAAAACAATTCAGTGTTTTATGGATGGATGGCAATTCTTGTTGATGACATTTCAAGGAATTGGTTGTCGTTCAGCACAGAGAAAGAAGGCGTTTTGAGTATGTTAGTACCAAACAGTGGTGTGAAAATTAAAGGTCCTGTATGCAACAATCAGAACAACTGGTTATTGCAAAAGCGTCTCGGATCAAAATAAAGACACTCATTGACCACACCTCCTCCTTCTTGTCACATTTCATTCACTGCATACATGCGAGATAATTTAGTCACAACCATTAGCCCATGCTAGCATTGTGAAGTACGTTCAGTGTTGTAAACTCGAGCCAGGTAATTTTCGCTTCACTCCACGTGTCCCTTTCTGTGTGCATGTTTCCATATACTGTTAGATCCATTAGTGGACCGACAGGAGCAGCACCACATGTGAAAACAAAGACACACAGACTGGAGTGGAGCAGCCCCAAAAAGAGTAGGGATAGAGGAAAGCTTTAAAAAAAAAGAGAGAGAGAGAGAAAAAAAGCAGTAGATGCTCGTACATTGAGCCGAAATTAAAGGAGTGCACTTCAAGTAGGTAAATATCATAAATAAAAGACTGTTTTTGGTTTTTCGGGACACTGACTGACTAGTTTTCTGATGCGGTGTGGACCGACAATTTCAAAAGGATGGACTCACATGCACAAACGTTCCTTAACAAGTATGAACCAGCCGCCAAAACATAGAACACAGACTCTCAGATTGTACCACATGTACAGAGAGTCTGACTTTAGTCTCAGAAAGTAGAACTCACACAAAGACACAGTTAGACATGAAGACTTGAAGACTTGAAGTTGTGAATGGAGAGTGGAGAGGCAGGTGAAGAGGTGAACTTAGGTAAATGCTCATAGAGAAGAATGGCAGGCAGGAGATGGAGTATGGCAGGAGGGTGAATGGCTGGCAGGCTGTGGCAGGCTGCTTGGACAGAGATGATTGCCGAAATGTGTAGCTGAGAGCATGGCGGGCAGGGGGGAGCTGAGCTGGTTGTGGGAGCATGGAGCTGAAAGTGTGGCAGACTGGGTGAGCTGAGCAGATGACGAAGGGTAGAAGGGAAATGGCAGGACAAAGCATGAGGAAACTGAAAAGTTGAAGCTCAGTGAAACAAAGGGTTACTTCAAATCGTTGGCAGAGACAAAACTAAACAAGAGCTGGTTGTAGCATTAATACCAAGTTGGTGAATGTTCAGAATGTCGCACCCAGACAGATCCACACACAAACACAGAAGGAACAAACAGGCGACCAATAGCAAGAAACACAAGAGACGGGATAAAAAAAAAAAAGCAGGAGAAATGAGGAGAAGACACAGCAGGGACCATGACAGTGTCAAGGATTAGCATAATTTTTGCTTGTGTTGCCCACTTGCTCAAACAAGTTCTGTTCTGTTGTTGGATTTCTCGGCAATTGTCATGAACAGATCCTACTTGTTTTTCCAGAGTTTTGTGTGGATAAATGTTGTGGAACAATTAGTTTTTTACGTAAATCCTTCAACCAAGAATATATTAAACTCACTGCATTCTCATACTTTTAACTGTGGCTGTGGTGTAAATATCAAAACACCATCCTCACAATGTCTGAGATGGATGGACTCCTCTAGTGGAATTGTCAGATGTGGTTAGCAAGCGCAGCATTATTGCTATTTTTTTTTTTTTTTTTTTTTAGTTTTATGTTGACAATCGTAATCATGTTATACTGTTTAACAGGCCTGCAAAAGTCTAACAGCTTCTTTTCTCATCAATGCAGAAGAGGATGGAAACGCTATTTTATTGATGAAAAAAAACACGACAGATGTTAGATGTGATTGGTAGCCACACAGCAACGTTCGTCCACCTCTGGATCACAGTTCAGAAGCGTTTTAATGTATTATCACCCCCATCAAATCTGACAGTGCTCTCACGGTCTACCTAAGTAATTTGCCACAGCTTGTAGAAAATGAAATTAAGGTGGTGGCCTCATCTCAATCACCATATTCAGTGTGTTCAGTCCCAAGAAAGAAACAAACCACCGAGTTCATTGGTCACACAACGGAATGACAAAAATATGATCTCTATCTGCATATATTGAAAACTATTCATATTGTAAAATAATGTTGCTATATATCTCTGCACTACAGTTGAAACCAATACTGTGAAACTTAGTGAAATGTTGTGTATTTGTGAGCACTGCATTATTTCACTGAAAAACTACATGGGAATGTTAATTAACATACTAGGCAAGCTGCAATTACACTGATACTAAACATGAGTAATGTGTTTACTTCCAAAATATTTGATCGTGTACAGCATTAATAAACTTTTTTAAGGATATCTCCAATGCATCCACAGCACATAGTTCAGGATTGGGAATATTGTGGTCCGGAGACTGGAACTTGCTTCCTGTTTGGGACCATTATTCTTTGACCTAAGGTCTGTTTTCACATGCTATTTACTTAAAGTTTTCTTTTGGCGAGGTTTAGACACCAAGCATATGTGGTTTGGTTTAAGAAAACACTTTGACAATGATGTCTACTTGTTGGAAGACTTCACATGTAGGCACCAAATTATTGGGTTAGCTTTGGGAATCCATGCTTTTATAACTTATTTAAAGCTTCATCCCTCTTTTGTGGGGTTACCAGGGTGACATGTCTTGCCCCATCTAATTAATATATGATTGGCTGACTGAAAAGGAACAAAAGCAAAGTACTACAATATATGGCAATGATATGTTGTGATTTGATTTGTTATACATCACAAATGTACAAATAAATATGTCAAATTTAAAACAAAAAACAATGCAGTTTAATTGTATAGGAGTGTCATTTTCAGGAGACAGTGCTAAAAAATGCCTAAACAATATATTCACTCGAAAGCACAATCTCTTTCCAACCTTGACAAAATGCTTTGTTTACTATGGTTTCTAGTGTAAGATTTGTGATTTGTATGCCCACCATCAACCCCAACCACCTCCTTATGACTCCTAGTCTGCTCATGACAGACAATTTATTCAAATAAAATGTTGCCTCTGAACATAATCCAGTCAGTGATTAAACTGCCATCACAGCAGAACTGCATCAGAATCTTTTTTAGTAGTAAGCCCACAATTAATCATCGATTACAGGGACAAAATATAAATAAGTATTATTTTTTATGGTACTTCCACATTTTAAACCCAGCTTTCACTTCCACAGAGTGCTACATTTGTCCTGTTGTACAAATCTTTGCATCAAATTAAGCCTGGTCTGATCAGAAGCAACATGCAGATAAAACTGAAGCAACGTGTTTTTACTTAAGATTACATGAACAGAGCCCTGCTTGCTCTTTCTCTTGCTACACTGTGTAACACCAATGTTATGGATTTCTGCATTCACGCTGCACAAGGACAGAGATTCAGCGAGGTAATTTGAGCAATGCTTTTCATCTTGCATTCATCCTACTACAGGTTGTGGTGTTTTTTAATGTGGCTGAACAAAGTAGTTGTGATGCTTTGCGTTACAGACACAAGCTTCAGACATATTGTTTAATAATATTTGCCCAAAATTTTTAACACTTCTAAGCAATAGATGATGATGGATTTCCATAGACTGGCTCTTCACTTTCTACTCCAGACATTTGATTTTTGTTTTGCACATCTGCTCTCTGCTGTATTTCACTCCTCTACTCTGGACTCCAGTCGCATTACCCAGGACATTTTTCCACAGGCTGCCACTGCAGGCAGACCGCCGCAGCATTGTGCCTCCTCAAAACTGATGCCAAAACATTGTGAACGCTCCCTGGCATTTGACTGTTAGCATACAAAGCACTTCACTTGATATGTCACAGGCTTTTCTGTGAGCAGAGTCCATACTTTAAACGTTAGCATTGCAGTTGGTCGCGCACCCAAAATCGAGACTAATATTTGATTTACTGTGCAGCCTTAACAGGAACATCATTTCTAGAGGACTGGGTTGTTTGGGTAATAGTTTCATTATTTGCTTGAAATTAGTTTTTCTTTTAAATTAGTTGAAAAATTAACTCATTTGGTTATAAGTTCTTAACCTCCCTTGGTGGAAGTCCAGATCTCAGCTGTGAAGTTGTGAGTAAAATTGTATCATAATTATTGCCAAAACCATGAAGAAAGAAGAAAAAACTAAATGAAAATCTGCAGATTGAACCCAACACAGGGGTCTTACTGTGCAGGACATGTAATCTGTGTACCCGAACATAAACCCTGTTGCTGTTTTTCTCTCCCCCTCTGTTTCACCTGCACAGACACATTCACACAAACACCACCTGGTGCAACACCACCCGGGGAGCACAAACAGGACTTTCAGTTAAATCTACTGTCTTTTCCCAGCTGCAGCCATTCATCTACTGAGGATGCTGCATGTGGCTTCCATTTCCCTGTTTTTGCCCTTCTAACCAGAATCTCCAGGTGAATAATACATTTTTAATTCGATCTCTCACCAGGGTACGAAGACATTAAGAAAAAGGTGAGGTTGAAATTCTGTGATTGTGACACGTTTCTTAACAAAAGAATTCTCTTAATGAAAAGCTTCTTAATAAACCGATCATACAGAATAAGCATTCTGAATATTACATTGTTGATAAAGCAGACATAGAATTTTCAATTTTCAGTGCTACCTTTCAGACATGTCTTCTAATTCAGGTTGTGCTTAAGGACTCTGGCTAATCCAAATGACATTTGACCATCACGTCTTGAAATAAATTGTGTGAATGTGTGTGTCTGAATGTGTGAATGTGTGTGTGGGCGGGTGTATGTGCACATTAGGAGAAAAGGATCAGCAACTGCCATTCTCCAAGGAGAATGCTGTTGTGGGGAATGATTTATGAGAGTCAGACCACGTATCAGGGCATGATGTATACATTACAGTGTGAAAAAAAGAGGTCGCTACTTTACCGTGACCTCAAATGTATCTTTCTGTAACATTGTGGCATTTCGCTTAAGACACAGTTATCCAAGGCTGCACATACTTGTGTGCAGACTGCGGCAAGATGTTTGCCCTGTCACTTTATATGATTTGAAATGCACAATTGCAGATGGCGACACATCCCCCCCATCTCTGGTTCCTCTCTCTTGGGTCTCTTCTGAAAAGCGAGTCAACACAAACAAAACAGGGAGCCCTCCAAATGCACGCCACAAAAATAGAAAACATGATTATTGATGCTTTCTCATTCTCAATATAAGGGCTGACATTCCTACAGATGTAGCCATTACAGAAACCTTGTTGTCCTCACAGTATAAAGATGCTTCTTGTAACTGTGAACTCCTGCCGCACTGTTGCTCAGGGGGAAATTCAAATTTGGTTCTTTTTTCAGCTGTCAAAATGCACAAGGAACAGCATGGAAAGCAGCTGAAGGAAAGACAAGAGCTTTGTATTACAATGTTCTGCTTTTGTTCTGATTTGAAGACATGCTGGTTAAAGCTGCATGATGGGAACTGGGCTGGTAGCTCAAAATAATCATTTATAAAATGGCGACTGTAATTTTTGTCTAATGTGTAATATTTATTTTTGCTTCAGTAGGAACACATAAAAAAAATGTACTTTTCACTGACAGTTAAATGAAAAAAGGAAGAATATTTTCTAAAGAGTTTTCATAAATGATGGAACAGGAATCTCATCATAATTCAAACAGGAATTACTGCAAATACAATCATTAAAGTCAATATAATGACAAGAAAAAAAAACTAATCCACAAAAAAAAAAAAAATGATACGCAGTGGCAGCCAACCATGCACTGCTGTCCAAAACAACCATTAGCAAACACAATCATCACAACTAAACTTAGCAAATTGCCATTATTGAACAGCAACACTGTACTCCAGCAGAAGCTGTTGCTCCATGGATTTGGGTAAAATCAGTGTTAAATACTGGACTCTCTGTTATAATACTTTCAAATGTTTTAAAATATGAAACATAGAATGCAATATGTGGTACATAGCAGTGTTACATAGGCTATGCCACTATTAATTGCAACCCTAACCCTTTTGTAAAGCATTATGATAATTGTAAATAATTATGAAATGATACATTTATGATTAGTTATCATCTGGCAATGTTATGCTAAAATCTGTGTGAATGCATTAATTCCCACCTCTACCCAAGTCACAGGCTGCACACACTCTCTCACACACATTCTCACACCCATCTGGACTACAACCCCCCTCAGCATAGCAACGACCTGCTGAAGACGGACCCCACTGCTAGCCCAATACACCAACCCCTTCTTCATCCAGGATCCTCAACACCAACTGAACGACAACCACAAACACCCCACAATGCCACCTGGGATAGCCACACAGATGAGATCCCCTCCACTACAACAACAGCGGATCAAAATAGCACCCAGACAAACGCCATACTGCTCCACAGAACCAATATACACAGCCAAGAAATGGCAAACAAGATGACAACTTTTGAGATGACTTGAATTGGCAATACATTCTTATTGAATTTATTGAATTTTGGGATCGCCATTTGTTCGATTTCTGTTGGTTCGCAGAGTGGATGCAGCATCATTTCACTTCCAACAGTCTATAAATGTTACGTGTTCAGTGTTACCATGCCGTTAATCGCTGCCATTCCATAAAATGAAGCAAGAAAAGGTTTTTTAAAATGGTGAATTTAAATATGTAAAATGGCAGATTTATTTCCCCTTGATGTTGACTCCTGGATCGTTGCATTATTTTGAGAACGCACCTGAAAATGCAAAAATGACTCAAAACCAAGTGACACCCAATCTATTATTATCAAATACTGGAAATGAAATTCAGTTGTTTTCTAACATTGTAACATAGTGACAGAATACAATATATCATGGAGATTTCACATAAAAATAAAATATGCTGTGTGCACTCAGTGGGTTGCAGATACCCAGCATGTTATCAAAACAAGAGAACGCAATCATCAGGGGTAATTACATCTGCAAAGCCAGTGTGACCATGGTGACGCATTTCTTAATGTGATCATATGTGATAGAAATGTACGTCATTTCAGTTACCTGAACCCATCTAATTCCATTTCACTTGAGTCAAATGATCTAACCTTCCTGGAACTAAATGGTCCCTTAAGCTAAAAGTTTCAGCTTCATGAGCTGTGGACCGTATCTAACCAGCCTGCGATGCTTTTTGGTTGACCTACTTCTCCATCCTGCATCAGCCGCTTCAGAGGAGTTTTAATTAGAACCTAATTGACAAGTTTAACAGCATCCTCAGATCACAAAGTGGGAAGTGCTGCAGATATTTAAGATGTGAGAGCTTTAAACATTTACATGTCGCTCAGCTGGAACGCAGTTAGAAAAATAGGACTGGATGGGGATGTGTCAGACATTTGGGCACTTTGGTGGGCTTGATTGATCTGGGCCTCTGAGAGTTTCTGATGTATTTTGGGACATTCAGTGCAGAGAGGACGGTGACATTAAACACAGCCACGCAGATGTTCTTTTAGTGCTTGGATTCCGCTATGTGGCAAGCTGATAGAAACTGCATACTTGTTTTGAAAAGAGATGCTCCACTTTCATCCCCAACAGACCGAGCACTGAGTATTGTATTAGTGGTGACTTTAGTATTCAAGAGCAGAACATTCAAATGCATGATGCCAGGAAGAAGTTTCAAGTTTTCTTTTTCCTCTTTTACTAAAATGACTTTGTACTGTTGCAGCTAACAGTGTGACATTTGACAGAAAAAGACAACATCTTTAGTTTCCATTAATGGATCATTTTAAAGCTCTTTACCACCACAGTCCATTAAGTCTTGAAGGCATTTTCAACATCAGAAAGGCCAAAGAAGTGAGGAGCAAAAAGTAGGGATGGGGGTGTATTGCTTCACAGTAATTAAAAAGTAGCTTCCAGTGCTCTTTGGAGCTGTTTGAAAGGTTTTATCACCACATCAGGTCCACGACACCTGAGCAAGTGCTTATTAAAAAGTAAAGTTCTGTTGTTTAACAACTGGGGCCTTTTTACTTAGCAGATTAATTGCAGAGATACAAGGCTACAGGGAGACCACAAGGCAGGACATGCATGAGTTGCATGCATCTGACACCGGAAACATTTTTTTTTTCAAAGTTTTCTAAGTGGTTTCAGTCGAGTTATATAAGACACTTATTTAATAGTACATGACCTGAAAATCTTCACTTTAATAATCGGCAGATTTTCAAAACAGCATCAACAACAGTGAGTGCAGTAGGTGAAATATGAACATGAGATACTGTAGCTCAACAGTACAACATACATTTATAATAGCCAAGAAATCTAGTTTTGTCTTTAATTCAGAATACGTGGTCTCAAACCTGTATTTGTTTCAGCCGTAGATGCATAAACGGATCAAAGAAGACTCACTGAGGTTGTTTTCTTGCAATATCTTTGTAACGGAAAGTTTTTATTTTTTCATATTCCAGGTGTTCCTCAAAAACCATGTTTTTGACATCATTCCATTCAGATTTTTTAAGTTACCTTTAATGCTTTTAAAGAAACTGTGAGATATGTATTACTACCCCAAGCTCTTTAGTTTATCACTGATAATATCATACAAGAGGTGATGTAGTGCACAAACTTGGAGGAATGAAGAGCAGCAACAGCTGAAGGAAAAGAGTGGAAAAATGTTTATAAAATGAATGCTGACATTTTTCTATTGCAGTTCTGTGTAGCCTTATTCTTCAGTGATTAAAATGTTCAAAATCTGTTATTGAGTGAAAAATGAACATATTTCAAACACAAGAAAAGCACTCAGAGAGCACAGTATTCTGCCGAGGCTGCTCAGTCATATCATTTCCGACAGATAAAATGTTCTAAAAATTCATGGTCAACAGCAGTCTGTTTGTAGTAGGATCGCAATCATGTGATCATCAGCAGGCAGCTGACGTAATGTTCACTGACATCGGCCACTATCTTCGCAATTTGTTAAATCTTTAACAAATCTACGGATCCAGACTATAAGCTGCATCGCTGCCAACATCTAATCACTGGTCCTTGTGTCATTTCTGACCTTCCCTGAAAATTTCATCCAAATCCGTTTGTCCATTTTTGAGTTATGTTGCTAACAGACAGACCGACAAACCAACACTGAACATCACATAACTCCTCTGCGTTCTTTGGCAGCATAATGAAATTATTCTTGTGTGTACAAAAATATAATGCAAATAATAAAACAAATGATTATTTTTAACCAAAATGACAAAAATTGCATAAAAACACATTGATTCTTATACGGGTCATGTTTGATCCATTTATGGAAGACTGTAGGGCCCAATCACGTGTGCATCTAAGGGTTAAAACCTGACTCGTTTTGAGCCGATGGTACAGGTTAAGCTGTGGTATCATTCCCTGCATGTAAAGAAAAAAACCCTAAAAAACTTATTTAAAACATAGCGACCTTGACTGACAGTAGGAGACAATACATGGACTGAACTCCGGCTTTTAAGACTCAGATTTGAAGCACATCACTGCTGAAAATTAATGTTCATAGTCATTATTAAAAAAAACTGTCAGTAAAAAAAAAAAAAAAAAAAAAAAAAAACCCACACTTAGTTCTTAGATTTCGAGTTACTAATGCTCTAAATTTTCCATGGTCACACTTACAGAATGTTTATGAGCAATAAGTGAAACATACTAACACTTGAAAACTTTAGAATGTAGTTTAAAGCTTGGTGTAAAAGGTCACATAACTCCACCGTGCTTTCATTAAGTGTTCCCATTATACTTAAGAAGGGGATTATTGGAAGCTCCAGTTCATCCCCTGTAGCGTGTTCTGCTGTTTCCCACTGGAACTTAGATGATTTCAGTGTCAGCCTACGCAAAGGCATCTCAGGTCAAATATCTTTGAAACATTTCCATATATATTCAGTGATATATATAAGGTGCCTGTATACCAGAGAAATAAATGAACCACTAACTCAGAGGGACTGTATGTTCAATGGTCTTTCATCATAAGCGATAAAGCTAACGGAAGAATTGTTTTTTGTTAATGCAGAAAAAGACAGACGATTAATTCTCTGCTGCTGCTGTGTGTGTGTGTGTGTGTGTGTGTGTGTGTGTGTGTGTGTGTGTGCATACACTGTATACTGAAGTAAATATTAAGTATTCAGCACTTAAGCATTTACGTCCAGAGTGTTTGTCTTTTCACTGTGCTGATGCTAACCAGAGAGTTGCATTAGCATTTCAATTTTGTGTCCTCGATCTATTTTAATATCTTTATCATTCACTGGTTATTATTGCAAAGCAGAGAATGAGCATCCACAAAACTTCGCTGGCTGAGATATTCAGCAGTTTACAAAAATCAACAATCCAGGAACTTTGCCAGGAGATTTCCGCAATCAGTTTCTACTCTATTGCACCATCTGTTAAAGTCGACAATAATTAGCTCCACAATTACCTGTGAATATATAAGGCCCTCTTCATTCCACACAGTCATGATTACTCCTCTATATTTTTATTCCTTAATGTTGTCTGAGCACATCTGTGGAGCATGACCAGGGAGAATGCAGGAGAGTCCACAGAGATGTTTTTTCCGCAGATGAGAATACAACATTTAAATTTGGCAAAATCTCATTTAGACTTAAAACCCTGAAGATGTTCAAAAAACAAAGCAAAAAAAAAATAATAATAAATTTAAAAAATTAAAAAAAAAACTGTCTGCAAATGAGCTCTAAGTTTTTTGTTTTGTTTTGTTTTGTTTTTACCTTGAATAACCCTGATACACACTGCTGTCCATGTAAATTCTAATAGCAGATATTGGCTTAAAATAAAGAAGCTACTCTTTTCCTATATGAATACTGATGTGTTTCTCTGATTCGAAGCGGGGACAAAGGCAGGGGTGTGAAGGTGTGCTCAGATACAACACAAAGTGACATTCAGAGGGGGTTTACAATGCATTTCATCATCAGTCCTTCTCAATGGTTTTCAAATCTTTCCCTCGGTCAGCGCACCTGATAATAATCTGCCAATAATTCCTGCAACATGATCGATCAGGACATCGAGATAGGGTGTTTCTATTTATCATGGCTCACGGGCAGATTTCAAGTATTGTTTTGTACGCTGGTGTGTAATTACTGTGCGTGGACCGGTGTCAGACAAGTTCAGCTAAATAACCTGTCTGTGGCGGTGTGGAAGATCTGCTGTGGGAGGATGCTAATGAGATGACAAATTGTTTATGAAACAAATTATTTAATGCCACTAAGTGGGCATTTTCATTTAGTTGGAATGCTTCGGGCATGTTTTTAGAACAGATCTGATTATGGAATAAATGCCCCTGCTGTATTTTCAGGTGTATGGTCCCATCAGAATCCCTAGTTGTGCACGCTCACGGATCTGCCTGTACTGTTACTGCTTTGCTTTAGGTCTGACCTCCAAAGAAAATTTAACTAACTTGTTAGCAACATCGCTGTGTTTTCAGATGTCACTCATTACTTGATTAAGTAAAGTGCAATAAAAAGTGCTAATAATCAACAAATAAATCCCCAAAAAGATTTGGGAGTGACCAGGATGGATAGGATCAGGCATGAGTATATCAGAGGGACAGTGCATGTTAGATGTTTTAGAGATGACGTCAGAAAGGCTAGACTGAGATGGTTTGGGCATTTACAGATGAGGGATAGTGGATATGTCAGTAGAATGATGCTGAGTTTTGAACTGCCAGGCAGGAGGCCTAGAGGAAGACCAAATAGGAGGTTTATGGATGCAGCAAAAGACATGAGTTAGTTGGTGTTAGAGAAGAGGATGCAGAGGATAGAGTTAGATGGAAGCAGATGATCCACTGTGGCAAACCCTGAGGGGAAAAGCTGAATGGAAAGAAGAAATCCCTACAAAGATAAATGGCCCTTGAACAAATGAAACTAAAATGATTTTATTTTAGATTTTTAATCAAAAATCAGGGACCTGATGATTACAAGTGAGTCTGCAAAGACCAGTTTCTGCAGAATTTTGCAGTAACTACTGACAATGCTAGAAGATACACTGTGTGTAGAAGATGGATCTATCAGTCATGGCATCACCCCCTGGTTATAGACTATACCGTTTTCAAGTCTTGTGTTTGGTTTTTTTAACCCAGACATAATTAACAAGTGATGGATCTAAGTGGAGAACCTGCAGACACGAAGCCTGTCAATCACATGGAGGCCTCGCCCGAAAACATACATCACTTTATTGTCAATTTTACTCTATATGTCACCATAATTTACAAAATCACATCAACAATCCTTAAACCTAGCAACTTGCACCATCAACCCATTAAGAAAATATTTACGCAGGTAACAAATCAAAGAAGAAGTAGATCCCTTTCCTCATAGACTTCTGTACAATCTTTTTTTGCAATTATTGAAGTTGCTCCTACTAGAAACAGTTACAAAGAATGTAGATTTAAAGGCGCTTCTGTGTTGCTATCACTCTTCCGAACCGGAGGCTCTGTCCATCAGTAATACACAGTCCATAATATTTACACTATATTTTCAGCACAGTGCCTACAGTGGGCCCAGTTACCCCTTGGTTCACCAAGACTTGGGTGGACTTTCAATTGGGTCTTGTTGTCAATCATTGAATACCTATCAGGAAGGAAGGAGTTGAAGCACTTTTTGTAAACTCAGTTCAAGAGAAATATAGCAAACATTTAAACTAATCATTGTCATTATCAAAGTTAAGTACACATCTCTACTCTTTTCCATCTTCTATTGGTTTTAGTGACATGATGGTTAAATTTATGTAAAGTACATTTCACTTTGCCAGAGGAAAATTGTGAGTACAGGCACACAAACTGTTAAATAACTCAACTTTACTTGTACTGTAGTTTCGCTCCAGGCAACAGTTTTCTGCCAACTTTATCAGAGCCTTTACCACCAAGCGAAGAATGATGGAAAACTCATTTGTGTCCCAGACCAACCAGCATATACTGACCTTCAAAAACAAATAAAAATTGTTGATGTTGTGCAGAGTTACAGACTGGATTTTGCATGAAGTACACTCCTGAGATCTGTACTGTTTTTTTTTTCTTTAGACCAAACTTTCTATATAGTTCAGTAATAACTTTTTTCTTCCCCATCAAATCCAGATTAGATTTCATAAATCTAAACCTCACTATTATCAGTCATCAGTAATAAGACAATCAAAAGGAAGGATTGTGATTTAGAAAGTAAATCTGCTAAATCATTTTTGAATGACAACTTTGACAGAACAAGTACCTTTTCAGCTCGCTTTATTTTTCTTAATAAAGATTCAGAAGATATTGCATGCAATTCATTTAACTTTATTGACTTTATTCCCACAAGATTGTATTTAACTGTCAAGATGTCTTCAATTGAGGCAACTTCAGCCATGCAGTCAGAAAAAAATAACTTTAGATAACGCTCATTTTCAATTTGTTATTTGATTCAATAATGATAAACATTTATTGGAACATGACACATGACGGAAATGTCAATCAATCTTAGGAGATATCATGGCGTCTACTAGTTCAATTTAAACTCCCAGATCCTTCGATAGCTTCGCAGAAGTGATCTAATTTGATGAAATTCAGATTCTTTCAATATCCTCTTGCTGACTGTAGCCCGTACTGTAAATTCTCAATGCTGAATCTGCCATTGGCCCTATTTGAGAGTCTGCTGGTGTGCCTTGTGGTGGTGCTGGGTCTTGGCAGATGCATGGAATGGTGAAGGGCTCTCACTGAGGTGATTAATCAAAGCAGACATTTGGATGGAAATGAGCTAAGTTGGATAGCTCATCTCAGTACAGATGCAGAGCCATAGTCCAATATACAGAATTCAGCTTGCATGAAGTATTGCAGTGAAGCAATAACTGCTTTATACAGAAATAATATAACAGAAACATTAATCCCAATAGCAAATTGGCAAGAAATGTACATCCAAATCAATTAAATAGAGTCCAAATTTGGTTGAGAAACAAACACCCTTTTTAATGTAAGCTGCTTGTTGTAACTGATCATAAATCAGGCTGAAGTCTAGAGAGAAACGGAGTACCACAGTGGTTTTCACTGAACTGATGATTGCAGTGATGCTAATGCTACACGCTAATGCATGATCATATCAGCATATCATTCACTTACAATTATGCTGATGACTATCGTTTGCATATTTTCACCCTCTGGGCTGCAATCAAACATGAATTCTAGGCTTTTTATTATTTTTCTTTATTACAGTTTTCACTCATATATTTTCAACTGCCATGCACAAAGATTGCCAGTAAAAGCAGCAAGGTACTCATTTCCGCATTCCCGAAAGGGACGTTCGGCTGGCTAATCAATATGTGAACATATTAGTTGTGTATAACACAGCAGGAACAGTACACTCTCATTTTTATATGATATGATTTGGCCAAATTAAAAGATTCTTCTACCAACCGATGATCAACAAATTTTAAGTTTTAATTTGCAATCCACCCCCCCCCAAAAAAATAAATAAATAAAAATAGACCAGTACTGAAGAAACAATTAATGCAATTCAATGTAGAGTAATATACAAGTAGTATGAAGTGAGGAGTCCGCTTACTGACTTTCTTTTGTTTTTTGGTCATTTTTGAGTCACTTCTCAAAGGTTTTGAAGCAGATAAAGTGGCTATAAAAAAAAATATATCAGTAAGTCAAGTCACAAAATAGCAACTCAACCATTCCAGAACATCTCAGCAAATTCCATTTGCTGATAAAAGCTACAAGATGCGTCACACACCTCTGAAAAGAAAATGCTCATTGCACAAAGAAGTCTTTTTTTTTTTTTTTTTGCCAAAGTAGTGTTTCCAAGGTCAATAGTGAATCTTTAAAGGCCAAAATGGACTGAAGTATTTTTTTTTCTTAAGCTATTTGCAACTGAACATCTTTGCAACCTACTAAAGTGTTTTTATTATTCAGTTTTGACTTTTACAAATCCACTGTGCTTAGAGAAATCATTGTCCTGGTGACCTTTAATACAGCCTACTGCCTCCGTTCTATTTGGCTCTGCCGAGGAATTTGAATCTAAAGCATAGACAAATAGCAATCACAATTCTTAAAATGAGTTTAAGTGCACAGGTGCCATGCTAGACGGGCAGTGCTTGCACTTTTGGGGACAGTGAATTGGTTCCATACGGCCAGGCTGAAGGATATGATTCATTTCAAATCCACTTTCCACCACACATAATCACCACTTGCTGAGCTTTTTAGGGACGCTATTCTGTGGTGGGACAGAGTAAGTATCAACGTCTCTATGGCTGTAAAGCAAGGAGGTTATGGATTCATTTTGCATATAAAGCAGTGTTTCACTGAAAGCAACCCCACCCAAACCTCAGTTTCAATGGAAGAAGCATTCACACAAAACAATTTCAAATGTTTAGAATGACAATGTGCTGAGATGAAGAGCGTACAAGGAGAACTGTGCAGCCTTATGGCTGGACAGAATGCTGATACACTGGAATGCATGACAAAGCATATTTTATATACATATCATATCCTACAATAGTGCTACAGACACTGGTATCACTAATGTTAAGCAAAAGAAAACTACATCAATCAGGGGGTGATTGTGGTTTTCACGAAGCGTTAATTGAAAGCAAGGAAAGTAGTGATTTGGCAAGAAAAAATGTGCCAGTTTCATTCCATTAGTAGGATATAAACATCAGGGTCAAAAAAACATGCAAAAAACATGCAGGGCTCCTTTACAGTAAGTTTTAGTAGCAATGTTTGGAATAAATAGTGGTCATACTATGACCACTATTTAAAACAAAAATGTAGAGCAAAGTAAGTTTTTGCAACTAGTAGTTTAGAAACCATAGTTAGTATTCCGTCAACATTCAAGTGATAGTGTTGTTGATCATTTCTTTTATGACAAATCTCCTAATGCATTTTGACCAGCACTGGCAGCAGGGTTTTTTTTTCTTCTCATTCTTTGCTCTTAGCTACAATTCTTTGATCTTTTTCAGCAGTTTTTAAAGAAACAGCAGAGAAGCAGAACTGCAGACCTATTAGACCCACTGAAATAAAAGAAATCTTGATAGAAATTCATACAGTGATGTCAGGTTAGAAGTGATCACGATGAACACCAGAAAATAAAGCACACCAAGAGCAGCTCTGATTCCAGTACCTGAGGTGTTGAGAGGGCATTGCTGTCATGTGGTCACATGTCATGAGGCTGTCAGTTTCTTGTGTGACAAGTTCTTCTCTTTGATTTCTTATTTAGACAACAAGATGACATAATGCTGATCATTTCTGCTCAAGAACAGACACATAATGGTAATCAAACCCACCGGAGTCAATATAAGAGAATAACTGATGATTTTAAATCCTCATCTTACCAACATATCTACCATCCAAGGACTACTGAATAGGACCCCAGGAATACACTACTGTAAATCTAAAAAAAGAAAAAAAAAAGAAAACAGAAACCGCAGCTTTTATCTTGGTACAATCCACATCAGTATCTAAAAGCCTATGCAGCATCCACTGATTCTGGTATCATTTCATTTTCAGTGATATAAGTTTCAAAAGATATGGAAAGCCTTAAACTGCTAATCATTGTTGCCTAAAAATGAACAACAAAAAAAACAGTGATGTTGTCCAAAACTAAGTCACACAGATAAATTCAAGATTTATTACAGATAAACACATTTTGAAGCTGAGAAATAATCTGAGAAATCTTTCTCCTTACATAGCCCGTGCTCCACGTCCCCCGCCCCAAACTATTTCCTGAATATGCTCCGACTAGACATTCATATGCATTAAGCATTATTTTAGTCCCATCTTGTGTCATGAAATTAAGCATTCTATTTCTGACTTTAAACATCAGCTATTTCTGGAAGAGCAGCGCTTAGTGCTGTTGACCGAGCAAATGAGGAAATAAGTGTCTCCTTCAAAATGACTGACGGAGTGGCCCTGTCAGTCACTTTGAAGGAAACACTGGTATCAAAAAGAATAAATAAATCAACTATTGAGAACATCTAGATGCCACCTTTCTCAGTCATTTTGGAAAGTGACTGTCGCTTTCAGCCAGGAGAAGATGTCGTCAGGTGGCATCTAGCAATCATCACGCATTTTCACCCTGAACCACAACACCCTCCAGTTAGTGGGTCGGTACTGATGGCCAGTCACTACCCACCTTCTGCTGGCTCCCAGCTTAACTCCTCTCTGTTATTCCATAACTGCAAAGAGGCTCTCTCGGCTGCCTCTTCCTTCCTGCTATCCCCAGAGCTGTGAGCAACTTCCACACTGACTATGCTGGAAGTCTCTGCAGCCAACCTCCACTGGGTATGCCACCTTTTGTTCCTGCGTTGCTGGACAAGTCCTGGTACTTGGTGGTTTTTCTAATCTGAGACCTCAGCACATCCTTTTCCCCATGGGACTGTCAGCTCAATTAGGATTATAATAATTACAACAATAGGGGGAGGAAAAAAAAACTGACATGAAGGCATCAGGAATGAAATTATTGAAAAAAACCAAGAAAAGTCAAAATAAAGCATCTGTGAGATATGACAAAACTAGTGGTGGGACGTGATTTAAAAAAAAAATCTAATTAGAGGCTTTGTAATTAATTAATTGCCATTAACTGTATTTTTGTCAAATAGCAATATTTGACACAATAAGTAAAGTTTTTCAGTTCAAATAAATTTTGGTTGATAGTTGAATAAATGAATAGACATATGTGTTTATGATTTAAAATTTCTAAAATACAATTTTAAAATGGGACATATAGAAAAAAATGATTTTGATGATTTAATGCCTGGATTTAGTTGGGTTTTCCCACTGTATGGCACATAAAATAAGAATAAGTAGTTCAAGGACCCTTAGAAAGTTGAAAATCCACAGATTCATTCTGTTTCCATAGTTTTTGGGTCTGATAAATGGTGTACCTGTGATGGTTCTTTTTTTAGGAATATCATTTTTTTTAATAAACAAAAATATCTTTATAAACTAAAAGTTTATAATTAAGTTATTAAAGTTATTACTTAATACATAAAAGACATTTTTCTTGTTTAAGTTATTACTTTGGCGAGGCTCCACCTCCTGGGTGGAGTAATAACTTAAACCACAAAAGTTTTCCATTTGTCTACTACATACACAGTTTACGGCAAACTCAAAGTGAAATTATAGCGATTACATTCAACATCCCACTATCCTGATCTGCTCCCCCTCACTTCTCTCCTTTCGAGATAAAGGACCAGCTATTACTTGCACTGGCTCTGAACCTTAGATATGCAATAGATGAGGCGCTGCAGAATCCAACTCTAAATAGACACAGTGGAGTGTAGCTCAAGTTACTCTTTATATTTCCATGTTGAAAACACAGACCTATACTGACTTCAGTAAAGCATGGTTCAGTTAAATAAAATCCTCAGAGGTGCAATTATACAATTCAAACATAACAGCAAAAGCCATCGAATTGTGTCACCCCACAGGAAGAATCCGCTGTGATCTGTTTGTGTTTAAGGAATACATAGAGTTTCATGTCAATACCATGTATTGTTGATTTAATCCCAGACTCATAATGGTACTTGTCTGAAAGAAGCAGTTTGGGAGCAGATTTGTGTTTGTGAATTAAAAATGATGTTCTGAGTGTTAAAGCAGCATGAAATTGGTTCTGTTTGCAAGCACTTCCTGGGACACATATTTCTTTAGAAGAGGAACACTAATCAGAAAAGCCTTTATGTTCAGTCTCTGTGGAGCAGTAGAGATACAAGACAAAGTAGAACTCATTGTATTTGACTCAAGCCCCCCCCCCAAAAAAAACAAGCAAACAAAAAAAAAAACAGTGACATTATGCGATGGCCTTCAATTCTGCAAGTCCTTTAGGAATGCAACCCGACTGTGTTTTTTATACCGTCTTCCTCAATACTCTGTTTTAATTGCTCCATGCTGGATAAATAACATGGACTAGAAATAAAACTAATTTTAAACATAATATTATGCTTTCTAGACCTCATGGTGGTTATGAACATGCAGTTTATTTGATGCACTGCCTGCTGCATATTCCTTCGCTGGTCATTAGGATATTAAATATAACGAAAAATGAGATTTGCTCACTGATTTGTATTGATAAGGGTTGCCATATATTGCCATTTTAAAATGCATAAGTGTAACTAGATGAAACCAAGCCTTCAAGCAATCTTCAGTATTACATTATCAAACATTCCAAGTGACAGACTCAATACTTATTTCCTGCATGATGGTGTATTTAGCTTTAGCTAAACCGCCACAACAGACACACAGATCATTTTGGAGGGAAGTGTAAAATGAAACTGTGTTCACAAGGAAAATTTAGAAGACACAGTGCAACTACCATTTAGATATTTTGAAAATGTACTTGAGAATTTCAGTTTCACCATCACACACAATTCAGAGCAAAAAACTGCACTTTTTCCTCTACAGCATTGTTAAGCAGCTATAGTTTACTACTGTCTTTGTGTTTATTCTGATCTCAATCATAGATATTGGATTTTTTCTTGTCTTATTTTGAAGATTTTTTGACATTTTTTCATCGCATATATATATATATATATATATATATATATATATATACACACAAACACACACACACACACACACACACACACGTATGTCTATTTGCTTCCCCTTCACCAAACATGATTCACTTTAACTGTGGCTGACCTCTCCATGTGATAAACAAGAGCAAATGGGATGACCACTTTATTGTCTCTGACATGCTCATTTTTATGCAGGAGGAATGAAATATTCACAGAAAAACAAATAATGAGCATTTCAAAGTTCATGCTCAGTTCACCAAGTTTTCACCAACACTTACATGCTGCTAGATTGTTCTTCCAACCAGCTTACTGGCAATAGATCACAACCACAGCACAGTTCTGAGTGGAAAAAATAATGCACATCCCATTCTAGGGGGATTGGTTGTTTGCCATAAACAGACCTATTATGACATATTTTGTTGGGGTAGATCGTTTTCACCAGTCACCACGCTGCAGCGCTGAGCTGAGACAAACATGTAGCAGCTTCTTGATTGATGGAATATTGCATATGCACAGCCATATTATGGCTGTGACAGCTGGCACAGTTTGAGTAATTGCTTGCTTCTGTGTCTTCTTTTATGCATAATTGGAGTATTTCTTTGTCAACAGGGTTCACTTTGCTCCCATTCTGAGTGCTTGTGTGTGTGTGTGTGTGTGTGTGTGTGTGTGTGTGTGTTCAGTCATGTATGTTTTTGTGACGGGGTGAGGTGTGTGGGCTTTGCACATGTGCAGACTGTATGTGTGGGCAGATGTACTGTCAATGCAGAATATATTAAGCCAACAGATTGTTGTGAGCTGTAACATCATTATTTAATGAAGCTATCTGCTGGCTGTTTTGGTGTTTCACTAATGATGTAATTCCAAAAATAATGTGATATTGAAACTGGGAAGACATCTGGTTCCTGCATGCGAGTGCCAGTGCCTTTTCTTTAATTTATGCACTACATATGAACATACAGTATGGGCCTTCATTTGAACATATGAATGAATAATGCTGTCTCTTAAGGTTTTGTGATTACTTTCTGAGAATTTTGATCCCAGAAAGGCCAATAACCAGAAGGATTCGCATTCCCACAAATCCCTTGAGCAACGGATTGCCATCACGCAAATATGAATGTATGAGCTGAGAAATATGGAAATACTTCAATTTTTATTCCCGCTGAAAATGTGTGTGTATGCATAAGTGCGTTTGTTTAAATGTGGTGCTAACTTGCCCACTGAAGGCAAGTCCTAACAGCAGCAGCTTTAATGAAACTTCACCTGTTTTGATTTTCTTTTTAAGCACCAATAGCGGTGGTGGCAGCGGAGGCTCCCTCTGCCCGATCGCCTCATTAAAGAGCCATAAAGCAGTTTGACACTCACAGGATGCCAATCCATCACAGCTAGGCCACTTCTGATGGGGGGAAACCTCCAGGGGAAGAAAGCTGCAATGGCTGGGAGGAAGCGAAAAAAAAAAAACAGTCCACGTCAAACTGAGCTGTCGTCTGGTGAGCTGAGATGCCAACACCCCTGAGGTAACAGAGCTGGATCCAGATCCAGTAGCCGGCTAACACGTCCCACAAACTCATGAGCGAGGCAATTAGCAGGAGCCCCTGTGGATAGCACATTCCTCTCCCAATGATTATTTCTCTCACCCGCAACCCCCCCTCCTCCTCCCCAACCCTTCTCAGCTTCTTTTCCGTTCCGTCTTTGCTTCTCTTTAAATTCCTCTGCTTGCTTGCCAGTCCAGTGCTTACAATTCAGCCATAACCCATTTCGGTGCAACAGCGGCTGTCTCCCCGAGCACAGTCATGTGGCCTGTTGTTGTTAAACAGCAATGTTCCTCATTATTCTAATTACCTCTGCAGGAAAATAAAAAGAAATAAAATGTCATTTGGGAAGCCAATTAACAAAATTGAAAGTTAATCCATACTGCAGGAAATTCAGAGTTTATAACTGAATTGTCGACGTCTCATTATTTTGTTCAATGGAGTTAGATTGTATTTATTTCATTTTATTTCCTTTTTTTTTTTTACTAAAGCGGGTTAGTCAAAGGCAAAACTTTAAAATGAGTTGTTGAAGTAGGTTGGTGAGCAGTTGAAATGCCGGCCTTTTATTTCAAATATGCAGATCTGTGTCAACACTGTGATTCATTATCTGTGACACTGTCTGCTAATCCAGATGGTACTTGTTTTGACAGAAATAATGGGAGCATTATTTGTCCTTTTCTAACATTGTAACAGTCACATTTCAGGCATAACTGAATTCAGTGAAGCAAACTAACATCTGCATGACTTTGATATGTGATAAGTGAGGGAAATGTGGCAGTGCAACATCAGAGCCAATTGATTTGCTGCCGATCAACAATCAATCAATAGGTCCCTTCCCCTTTTTCGTGCTCACACACACCACATTGATGCACTGGTACTGTACGCTCAACTATTTTTCTTATAAAAGTGGGGTAGTATACAGAAGAGTAAAAGTTTTCGCACCACTAGATGCTAAGTTTTTTTTTTTTTTTTAAGCCATCAAACAGCACCCTCAGGGAGGATCCCACTGCCCTTAAACTCTTTCTGCAGAATGAAAACAAGCCCAGATATTCCGCTTAAGTCATCTTCTGAGGCAAGAACAACAAGTTCTGCATGAAATGGAATGGTCCCCACAGGGCTTTTAGGTTGCTCCAAGCATCCTGGACAACTTAGCTTTTCAAGTTATTTGGCAGCTGAGTGCAAGAGAACCATATACTAAACTGCATATTTTAATTGCATTGTAAAGTAGGTTTTGTACAGATTCCTGAACCTCCTATCAAGATTTGATGAGTAAATTGCAAGATTGTTTATCATACAATACCATTAGCGAGGTGTTGCTTGTGTGGAACTCTAAGAACTTTTGTAGTTGCTATTGTTTCATTTCTGATTTCACTATAGTGCTGTTATTGTGAATTATGTATGTCTCTGACATGGTCCAGGGGTCCGTTTCACGAAGCAGGTTCAACAAACTGAGTTTAACCCTGAACTCTGAGTTGATCTACTCTGAGATAGAAAACTCTGAGTTTTCGGTTTCACAACGGCTGATTGGTTTAATCAACTCGGAGTAGTTTCACCAGGAGTTAAGTGCGTGCACCACAACTCTGGACAGCCAGTATCAATGGAGCGCCGATTCGGCGAGTCACCATGGCAACGGGGAAGCGGAGGACTACACCGTTTGAATTGGAAATCTTAATGCGCTTATATAGCGAGTTTGAACACGTTTTTAGAAAGAAGTGCAGGACCACTGCAGCTGCAAAAGAGAGGGAGACGGCGTGGAGAACATTGCTGCCCGGGTCAATGCGTAAGTTTAAATCACAATAATATTACAGGAAAACTCTTTGAATAGTAGACTATTAAGTTATTTCATTTAGGTGCAATCCCGCGGGGGAGAAGCGCTTGTGGCAGGAGCTTAAGATGAAATGTAAAAACATTTTTAAAACAGGTAAGAAGCCGGCATAATCTCATGGAGCTACCTCATTTTGATCATGTTTTACATTATAAAGTAGCCTAAATATTAAGTGGCTGTTTGACTGTGCAGTGGTTTTAACCCACACACAGCCTAAATGTCTGCATCCATATCATGTTCTGTTAAATAATTAAGCTTATTTAAACTAACACAGACTTCTACTCAGCCAACTATATATATATATATGTATATATATATATATATATATATATATATATATATATATATATATATATATATATATATATATATATATATAAACAGAGCCTTGATGGCTCTGACAGGTTTATGTCCAGGGAAAACGACAATGATGGTAAAAGTCGTTTCAGGGCCAGACACACTTTTCTGACCGTCCTGCATACAGTTGCTTTACTGAAGTGTTCTGCATCTCCTACATTATATAAAAAAACTTCCATTTGCAAAGAACCGCAGCGCAACACACAATATCTGCTGGGATGTGAGAGCGTGACTGTGGTTGGTCATGTTGTAAATGTAAGGATGGATTAGGTTGTGGATGTAGATTATGGACTGTGATGTGAAACGGTACCGCTCTAAAAGATAATTGTCCAGAAATGCGAGAACATCTATGCGCGGTCTGATAACAATCTCCTGATGAATATTTAATTCTCTGCACAGTAATGCTGCTCCTTCATCTACTGGATCGTTCATAAAAGGACATGACATTTTGACACACGGCAGAACTAGACTGCTAAATCAAATGGCGTGTGGCTGAAAAAGGGCGGAGACAGAGAGAAACTCGAGGTTTACTGAGAAAAACCTGGTCCCGACCAGGTTAGAGTCAGAGAGTCTGTTACTACGGTAACTGACCGAGAGTTTAAGTTACCTCTCTTTGTGAAACAGGCTAGAGTTACCCCTCTGTCTCTGGTTTGAGTTACCTCCCTTTGTGAAACAGAAAACTCTGAGTTTCCCTCATTTCAGGGTTAACAAACTCAGAGTTTTCACTAAACCTGCTTCGTGAAACGGACCCCAGTCTAGTTTTACAACCTAGAACAAAAAGGTGATATTCAAATGCACCTAGAAGTCGATGCAAATATAGCAACTAGATGGTGAACTGAGCAAGTTACAGACACATACCATTTGGTGAAACCCTACGCTAACCCTATCAATAAGAACAACAACAGAATCTGCTTTGAAAATGAATAAGGATAATAACAACAATAATAAAAACAACAACAATAATAATATGAGGAACAACTTTAATTTCTTAGTTTGGTTTTTAGTTGATTTTTAAATACAACACATGCAAAGGAACTTTTAAAACAAAATCTACTTCAGAAAATAGTAAGGACAAGAATAAAAGCAAAATATTAGGAACATTTTTTTTAAAAGGATCAAACAAAAACCTTACGAATCAGGCACTAAGACAGAAAAAAGTAAATATTTCTAATTAACAGGAACTTAAAGCAACAACAGAATCCCCCTATTTTTTTTTTTTTTTAGATTGTGTATCCTTGATTTTTCATTCCATGTTGATGGGTCATGGTGAGAGATGGACAGATCGTGTTTGCACGCATAATAGAATATGTTTTAATTCGATTTGAGAAATATAATTTTCCTTCCTGAGAACAGAGAGGAGTTAGATTACACCAAAATTCACGTCAAATTTCTTTCCACGCTCTGGCATACACCCAGAGACTAACTCAGGGGATCAAACCCAAACACCGCCTTTGTTCGCTCTTCTCCTCCTGTACACTCATCCTCACTCCACTGCTCTGACGCCTTGTCTCAGTTTTTCTCCATCTTGATAAGTATCGCTCTTGAACTTTATCGTCTCCTGAATTTTTACTTCATTTCAACGCATTTCAACGTTTTCTTTGTCTCATTTTTGTCACTCTTTTTTAAATTAGCGACATATTTATACATTGGTCACTTTCGTTATAAGCCTGAGCTTATATGCTTTAATCTTCTTTTGATGAGACAATAACAATAGAAATCTTTTTTTTTTTCTCTTTCTAAATTCCACCGCGCCTCCGCTCTGAGTTTTCACAATCCTTTTTCGCTACCTGGCTAACACCAACAGAAAACATAATGAGAGGTACCATTAAACAAGTTATTTTTCATCAACCCTGAAGACCACACACTCAACACCGGTTGCCTACCGACACCATCACCTGCATGCCAACAGACGTCTGCTGGCAGACCTCCGCCACTGCGCTGTGAGAGCTCCAACAGCAGAACTCGTTGCCTAGCGACCACACAACGCTTCAGGACAGACAGCCTGTATCCGTCATGAGGAAGATTCCGGCCTCCCACCATGTTCCAGCCAGCAGAGCCTCTGCTTCGATCAGCACTGCACAAAGTAGGCAACCTCTCCTATATGCTCCTGACTGAGTTGATGTTGTAATAACTTGACGATAGTGAAATATATTCACTCATAAACGTGTCGATCGTAACTCAGATCATAGATTTATTCTGTTAGATCATTCACCGTCTACCCTCCTTTCGCCACAATCTTCTTCCTTTAGCGTATTAACCTGATTTCACATAGTCACCACACACACACACACACTAATTTTCACTGTATATAGCTCACCTGTATTGTCTTAGTAGAACACTTGGTAAATGTTATTCATTTAGACCAAGTCACGGTCTCTTGCATTTCTACATGCGGGAACTGAGGTCAATTTAATCAGAATTCTAGACTTTCAGATATCAGACTGATCAACTTCATTTTAATATAAGTCTTTGAGACTTTGTTTAAATTGATTTTTTCCTCAGACAAACTGAGGATGGTGCCCCTTTATTAACAAGTGCAACTTAACTACTTCAGCAGTCACGTCACAATACCATAACCTTCAAAGGACTAAACTTCGAACAAACCAACATCCTGGACATCAGCCTAGCCCTGTCTACAACTCTAACCTCAACTCCTAAATCCAACCATCTTTAATCTAACCCTAATCTTAAATGCCCCTCATCAATGTGCACCGTTTTAAGATTCGTTCTGAACAACAAAGCTGAAATATTGTTCGAACACTCATTTATTTCATCGATGTTTAAGCACATGCTGAATCAATGGCTGCAATATGCCTCCAGTATCTACCCTGTAAACTATTTTATTTCTATCGAGATATGATTTATGGGCATACTTTCCACATCATCAGGACAATGGAAAGAAAAATGAACACGTATCCCTGGGGACGATATTTTCACATCACCTGATGATATTCTGCCATCAGTAAGCCCCTAACCAAACAGCCCACATTTTATCCATACTGCACACATTCACTGAAACAGTATCACTCAACACGCTGATATTGCACTGAAATCTAAAAGCCATAATGGTTTTAACAAATACATTGGGATTGTGGCAAGATGTTCATAATGGCATATTTGGCATTATTGAATATACTCCTCACACTAGTGAGAAATGTTGAATGGTTTATTATGTCACACCTGTAAAGGGAATGTTAATGTCATAGCACTATAGCAAAGCAACAAAGAAAGAAATAGACAAATTAAAAAAAAAAAAAAAGATGCTCAACGTTCTTTCTGCAGGTAGAACTTTCTTAGTCTGACTAGTGGCTAACAATGTTTTTCCTCCCAACGAAAAAAAAACAACAAAAAACACACAAAGCAAGTCAGGAGAAGGGTTACATTTGATAGAAAAATGTCACAGAACCTGAGAGACAAGTGGTAAATAAGCTTTCCTTGCCTCTCCATTCTGACACCGTTGGATGGCAGACGCCTTGGAGAAACAAAGTGTGCCCTTTTTCCCCAGGCCTGCACATGCTGCGATATTAATAAGAGTCCTTCATCATTTCCCGCAGTGGGATCTTGTTAACCTATGTACCACAGTTAATCAATCTTAAAAGAAAAGAAAAAAAAATACCACTATGTCTACATTTTAGTACTTTTGATTTGCATATGGTGTCAGGCCAAGTTTAATAGATGGATAACTGTCAGATTAAATATATAAGAATAAAACCAAACATCAGTTGGACAGATGAAAATGGAACCAGCACACTCCAACACATATGGAAACGTGTCTTATTCAGTTAAATCCGACTTAGTTAACAATTTTAACATAAAATGTGCACACTGATACATTGAATTTACATATATAGAATGCAGCAAGGAAGTATAAGATCATGCTAGTATTAGTCCACTTCTCCATGTGTGGCAAACATTAAACTTAGACTCCAAGCTTTAATGCAACAACTGAATTTTGCAGTCAGCCTTGGAGAGAGTTCATTCTTTGAACATTGCTGCTGGAGGTGAACTTGGGAAACGGGTCAGATACAGTATCAGTCTTTCAGAAGTGAAAAAGAATTTAAATCATTCATAGCCAACAGAGGTTTACTTATGTTCAAGGAAAACTGGCCATGAACTTTTTTTTTCATATAGTTTAGAAAGTGCCTAAAAAACAAGTATTTTATGAAATATACATGTTATTTTAAAAGGCAACAGAATGGGCTGGTTTTACAACTCTAGTGCCATAGCTTTGTGCGTTTTTTGGTGGAACGCATGTACTGTAATTTATCTTATACATTTCTAGGATGTTCTTAAATGTATTTTTTCTTCTCCCCTGTCCTAGACTTTTCTACATTAATAACCTCACCTATTTTTTTTTTCACAGTCAAGTCCTCATGCAGAAATGCACTCTTTAGCTACGAGTTAATTAGGCAGTGATGGAGAAAATAGCACATCCTTTTTCTATAGACACCACTTACCCCTTGTGCCACTCTGTATTCCATTACCATTGTCACTGATAACTTCCTTACCATTTGTCATCTACCAATCCCCTTGATTTCATCCCCATTTGTCATTGAGTAACTATATACAAACTGACCACTACTATTTTCTGTATTTACATACTGTCTACTTGCAACTGTTTGACCAAAATGTTTTACTCCGTAAATTGTCTGTACCATCAGACTCAGGCTCTGCCCATTTTTAAAATATATTTATTTATTTGTTTGTTACTCCTCTCATCTCCCAGTTCTCACGGACATAACATATTGGAGGGCTTGTCCATTTCTTTTAGAAGAAGTTGGGAATTGACTTGTTTGATTGTGTTGTATTTTGTAGTTGTAGCCACTGAGTATTTGTTTTTCCTGTTTAGCTGTCGTCTCAATCACAGATTCCTCAGAGAGACAGGTGAGTGTCCAGCCGAGCTTCTTCAGCTCCTCCATCGGACGCTCTTTTGTTATTTGACCTTTCTTGTTTTCAGGGTTAATCCTGGACATGCCCTCAAATATGTTACATCCCCAAGAACTAGGGGATGAGGGGAGTAACAAATATAAAGAAAAAACGGGTGAAGAGGCAGGAAAACCGATTATGTAACAAAAACAAATTACAAAAAGCAAACAAAAACCATAATTCAACACAGATTGAGTTCCTTAAATACAAAGCCAGTCCAAAATTCAAGCACAACACTTGGTTTTTAGCAGAACGCTACGACACCAACTCAGTACACTAGCAGCTGATCTGGCCTACTGGCAACGACGATTGTAAAGGAGTCACAGGTGCACCTGGCCACTCCCACCAGGTGTAACCTGAGAAAAGGGAAAATAGAAAAAAAAAAAAGACAACCTACCCTACGCACACACAACACACCAAGGAACGTAACAGTTAGTAAGCCCACTGTATACCGGAATTCTAATAAACACCCTACTACAGCAAACTTTGCAAGTTAGATTCATAACTCCACCAAGGAGCGTGGCAGAGTTATGTGACGATCAGCATAGGTGAATCTTTCCTGTTAGCAACATTCTCAGAAATGGACAAATGGATTTGGATGAAATTTTTGGACAAGGTCAGAAATTACACAAGGACCAAGTGATTAGATTTTGGCAGTGATGCGGCTTATAGTCTGGATCCACGGATTTATTTAAGATTTCCCATTGAGGTAGCGGCACGGCGTCTGATAGTAACACAGTAACCATGACAACAAGTGAACGCTACAGCTGCCTGCTGACGATCACATGATTGTGATCCTACTAGAAATCCATCACTGTGGACTTGTCAGAAATGCTACAAGGACAATTGATTAAATTGTGGGGGTGTTTGAGTCTCATCAATTCCCACCACCCGTTACATATTTAGGTCACGCAATTTTGGTATCCGTGCATAACGTACACATGCATAACACACACCTGTACCTAGCGCAAGGTCTGGAATAAACAGTTCTGAGTGCTTTTCTTGTTAATTGACGTGACAAGCCGTGAGCATGTGTGTGAATAGGCTATGTGTGTGCTAGGATGTGATACTGCCACAGATAGATATGCGACTCATTCAATAGTAAGTTATCATTTTGTGCCTTAAATCTACCACTGACTTCATGTTCAACCAGTATCTGGCTGGTACTAATTTCCCACTATGGTGTGCGAGCTTGTATAAAATGGGTTGGAGCGTGTTAAAGAATTAGTTTCAGAATAAATGTCAATTAAAATGTTGAAACACGTTCTAAAAGCTGAAAAAAATGCAACTTTTTAGCAATTGTCACTTTCTCCTGCAATTTCATCGCAAGAAATATAGAACTGAAATTTATTGTAAGTGGTTGTGAATTGATGAAATGGCCATCATTTAGTTAGTTTTTTGTTTGTTGTCGTTTCAAAGAAAAAAGAATTGGCATAAAACAGAAGAATAGGCCAGTGCCAGACCAGATGAGGAGTGGGGATATGGTTTCTCTCCCAGGAATGATTTGCCCTCCCAATACTAACAAAAGTACAAGCTGTACCCTGGTGTAAGGAGGGCGAGTGAGATCCTCACAAGAACAGTAACTAAATAGAATTATGATTTAGTGAAGCAGGAAAATAAATGGTGGCCAAGAGTAGGTGTGAATTAAATGTTTTTAAGAAGGAATTTTATTTATTTATTTAGACGGAACATGGAGTTTTGTTTAGCAGAGGCACAGAGAATGTGTGTACTGGTCTTGTGAAGAAGGAGCACAATGATCAGGGTGCTGTGAGAATTTAGAATGAGAAATAGAGGGTAGAGAGAGTGCTCTGGAAGCACTAAGAAAAGGAAAATAAAGACATGGACCATTGGAGTTAAGGAAACAGAAATGGCCAAAGAGAAAGTAAGAGGGCCTGTGAATGGGGGAAAAAAACAAAAAACAAAAACCAAACCCCAAAGTCCACAGTTTAAGCCAGTGTAGAACCAGGTGAGAACCAGGGATGTGATTCACCCTCTGAGGTATGATCAACTCTTCCAATACTTACATCCTTACAAGAACAAAAGTAATTCTGACTCGCTCTCTTTACACCAGGGAGTAACTAGTATCTTTGAAGTAGAACATTGATTGAAGGAGCTGTTTTAGTAGAGGTGCAACAAATAGGGTTACTGGTCCTGTAAAGTACATGCATGAAAATTAAGAAGAAAAATAACAGAAAAGTCAAATTGCGTTGTTCTGAAATCAAAGGAAACTATAAGCTGCAGGGGTTGGAGGCATTTCCATGTTTTAACCTGTCTCTGATCCTTTGTTATCTGTAGGTTTTTTCACCGAGAGCATGCCAAGTTTCACATCTTCACACTCTCTCCAATCCTTATATACAGCATTGCATGTGCATCAAGATCATAATTTGAGCGTATTAACCCAGACTTTATTTTCTACTCTGATGTAGACAAAATGGAAAGCCATGCAATGCTGATATGCAATTTATGTCAATTTCCAGATTTTTTGAAGTGTCACCCTCCAGCTCCACCCAAGCGGCCGAGTTACATGCGCTGATGAGCACCTGCCAGCTAGCAGAAGGTAAAACTGTTGCCATCTAGACAAAACTTAGACATCAGGCATTGACTTGCCTTGTGTTCTCTTCTGAGGTTGCCCTCACACAAGAGAGCACTAATGTTGGAGAGAATAGGTTAGGGACCCTCCATGTATACATATGTATATTTGGTGGGTCTGCAATGTAGGCTGCATTATGGACCCCGTATTTTAGATTTTGGAGTTTCTTCATTTGACATTTTTTTCCTAACTTTTGCATAGCATGGATTTTTTTATTTATTTATTTTTTTAAAGGATAAGACAAGTCAAAAGAAAAAAAATTCGTACAAACTGTTGACAGAACTGTTGCCTCCAGCCTCACTGACAAGATCATTAAGATCTACCCCAATTAGGCAAAAGCTGTCCAGTCTTTTCTCAGTGACAGACTGCACCACAACAACCAGCTATGAGGTGGGTTGAAACGGGCTAGGATTAAAAACGATGACTTAAAATGAGGGCTCTTTCATGAAGACTTAAAACAAAGGTTTAAAACTGGGTTCTTTTATGATGGCTTAAAGAAACATAACTTAACACAAACTTAACTTTAAACTAGGGCTTTGTTTTCCTATATTTCAATAGAAGTTTGACTTAAGTTAACTTTAATACTACAACAGCACAAATATTTTCTTGATAACTATGAGCTTTGACTCTTAGTGCTTTTACTTCGGCACATTTTTGCAATGCAAACCTGCCAGAGTGCCTCTTTACATTTCTGAACCAACTCATCCAGCAGATCATCACAGCTACACATCCTGCAGCAGCCTCCCTCTCACTGCTGCGAAGGCTACGCAAGTATCACTTTCCTTTTGCTAAATGGGTGAATTTACAAATTACAATTGTTTTCCAATACCAGAGTGATTCTAAATTCTTCACTTTTCTACCAACTGCTGTCAGTGACGATCACAGTTAATTCATGTATCTGCAAATTTTCCACTCTGTTTATTATTTGTTTATAGTATTAGTTAATAAATGTTTGTGTATAATTTGCAGTTGTACCGTGTATTTCTTTGTTTGGGGAGCTGGAAGTCAATGAAGTCAGAGTCTACGACCTGATTATGAGACTGATCAATACAAGGAGATTTAATTAATTATTAATTATTCAACCTGAAATATTGATAAAAGTCTCTTAGGGGGATAGATTAAAGACCTACGTGGTGCCCCTGATAAACAAGTGCAATTTTATTCAAAGTGTACATATAAGTACATTTACACATATGAGGCTATTTACGCTACTTAACAGATTATGTTTTGTCTCCATTTTGAACTTGAGAAGTACTTTGGTCAACTTTTGGTTATTTATATAGCACATTTAAAAACAAAGCTGACTTGACCAACGTGATATTGCAGTGAACAACGAGTGAAACAAGCCACAACCATCAAGTAACACATACCTCCAGCTAGCCAATTTGGTAGCTAAAAACAGCCCAACCCCTAAAAACTGTTATGTCTGTGGCTTCATTCCACACAGTAAAAAAAAAATGGAGAACGTGCGCTGATTGCTTTGCCTCCAACTCTTTGTGACATGTCATGTATGACAGTCCCTTAGCTCACCTCATGAAGAGTGCACATGTCCCAGTGCAACACAAACCACACATTTTTTTTTTTTTTAATTGACAGGACACCAGCTGTCCTATGAGGACTCTCCCAAACCCTTCATCCTTACAAAAGGTCCCCAAGATATTTCAGTGGTTCATCAAAGGCACAAACACAATGGACAAGATTTGTTGATGCACTCATTCCAACCTATGGAGTTATGTCATCTTCAAACCAAATACGAGATCTTCCTTATGCTGTAGATCTTGCAAATTCCAGTGCATATGGTATGGCCATGCTTTCACAAGAAATGACTGCTGTATGTCAGAAAACCGGCCTGCACTAGATTTCATATTGGCATCCCAGGGAGGAACGGGCCATCATTGGAGCCGAGTGTTGCACCTCATTCCTGATCACAATGCAGCCATACAGGAAATAAGTGATTACTTGTACAGCATTGCAAAGATGTTACATGAACCGGTCTTGACTGAATTGCTTAGCTACATGAAGAACAAACTAAGAGTACTGGGCTGCATAGTATTTGGATGGGTATTGTTTGGTTTGATTAGGATTAGTTTTGATTACTTGGCATATGTTTTTTGGAAATTACTCAATGTCAGAGCTACTACTAATATTATATACTGTCCATGGAAATTGAGCCTGCTTTACCAGTACAAGAAAACTTGACTGTATAATATTGAAATTGATTAGCATTACCACACATACCCATGCTAAAAAAAGAAAAAAAGTGTGGATTTATTAAGAAAATAGCACATCCTTTTGCTACAGACACCACCTACCCATCAAGTCACTCTTTATTCCACTACCTTTGTTACTGATAACTCCCTTACAGTTTGTCATCTGCCAGAGCCTTTGATTCCATCACTATTTGTCATCGATTAGCAACTATATGTGAACTGACCACTATGCTTTTCTGTATGTACAGTCTACTCCCAACTGTCTGACGGTATAAAATGTTTGATTCTGTAAATGTTGTGGGTCACCTTACCTTCACAGAGTCATGCTCTGCGTTGGTAAACCCACCGTATACCACAATACTAATAAACACCCCACGACAGCAAACTTCACTTGAGGACTTTGGGTACATTTCTTCAAGAGCAGCATGGCTGCTGAAGTACAGAAAAGGGCTGAAGTGGATTTTAAACATTCAGTTTCCTTATACTAAATGTATTGCTGCTCCTTATGGTCAATACTGGACTTCTCCAGAAGTGTGAGAAACTATATTAAAAGAGTGTGCTACCAAATCCCTATATACAAACACCTTTGAAGTGCAATCAAATTCAAGTGTCTGCCTGGGGGCCAGTAAGTTGTGCCGATTTGAGAAAGTCAGGTAAGATGGAACTCCGGGGAATCTACTAGAAACAAACACATTTGATTGTACCTGCATCACCAATTGCATTTTACATCTTGGAATTGAAACTAACCAAATAGTGACGACTAAAGTCTCCAGCCCCAAAGATTCAACCTTACTTGTCTCTTTTCTCCTTTTTTCATCTGATGTAACTGCACACAGAGTTCACAATACGAATACAAAGCGAGTGTGCACAAAGTTTAGATCAAGTATAATTTAAAGTACATTTCAAAAAGTCAGATTGCTCTTGTCAATTTGTTTACATATTGTAACACATGTGCTGCATGCAGCTTGATTACTGGGCTGCAGCAGCACTCATGACCTTAAGCAGATTAGATGGAATAAATGTATTTCCGTACAGACAGCGTCTCCATTTAACACCGCACAAATCTCCTTGTAAAAATGCAGCTTACTTTGGGTCATCACACCCAGCTCTGTGGGAAGAGATCTAACCAAATCATTGATTAAAAAAGAAAAAAAAAAGGGTGGGGGTGGGGTGGGGGTGGGGGGTGGGGGGTGGGGGGGGCAGGCAGCAGGAGGATTGGTTCCTTCTGACTGAACACACTGTGATATATTCATCAATACTGCTGAAACCATGCAAGCAAGGCCGCAGATAGTTTAGCAGTTCTATTCTTGGCAAAGCAGATAGTGCCTCTCTTGTTAAATTCATCTGTCAATGCTGTTGGAGGAGGAGGTAAGAGGTGGAGCGACCCCCACATGGAATCAGTCGAAGTCACATCGATCACTCCTGCCTTCATTTCAGCAGGATGGTTAAAAATGATTAGAGTTCCGGAACTGAAGTTAATTCTCAGGGATTGGCTCTCTATAACAAGAGTCTGACATAATCAATGCAAATGATCTCACTCTCTTGTGCTATCAAATTCTGTTCCCCTCATAGACAGAAGCTTAATCAAGGACTGTCATTGTTTAAGATTTGCATTACAGCCAGATGCAGAGACCTTACACACCATGTCCTGACAAGTATTCTGCTCTGTGGGTTTTATTTCTCTGTCAAGAGAAATGCACAAAATTAGCAAGTGATATTATATAAAACCCTTACATGACCTAATCTGACAGGGTTTCCTTGGGAAAGGTAATGGGATGTTCGTGAGCTTAACTGTGAGAGCTCTTACCTGCACTGTCATGATTATTAACATCAGGTCTTACCTCTTACTCATGTTTCAGCCGACTTCTACTGCATGCAAGAATGAGTTTAACTCTTAAAATTTAAAGAAGCCTCACAAATTCCTTTAATCTGCTTCTTTAAATAAGAAAAATTATGAAAGAACTCAGCAAAAGAATGAAACAAATACTGATGTGATGCTCAGAGTGTATGCCATTATAGACTTGACATTTTGATATGTTAGCAGAAAAGAACAGATGTAAACAACAAACAAAAAAATAAACTAAAAATAATTCACTGAAGGTTAAAGGAAATCATTATATTGGCAAAACTATGAAATAATTTCATTACTCGCATACTGTTGGTATATACAAGGCAAAAAATGGCAAAACTATAATGCACTGCAAGTTCCAGTTTCATGATTGATGGTGTAAAGAGGCGAGGTGGCATTTTCACTAGGTGGCCTTACGTCACCGAACATGACTTGCCAAAGTCAGGGGAAAGGTAAAGTGCAGGGATGTGTCAGAGGAGCAGAGTGCAGCATTGCCGTCTAAAAATGTGCAGACATTTTGTAGTTTAGCTAGCACCAAATAGCCCTGCCTCCTAAAACTGATGTTCCTATCAACTAAAATGAATGCTAAATTGCATTTTGAGGGAAACGATTATGTTGTTGCGTTTCTTTTTATGTTGCTTCCCAGCTGTTTTTCTCTTTGCAGCCAACTAATCCCCACCCTTGTAACCCTGAAAATGGAGAAGCAGCTTCAAGCGTCTTGTGAAAGGGTTCATTTTAACACCCAATTCGGATGTTATCAGCCCATTAAATGGCCGTCATGATGGCACATCACTCCCATACATGTGTAAATTAAGACATGAAAAATGTCTGCTGAAATGGTCACTCTGGAAATGTACAAGCTTTGTAACATGTAGCAAAAGGTTGGTTTAATCAACCATATGCTGTCTGAAAATTCAAATAAACAAATGAAAAAGCCAAAAATGAGTCAAAAACAGCCTAATAATGGTCCAAGAAAAGACTGAATCTCAAGCCTCTTGATTAAAAGTCTATTTTATAATTACTAATCTTTCGGGGACAATTGTTCCTCTGTTAGGACAAATGTGGTTCCACAACCATTAAATAAGTGATAATTGAACTCTACTGAATGAGTTGATGAAGACCTACTGAGCCTACTAGAAAGTGGTGGAAGTCCTGTCTGGCCCATATGAGAATGATGTGTACAACTCTTCTATAGGCTGATAGCATACACAATGGGAGAATTTAATCCCAACATGCAATTTCAGTGTCTAAACCAAACTAAACAGTGAGGGAGAAATCTATGCAAACACTGACGGAAAACAAAACTTAAGCATAAGAATAATGGCTCCACATGGGACAACCTCCAGTCTCCAAGGTGAAAGTCTGATGTCAGACTTATGCCACCCTCCCTCCAACCTCCTAGTGTGAACTTTATGGGTCTTTGAAACTGGAAATGTTTCCTACAATGTCACATTTACCTTTCCAGGAAATATTTTATTCAGAGAATGATGTTTATTTGTAAAGGAACATAATTTGAGAGAGAGTTGCAGTGAACAAAAGCCACTGAAAACAGAATTTAAAAAGGCCAAGACTACTGACAGTCAGGTTTTTGTTTTTTTTTTTTTGATCGTTTTTTGTTTTTAATTACACATTACTCTGTAGCTGTCCATATGCTGATCTTGCTTGGGACTGCACAGTAATTCAGTGGTTAGCATTATTGCCTTGCAGCTAAAAGATCCCCAATTTGCATCTTGGCCTGGGTCTAGCATCTTTCTGCATGGAGTTTGTATGTTCTCCCTGTGCATGTGTGGGATTTCTCTGGGTACTCCGGCTTCCTCCCACAGTCCAAAAACATGCTGAGGTTTACTGATTATTCTAAATTGTCCATAGGTGTGAATGCAAGTGTGTTGGTCTCTATTTGTAGATAGACTGGTGACCTGTCCTCGGTATTCCCTGCCGTTGCCTTAAGTCAGCTGGGATAGGCCTCAGCAACCCTAATGAGGACTAAGCGGTGTATAGATAATGATGAATGGATGATCTTCCTTGTCCAAAACAAACCCAAAAAAAAAAAAAAAAATGAGATGAGACACCTCCTCCACTTTAGATAGTTAAACCAAAAGTACTTCTGCTGAAAAATGCCCCTCAGTGTGTCTTCTCAAGAGGTCAGTCTTTGGTTTAAATTTAATATTACTCTGAGCATACATTGCCTCCACAGCGTTTGACAAGCAGGCAGAGCTGGCTGACCTACAGACCTCATGGCTGCTCAACGGTGGTGTGTTTCAGTAATCATTTAACATGTCCTGCTTCATTTCTCCTCAGCAATTGGTAACATGTAGAACAAGTCAGCCAGGGGTGACATGCAGAGGGGCAGAAGCTGTGGTGAAAGGGATGGAGATGTGAAGTGGAACATACTAGCCCTTATGCAGGGCAACAGATGAGGATCAAATGGAAAAGATGAGTTGCATTTATTAGCAAAATCTCTGAATATTTTACTTGCATTTATATCATGTGCTTTTGTTCATGTTCATAGTGCAAGAAAAGTATCAGAATACATTATATGTAAGACGTGAGCCGAGAGAATTTGTTTTCTTGCCCCCTTCCATCCAAATGACTTGATTTCATGAAAGTCCACTTAGTAACTGTAGATACTTAAAATGGAAATGGGCATTGTCCAAAGGGAAGCAACGGGGGAAAACTCAAAAGCTTGTTAAATGAGCAGAAATGCGCTCCGGATCTGTTCGACTCAGAGGACCTCTGCAGCAAAGAGGAAACACAGGTTCAGGCAACCAAGAAGATCAAACAGCTGATGGATCGAACAGTACAGGGTGTGGGAGAAGGTAAGTTTAAGCAGACTTGGCAGATGGCCACTAGCTGGCAAAAACTGCTGCATGTGCTAAGACTGGTGCCCTCTGCCATCGTGGAGAACAACTTTTAAAATCGACTAGTTCATATCAGAACTTCAGTCAGTACATGGCAACCTCTTGTTCTTTGCTGGATGCTGCCCAAAAGTAAGAAAAACTGTAAGTGAACATCCCTAGAAATGTCTTAACAGAGCTCATATTTTACTAAAATGTGCATGCAAATTGAAAGTGAAACACATTTGCTCAAAAAGGCCCAAAAAGTGTGTAATTTGGGGCTGTTGAGCTGTCAGTTTTACATCATTGTGTGCATTCTTTCTTGATTGCCTGTTCCCCATTCCTCACCATCATGACGTTTCAGACCAGCTGACCCCAGTTGCTTTACCCTCTTCTGCTCACCTACATCCACTTCACTCATTTGTACTTTCAGTTCCCCACTCATTTCTTGCCAGATTTTCTTTGTAGAAAGCTCAAAAGAACAAAATGTGCAAATTGCGCATGTTTGTAGGAAAAAGGCTCTATAGCGCCCCCTACAATGTTTCAAAAATTTAGCCCACCGAGCCACATTTGACCTACAGCTATGAAATTCAGTAGGCATATGTAACACATCAAGATGTACAAAAAAGCCTCTTGAACAAATACCCCAAAACCAACAGGAAGTCAGCCATTTTGAATTGTGTCACATTTTGGACATTTTTTGGACTTAGAAACTCAAACTTTACATGTGTGATCGACTCCAGCCCTGATGACATACATGGGATGATACACATTCTCAGTCGCAGCACCACCTGGTGGACATGCTTGGATTCGCTGACCAGCAAGGATGCGAGGACCCGACCAATGCTGCTTGGAACTTTAATTATACTTTCTTCTTCGGACGAAACGAACACATTTGAGGCCCTAAAAGTACTTAAATAACCAAAGAAACAAACCGATGAGAAAATGACGCAGATTGCAACATTTGCAGCCTTCATTTTCACCAAAAAAGCTGTTGCACTTTTCCAAATATAGCAATTGTGCAGAAGTTTGTAACACCCTTTGGCATCTACTTCTTTTTTCCCTCTGTCCATAGCACCACATTTCACTCATTTGTATGAATTCATATGCCTTGATAGACCAGTTTGATAATTGATTGCAACCAGGAATTTACTCGACCGATGTGGCTCAGTGTGACATACCATGAACCTGTAAGACTGCCCTTTCTGTACAGTGTTTACTTTTGTAGCCTAAGAGGATAATTTCACTTAAAGCAGCAGAGTAAAACTGTAGCTCTTCCATGTAGTTCAGCTTTTTTGACATGCAAATTTGTGCTCCACACAGCAGCAAACAGTCTTGCACCGTTCACCTCTGAGTTGGTGTTCACACTGAAGAAGCCATCTCGGCAGAAGCCATCTTGGCAGAAGCCACTGTGCTTTTTCTTGCAGTTTTATTAGTTGTGTCCATTTGCTTGAATAATAAAAAATGTTTCTTAGAATCTTTAGAATGTTAAATTCAGTCAACAAATAGTTTAAACCATTAGTTTAGAATCTAGCACAGAATTGACATAGCCTCATCATTAGGCATAATTCAAGATAAGGTAAACCCTAATTAGAAACAGACAGAGGAGCACAGGACTGCATGAAGGGAAAACAATGGGAGAACCAGAGATTTCTACCTGGTGCTGTAGCGACGGATCTCATTTCAAAGGCTGCTTTTCTATAGTGCATATTTCAAAATCTGAGATGACAGAACAAGTTGACAGACACATCCTCTTCCAAAGGCTTGTTTGAAATGGAGAGAAACTGCTGCACCTTTTGCGGCTCATTGTGCAATGGCCAGTTGTTTAATGGTGCATTCAGAAGGTCCTTGTCAACATGGGCGAAGTCAGGAAATGTCGTGTTGCTTTGACAAATTTACCAGGTGTTTGCATCTCGATTTTAACCAGTCAGTTGTAAAAAACAAAAACAAAACAAAACAAAACAAAACATCATCTCCAGACCAAATGAGAAACAAACCAAATAAAATATTAGAAACAAATTCAAGTTAACTGAGATACATGCAAAAGCAACCTTTATATGCATAATATATTCAAGTAAAATGTCAATGCTTATAACCAAAACATGACCACTGGGGATGTTAACCCAGTTAAACATGGTATTTCCTACTTTGTCAGGCCCCCAAAACACTATGTCCCCGTTGAGGCTACACCTCCGTGACCATACCCTTTGTCAGTAGGATTAACGAAGGGAAAAAAAAAAATAATAATTGAGCATTATCGAATGAAACTTGGAGAGGTGCAGCAATGAAAGAACTCATATCGTGGTGCAGACCTGGATCACTTCCTTTAAAGTAGTGAGATAGGGCACTGGCCTTGTTGGAAAGCTGTGAATTTTTTTTTTCTTTTTTTTGTATGATCCAACAGCTAAAAACAACAATTTATATGTGGAGAAGTTTTGTAGTGTGAGAATTCTTTGTCATAGTGGATTTTTTTCCCCCTTCGAGGACAGCCCTTTAAAAGAAAGAAACAAAATATGAATTCCCCACACAGTCATGTCCAGCCCCAGAATAACAAAAAAACAAACAAAAAAAACAAACAAAAAACAACAACAACAAAAAAAAACAGCATCCATGGCTTGGTATTTTTTGCCATGTCTCAATGTTTCGACCTTCACTGACACAGCACCTAAATTCTTAAAACTGTAATCTCGATGGAAAGATAAAGTCTAGGGCATGTGTCAAAATCCCTTTCCCAGGTAACAGCACTCCTTCCAGGGAATCCAGGCTGTATAGATACCAACAACACAGAATTGGAAAACGTTTCATTTCAAAATACAATCTCAATTAAGAATTTCACTTAATACCCTTGCTGTATTATCCACAGTCAACATCGATGAAGGCTACTTGGATGGAAGCTTGAAGGATAGTGTGCCGGTGATTGCTGCACCCTGCTGCCATCTAATTGATACAGCTCCACTATTTCCAGTGGCTGTCATTTTAAGCAAACAAGGTGACAGGAAAAGATGACTTGCTGTGAATCCCCCCAGGCAAGAACGGCACAGTGAGAAGGATGAACATAATACGATGAGTTGATATTCAGAGTTTGACAATGTAAAGGAAACACTACCTCACCACCATCGCCATCAACCCCTCAGGCCCTTTCAGACTCCAACTGACTTCTCTTGATAATAGTGTCAGCCAGTGATTGACATTTGCTAATTTCCCACTTCTACATGGGCAGTTTAAGGACGGTTGAAGGCTCGAGGCTGCCAACAGGGGTCCATGTAAATGACAGTCTCTACTAGGACAACACCAGCCTCAGAACAGCTCATGTAGGCTCCATCAAAAATCATGGATCCTTAACTCTTCTCAGTATAATTGGATAACTATATTTGACAGAAACGCTTGTTTCCTTTACAATAGCAGATGATTGCTGAACTGTTTGCAACATTATAAAAACAGGTAAATCAAGTTAGATATTTCACATTCCTGTATTACAGCCAAACTCAAAAATTAAATTTTTTAATGAAACAACATGCCTCTGGATTAATTTCCAGTGTCATCGTTTGTGGTCGTTTTCCATAACTGCTGGAATCATTTTGGGTACCATATACTGCTTAATTGGGATTAATTTGTTTTGATAGCACAAACCCCTTTCAGGCAGAGTGGTTCACTGTCATTAGAGTTGCAGAGAAACTCACTAAAACCATTTAGACGGGAGAAATGTGTGTGTGCGCACGTGCCATATAGATAAACTATGGAGAAGAGATTTTTATTTTTGAAGTAGTCTGTTTTCATATTGCGCTAAAATAAATCAAACTGCTTCATTGAAAAAAGTTTGTACTATTTTTAAACCACTGACAGGCCCTTTGACTCAAAATACATAAAAAGTTCCTTAGCAGTAGCTTTTTAATTGAAATTCCTCTCTCATCATACTCAAGTACATTTAGCTGTTTGTTTCCCATCTTAGATTATTTATAGCGAGCAACAGTGGAAGACATCAATCAGGTTGACAGCTGTAGTTGTAGCACGTTGATAATTTGCTAGCACCTGTGCTCCCTCCACAAACTCCACCGTTCAGCATTGAAAAGACGATGCTGCTTTCCATCTGCCTTCCTGCTGTTTGCTTTCAAAAACAAAAATGAAAGACATGAACAGCCAATATGCACTGAGGCCAAGAAAGCTTATTGTGAAGCTGAAACTTTGCATGTACAATAGTACATCTGGGGGAGTGGGGAAGAAAAAAAAAAAAAGTTACTTTTAAAGTAGCAAAAGTGAACATTTTGTTCCAACTCCTAAAGGTGAACTGTGACACCAGTGATAGTGGAGTTCAAACTCCAATTGTTGCAAAAAACAAACAAACAAACAAACAAATAATAATAATAATTTAAAAAATGTTCTATTACAGTGGGGCCAGGAAATTTCAGTAATATATTTACACATGTGGACAAAACTGTTGGTACCCCTTGGTGAATGAAAGAAAAACTCTCTCCTTGGCTTCCTCTGGTCCATGTTTAGTGTGGTACACACCATGTCACCAAACAGCACAGTGACTACTTGTAACCCTATAAATAGGTCAACTGACTGATTACAAGTTTGTAGACACCTGTGATGCTAATTAGAGGACACACCTTGACTGAACATGTCCCTATGTTCACATTATTTTCCGTCTTTTCTAGGGGTACCATCATTTTTGTCCAGGCCTGTTTCATGAGTTTATTTTTAAAAATAATTCTGTTAAACCATAGTTCAAAAGCAATGTCTGATTTTCATTGGTTAATTTTCATAGAATTTTATTAATTATTACTTTTGTCAGATTCAAATTATTTCTATGACAATTGTGGGTTTTTCTTTCATTAACCGAGGGGTACCAACAATTTTGTCCACGTGTATATGGTGGCACATGGAAAGCAAAAAGTTCTTTTATTTGTATTCATCTGGTTTCGTGGTATTCTAAATTGCCCATAGGTGTGCATGCGAGTGATTGTATATGAAGCCCTGTGACAGACTGGTGACCTGTCCAGGGTGTCCCCTGTCTTGACCCCAAGTCAGCTGGGATAGACTCCAGATGATGGATGGATGGTTTCATGGTTGCAAGTTTCACAGAGATATTAATTAAAATGTTTGTTGTTACATCCCTATTCTGCTAGGGCAAAGTGAACATGAAACCATATGTTTTTGGCTTGGTAAAGCAATGTATTGTTGATGATAGTTTAAAGAAAACAGGGCTGGAGGGTGTTGCTAAATCAAAGAGTCAAATAAAACCAAATAGGAGCAAACAGTTTCAAACTACAGTACTGTTCAGAATTTGGGGTCACGTAGAAATGTCTTTGTTTTTGAAAGCTTTTTTTTTCCCCAATGAAAATAACATTAATCAGAAATACAATCTATACACCATTATTGTGGTTAATGGCTATTCTATCTGCAAACGGCTGATTTTTAATGGAATATCTACATAGAGGTACAGAGGCCCATTTCCAGGAACCATCACTCCTGTGTTCTAATGGTGCATTGTGTTAGTTAATGGTGTTGAAAGGCTAATTAATGATTAGGAAACTCTTGTGAATTTTTTGTTAGCACTTGAATACCATTAGTATTCAAGTGCTAACAAACTGAGTTACTGAGTTTTCATAGAAAACATGAAATTGTCTGGGTGACCCCAAATTTTTGAACAGTAGTGTAGGTAAAACTAAAAACAAAACACCAAAAAAAAAAAAAAACTCCTTAGGCAAATTTAATGGCAAGCAACCAATATCCCCTGACTAACAAAAGTAATCAACTGGTGCAGGTGTAAAGAAAATAAAAACAAACAAGTGCTTCAGCAGGAGTTACCATTTCTTTAATGACTACCAGAAGCACTTGTGTCCTATGTTTTATCCACCCCTTAACTGAGCTACATGTTCACAGAGGCGAGTTGCTCATGTTGAAACACAACCAACAAGACTCACACTTTGGCTGCAGCTTTATACCCTGATGTGAGAATTGGTACAGTCTGATTGGATGGGGCGAAATGGGTGATGGACCAATCAGCCTGGAGAATAGGTGGGAATGAATAAGGAGGCCAGGAGTGCAGGTCAGGAGGTCCAGGCCAATCATCCCTGATTGGAAACAGGTGGATCTGGAGATCTTCAGCCATGGCTTAAGCAAAAGTCTACACAACTGTCTTCCCACACAGAGTTTACAAGGGTCCAACACAAAAAAGAAGGCACACAGCCACCTAGACCTGTAACACTGTAGTGTGTTGCCTTGAATAAAATAAACTGATCACATCTGAGATCTCAAAAAGATCCATATAACATCAGGCTTCAAGGAATAAGATGTTTACAGAACAGGGTGGGATAGTTTTAAAAAGAAAATGTTGTACAGATTGAAAATAAATTTTAACTAAGATTCACTTCTATCAATAAGACTCAACTGAAGTCCATCGCCAGCCATCGATTAAACCTCTAGAAACTAATTTTCATGTATCAAAATTACCTACTTAGAAGTTGTTTCATAAGAATACTTTGAGTTTTTTTTAATTTATTTATTCATTTACACAATCCATCTCCTCCTCTCTTCCTCCTCTTAACTCAGCAAATGAAAAGCTTTATTCCTCAGTTAAACAATCAGCTTTTACCACAACCTCTGTCTGTGAGCCAGTCATTGTGTTAAAAGTCTTTCTTTTTATATTACTGTCAGATGTTATTTCAGTGTGATATCAGTGTAACCCTCCCCGACACCATTAACCTCCAATTTTTATCTGAACCACTGTTCACAAGTCCTTCCACTGAACTCATAGTCCTGTTTCAGATCCCATCCGTTAGACCATCAGCATTGTTCTTCACCGCTGCACCACCAGCAGTGTTCTGACTGATATTTCTGTACAGCTTGTAACTTTTCCCTTTAATGGGTTCTAATCACCAAGGACTGCTCACATATTCCTTTAGCTTTTCCTTGCTGTGCACACCATGTTAAATCACTTAATTATGGTTTAAGCCTCTTGGATTTGAGCCTTTCCTGATTCAATTTAGTTCTCCTGAGTTCTGAGTGAAGTTGATGTAGCATTTGAATGAATATGGAGGGTCTTTAGAAACAAGTCAGAAAAAAGTAATTGACTCAGTCATGCCATAGATAACATAAAATAACAGCTGCAAGCACATGTATAATATAAGAACTTTTAAAATATATATATATATATGAAAAGCAGGCCATTAGTTCTCAGTATGTTTGCCATTTGGATCACAGACCTAAGTTTGACATTTTAAAGGCTGAAAGAACGGTCATTGTGCATTGCAAGCTCTGATCTTAAAATCCCCAATCAGACTGCAACAGGTTCACCTGTTAAAGTCTCCACAGGTCCATGGAACACGTAGGTGTTGCCACTTGTTTTAGCTAATTACAGCTCATGGATTTTTAGTGAAAAAGACACTGTGCTGGATTGTCATGCAGAAGCACACTGTTCTGTTCCACATTCTGGCATGACAGCTTACGCTTAAAAGAAATTTTCATTTTGAACAAGAACAAAAAACTTAATTGAAAGAAAAACAGTATATTTGTGTCTCCATGTTCCCATTTACCATTTCCATAACAAATAAAATGCACTAAAACAGACCACCAACAAAAAAAAATAATAATAATAAAAATGGTTTTGCTTTCTTACATTTTATAGTTTTGCATTCTTTCCAAATAATTCAAGGAGTTCCAAGAAAAATTATCATTTTGTACCCATCAAGGGAAAGATAGACAGTCTCATTTGTAATGAGCCAGGCCTACATGGAATCAGTTGACTGAGAGCACAGCACAATGCACACTGGATAGATTTCTGTTCGAATTAATCCCCACTTGCAGTACTGTCATGTCGACATCGGGGATGGTATCCTCACAAGACCAAGGCGGATGCATGTATTTAGTGGGACTTTTTCACAGTAGACACTTTGACTTGCCACAGCAGGAGAAGCGCAGGTGTGACTAATTACATCAGCAATCTAAGGAGCCCAGTCAGTGCACAATGCATCGGTTTCAGAACAGGAAAACCTAAATGGGATGCAGGCATAATTTATTTATTTTTCCTTTTTGCCAAATCCACCTGTGCTTTTTGCGCTACAATGTCACAATTACTGCTGTGACAAAGAGGTGGTCTATCCTGCTGACAGTAAGACATGAGTGTACAATGGGGGGAGGAAAAAATCACCATGCCCTTGATGTAGCAGTCCAGTGACCTTGATGCATGACAAGTTTGATAGAAAATCTTCATTTTTTTCATTTTAGTTTGTTAGTTGTCTGTCACGAAAGTTTTCTTTTTGAAGCAATATCGAGGAGAATCAACCCTCAGAGTGCAACAGATGCATTTCCTTGCATCTTTATCCCTTCTTCTTGGTTCAATTGTTCATGAAGTATTCAGTGCAGCAAGGTGGAGCACAAATACAATGAGACCGCACAATTCAACCTTTTTAACAATGCTACTTGCTTGTCTGTGTGACAAAGCGTTGACATGAAAATTCAAATAATTTTGAATTTACATTTAAATTTAATCATAGTTACAGCCTGCAGACAGATCCTCATATATTTCTGCACTGATTTCTCTTGCATTTATATGAGAAAGAGCAGAACTGGATCTTTGTAATGATGGTTGTCACAAATCTGTACATACCAAAGTAATCATATGGTGTAGACAGATCAAACCTCTGCAAAGTAATATCTTTAATAATGTATTTTCTTATTTTCATACTCCTGCTTCACGGTTTAATAACTCATGAAGTTCCTATTATTTCACAGCACATTGCCTGTGAAAAATAAACAGCAGAACTTATCTGTTCTGTTTTTGGTTTCCTTTGGTTGTCTGTGTGGCAAAGCATGGTTTTGAAATCAAAACATTAAAGTCATCTTGGCACAGTCTCCAACATAGGGCAGGCAGAAAATACCACTCACCGCTAAAAATTGAACAAATAAAACAAACACAAAATAACATATGTGCTTTTTATTGCAAGGATTCTGAGCAAAACATGGTCACAAGTCAACTGTGTGAAAGCAGGCTAGAGTGTGTGCTCACTACAGTGAGGAGTACAGTGAGGGTTTTTTTTTCCCCCACAGGCACAAGCATTTTTTTTTTTCAAATTGCGCAGTCATTGAGTATCCCACCATTATGTTCTGATATTACCAGATTCCAGATAATCTCCCTTATGAGACAACATCTCCACTAACAGCATTTTGTGGTTTGTGTTTACATGTAAAACCACAACTTAATAAGACACATTTTATTCATATTTATTCATTTTACTTAATATAGGGTTGTTTAAAAATAAAAAAAATAAATAAATAAAATGTAAGCATAATAAATGATTTAAGATCTAGATAGTCTACACTGTTTAGGGACAAAAACACTGATACATGTATGGCCAGCCCTTTTAACAACCAAGAACCAGCCAAAAAGCTTCACCCTGAAAATATCCCAGTGCTCATGGGTTAAAGCTCTTGTCTGGACCCTATTTGTACTGAATCCACTGTTCAAACACCAGGTCCAGTAGTATTATTTCAACAAAAGGAACGTCTGCACATCACTTTCATTGACTTCCATTGGCAGATGATATAGAGCGTGATTATCGATGTGGAAGATCACATCTTTTGGTTTGGCAGCCCACAGCATCTTCGATGGTGAATCCAGGTGGAGCCTTAGATCATATATGTAGGTCGTCTGTGAAGGTCGTGTGTTTTGACATGAATGCTCCCCCACCACTGGTCCCATACACTCCTGGCATGAGCCATATATATTTAAGCTAGGGGCAATGCATCTGCTGGACATAAAACAAAACAAAACAAAAAAACCCAAAAAACTTTTCTGTCATTTTCTGTAGCTCCATATAATGAATTGCATTTTGACCTCAGCCTTGATCAGTTTGGGTTGGACAACGGGTCTTAAGGTATCATATGGGTTGAAGAGATTAACTAACACATTTAAGGTGTGCGTCCACAAGTTAATGCTAATAGGCCAGGCTGGTGTCTCAGGACATTGCCTGATGGAGATCCTGACTGTATGACCTCTGACTGTGGCATGACTTCTGTTATCCAGAGAGATGATGATGATGGTGAGTGGATGATGCTATCAGGAGACGGAAGGAAAGTGATGATGCAGCAGAGTGTCGATGTGGAGATCTGCTGGTTGAAGTTTGCTGGCAAGCACACAGACACGATAGGGATTTCTGGCCAGTAACAAAGAAAATGTGAAAAAAAATAAGTTGCATTCCAGTGATCTTTTCCTACAATAAGTTTTGGGGAAAAAAATTAGATCAGCATCATACAATTGCGGATGTGCTCAGCTCCAGGGGAAATGTTGACTTTCAACCCCCCTTTTTTCTAAGTATGCTGTCCATGAGAGGTCAGTGGCCAAATATCTTTAAGAACTATATTCAAAATCATCTCTTAACTTACATATCTGGTTATTGAACAACTAGAATGATGAACACCTGAATGCCATTTGACCAAGCATGATATGCCTATGCCTAGCAGTAACTGAAATATTAATAACTGACTTTAACATGAATATAAAATGTGTACATTCAAATAATGAGAACAACTAAGTTTTTTTTAAGTATATATATTTATTTTAAGTATATATACATAAGAGGAAAGTCTTTCTGTCCCCAGCAGTAGAAGAAGTAATTTTTTTTTCAATTTATTTATTTATTTATTGTCTTGTGTATGTTTTTCATTCACTACTGGTCTGGTAGGATGACAGAGTGGTTAGTTCTCAGATCATCATTGATGACCCAATGTCAGATTTCCCTCATTTTTAAGTTTAAACTGTTGGTTCCTTCCAGTATAACATACAGTTCTAAGTGTGGGGTGGAGAATGCCTGGAGATGAGTTGCAGGTCACGTCAAGGTAGACGAGTATCCTGGCAAAAGGTCTGTGAGAGGATCCAAACTGACACTGAGCCCTTATCACTTCTTTGGGGGATAGGGGTCATCTTCTGTTTTCTCCAAAGGCGCTTTAAATTGTCATTTGGCTGTAAACATCTGTCCTGTCTGTCACAGGGTCCAGATTGTCCAGTAGAAGTGTTTTGTTGTTGTTTCTTTTTTTTTTTTTTTTTTTGTCTGCTCAGTGTGACCCAAACAGTTCTGTAGTCAAGTTTGTGGCTGTGAAAAAAAGTCCATAGATTTGGTGAGTGGTTGGTCTGGGATGTGTAACCATGCTCTGTCACTGGCTGGTTCAAAACCCCTTGACTCTGCATTGTGTTCATTTATAAAGAAGTCAGAAGGCCAAAATGTCTTCTCTGTGCCATCTATTGCTCCATCTGGTAAGTACAAAGAAAAAACTCTGGTTGGGGACTCAAGCGTCTTGTGCACAGAACACTGTAAAAGGAGGAGCACGTACATTTAGGCTAAAGCTCACTAGATAGCTAGCTTATTGAGTGTCTCAAACTCAACATAAAAATATTTTAACACACTTCAATGAACATCCAAGCGGTTCATTATGCACATGCACTACCAGTCAAAAGTTTGGACACACCTTCCCATTTAGTATGTTTGGCCCAAGCAAATCTCTTCTGCTCGTTGCTTTTCTTTAGTAGTGGTTTCTTAGCAGCTATTTGACCACAAAGGCTTGATTCGCACAGTCCCCTTTGAACAGTTTTGTATTGTAACAAAACCAAGACAGAAAACTGAAGGGATTAAAAGTGAATGGGTGCTACCGAAAACAAAGAAGTAGAAATGGTTCCTGACCAGCTTTACAGCTTTGAGAAAGGGTGTCTGGATTCTCTGTGTGTTGCTTTGGAATGTGGCTGTTGTTCTGCTCCTCAGTCTGTTACACAATAGATAAATAAACTAGAGAACAGCAGTGCAAGTCACTGGAAGCAGCTGGTAAAAGTAATGATAAATTCAAAGCTAGGTTTGAATAAAGAAACCAATTGTAATTTCTGCCTTCGATCAATGAGCACAAAAGAAATACAGTACTACTTGTACAGTACTAGTGTCTGTGGAATGGATTCAGTGTGCAAATGTCAGCAGTAGAGAAGATGGTTGGTTGGGAAGCAAATAAACACAAAACCCCCCACCAGCAACAAATAAAATGTTAACTTTTTGTTGACAGCATGATTTTTTTATTTATTTATTTAAAAGCATTCTTATGTCCTGTTTATCTAGTTATTCATATTATTTGTTAAATATTTTATGTATTCCCAACTTTAACCCAAGCAGAGGCCTAAATAAACAGCACTGAAAACACTTGGTTGGGCTTTCTAACATGCTGTACCGCCTTGGTAACATGGTTAAAACATGCTGGTGATCTCTACATTTAAATATTTTTGCAAAAAGAAGTTATACAGCATAACCCCTCTGCAACTCACTCGCTGCTATGACTTTATGCACATTTGAGAACATGTCTGATGAATATTTTATGTCAGTCCCAAAGGAAAGCTTTGACATCAGTACAGCAAGCAGACAATGGCTACTTGTTTACTCACAGCTGGCTGTAAGCACAAAAAAGAAAGAGAATTGCCTATTTTTTTCACATGCACATTGAAATCATGTTTAAATATTCAGTTGATTGTGTATTTTCAATCTGGGCTCTATTTACTCAACCATACAGCATATGTGAGTGACATTGGTACAGGCTTGTCGGTATGGCCTGGGTCAAAGTCTTGCAAATCAATCTTGGTGTTTTAATCTGGGTGCAGTACACGATGGCATGGATTTATTGCACCAGCACAATTAAGACAGTGTCAGCAAAGTCGGCAGGCTGTCAGTCAGAGAAATATACTAAACTGACTTTCAAATGCATCCCTGTTACTGTCTTGAGGCTAGTTGCATTGATCTACAACAAATGTTCAGGCACTTAAAAACAAACCAAATGCATTTGGAATGTGAATGACTGATGCAGTAGAAAGCATTGTATTTTACAACTGAGGCTATTTAATTGCCGGTATTTTGTGCCAATATTCAATAAGTTTTGAAAATCTGAATTGTTAAAAAAAAAAAAAAAAAAAAAAAAAAGCATTCATTTTTTTCCCCCTAGGATCGGGCTCATGTCATTATTATTATTTTTTTTTTTTTTTATTTATTTTTTTTTTAATTTCTTTTTCGTATTTTAATCATGTCTTAACTGTGTAAATTCATAACTGTGTTTTGTGTTTGCTGCTGCCTATCTTGGCCAGGACTCCCTTGAAAAAGAGGTTTTTAATCTCAACGGGATCTCTCCTGGTTAAATAAAGGTTAAATAAAAAATAAAAAAAATGTCAAGGTAGAGATATCCTTGGAACTACATTCAGACTATTACAGGACACAAAAGCTGTCCTCTGAATCTGATGAAATTCACACTGACTCTTATCAGCAGAGTGACCCATTTCTCTCAGGAGAGAAACATGAGAAAGAGGAACCCACATGACATTAAAATGCTGTAGAAATTATTAAATAAATGAATAATGATGCCAGTGTATGTTTCCCGTACTTCTTTATCATGTAGTTAGCATCCAGTCAAGGTTTAATGCTGTGCCAAAAGTGTATTAAAAAACATGTTTGCCACATTGTAGAACTGTGTTGGCCTAATGTCTGGCAGCATCCTCACGTACTTCCTTGTAATTCATTTTTAACATAAATTGGAACATTTTTTTTAGTTTATTATTTAATTTCAACAATGTGTGGCAACAAGCTGACAGCCACATGGCCCTGACATATGATTGCCTCATTGCTAAGTGTGGGCAAACAATTTCCTGTTTACCTTTTCTGCAGCCAAAGATCCATTCTTTCCAGCAACTCTTGAGAGACATATTTGCCTAAATGTTTCACACTCTTCACAAGGGCATTAACACTTGCTTTGTCTTCTGTTTGGTGCTACACAGATTGTTATAGTGGGCTGAAAGAAGCTACAAATCCCTGCGGAGCTGCAAAGTGAAGTGCATTCAGTGTGTGCAGCTTCGTGTTACACAACTAGCATGTGTTAAACTAGCTAAATGAGGTTCTTTTTAATTCAACATTTACATGATTTAACTGTCAACATATTCTAGCAATGGAATAGCCTATTGATTGACCTTTTTTCCTAACTTTCTAGTGCAAACAATTTGGTGTCTAAGTAATCCACTGTAAAAGTTTAAATTTCTGAACATACTGAAGGCAAATTCCTGACCTGAAAAAAACAGGAGAGCTTTCGCGGGTATAATGAAGCTCATGGAACTTCTAGTCAGAATTAATAGATTTACCATTGTTTTACACATGTACACAAAGCTATATGTAAACTAGGTTTTACCTAGCACTGACATTTTGTTCTCAATCATGTGAACTCGCTTGCATGGATGATGATTTACAAGTGTCACATTCTAGCTTTAAATGATCCATTCATCCATTAATTTTCTTCCACTTATCCAGCAGTTTTTGGGTCTAAATCAGACATGCTCAAAAAAAATCTAAAGGAAGACTCCCAGGAAGCATTTGAATCAGATGTCCGAACCACCTCGAGTGGCTCATTTAATACCCAGAGGAGCAGCGGCTCTACTCCAAGCTCCATCCGAATGTCTGAGTTTGTCACCGTATCTCGAAGTATTTTCCTTACACCTGCACCACTTGATTACCTTTGTTAGTTAGGGGATATTGGTTGCTTGCCATTGAATTTGGCTAAGAAGTTTTTTTTGTTTTGTTTTGTTTTTTAGGTGTTTTGTTTTTAGTTTTACCTACACTACTGTTCAAAAATTTGGGGTCACCCAGACAATTTCATGTTTTCTATGAAAACTCAGTAACTTAGTTTGTTAGCACTTGAATACTGTTAGTATTCAAGTGCTAACAAAAAATTCACAAGCGTTTCCTAATCATCAATTAGTCTTTCAACACCATTAACTAACACAATGCACCATTAGAACACAGGAGTGATGGTTGCTGGAAATGGGCCTCTGTATCACTATGTAGATATTCCATTAAAAATCAGCCGTTTCCAGATAGAATAGCCATTAACCACAATAACAGTGTATAGATTGTATTTCTGATTAATGTTATCTTCATTGGAAAAAAAAAAAGCTTTCAAAAACAAAGACATTTCTACGTGACCCCAAATTCTGAACAGTACTGTAGTTTGAAACTGTTTGCCCCCATTTGGTTTTATTTGGCTCTTTGATTTAGCAACACCCTCCAGCCCTGTTTTCTTTAAACTATCATCAACAATACATTGCTTTACTAAACCAAAAACATATGATTTCATGTTCACTTTGCCCTAGCAGAATTGGGATGTAACAACAAACATTTTAATTAATATCTCTGTGAAACTTGCAACCATGAAACCATCCATCCATCATCTGGAGTCTATCCCAGCTGACTTGGGGTGAAGACAGGGGACACCCTGGACAGGTCACCAGTCTGTCACAGGGCTTCATATACAATCACTTGCATGCACACCTATGGGCAATTTAGAATACCATGAAACCAGATGAATACAAATAAAAGAACTTTTTGCTTGCCATGTGGCACCATATACACGTGGACAAAATTGTTGGTGCCCCTCGGTTAATGAAAGAAAAACCCCCAATTGTCATAGAAATAATTTCAATCTGACAAAAGTAATAATTAATAAAATTCTATGAAAATTAACCAATGAAAATCAGACATTGCTTTTGACATTACTAAAGTAACTGCAAAAAATTATCTTAAAAATCTACTATTGCAAAAGTTAGTCTGGAGTATCGGTATCGGTATCGATATCGATATCAGCGATACTGGCCTTGTATTTACTTGGTATCGGATCGATACCAAATCTTGCAGTATCGCACACCACTAATGTGTAAAGGTAAACCTAAGCTATGTGTAGATAGAAAGGAATTATTTACATTGAAACAATAAGTAATACAGATCTTCTCATCATGAAACTTATTACTTATTTTATGATACACAGACATGACTATTTAGAGGTTGAATCAATGATGGAAGAGATAATTTAAATAAAGATGTGGGTGAAGAGCAATAAAACACATTGATTAGTGGAGCTCTGAACAAGTTGAAAAAGATGTATCCGTAATTTGTCCTTTAATACGCTTCCACCATGGGTTTTCAATCAGACCAAGACTAATAACTCACATGTGCAAGGCTGCTCACATCCATTCATTCATACAACCTCTGAGGTTACCCAGGCTTGATTAGATAAGAGGTGATGAAAGAGGAGGTTCAATGTCCACAATTAGAGGCAGTATTTGTATAAGCGTATCCATTTGTTGTTAATGACATCATACAGTGGCTACTGGCAACTGCATACATGCTTGAATAAAACAAAGTGGAAGGATAAAGAGCCAATAGATTTCTGTCCCTTCCTGTCCTGTCCTCCTCAGCCTCAGGCCTGAGCGATGGCTCTCAGTAACTTATGTGATGATGAAGTTATCGCCGTGACTGATGGAGCCCCAAAGGAATCAATAGCATGCATGCCTTGTACTGGAGAAAATGCCTACATATTTTGGATCCACTAAATGACCACATTTACCATACTGAGGGCTATGTTTCTCAATTTGACCTGCCTTTTCATATCAGGAGGTGGGGAAGATATGAAAACTTAAAGAGTCGGCTACAAATAGGAAAGGTGTGTACTGCTTCTGCTTTCTGCTGAAAGCATTGGGGTTGAGCATAAATGCTGCTGGTCTGTATCTCAGGTCAAAGGAGATTTGTTAACAGCGGCTGCTAGATCTCCACTCTCCCTTTTAAGTGATAGTGTTTACAGGCAGGCTAGATGATTTATGACCTTGCCTCCCACAATCACATATTGTCTCCATTTGTGAGATACGACATGTAAAGCAAAGTCAATTAAATGATTGGGTGACACGGTGTTTTATCAGACGAGGCCGTGTTGCAAATGGAAGCACTACCTTGGTCAGTCATTTGACCTTTAATTATCTTCCCTCAAAACTGGATTAGATAAAGCTTTGCACCCAATGGAAACACGCTGTTATCTATCCTTTCAATTACCCCAGTCCCTTGATGAAGGGGAGGAGGGATTACATTTGAAAGAAGGGAAAAAAGAACTCCTTGTAGTTGAAGGATGGATAGAGCACACTTTTTAAAAAATGCAGTGATTATTGCAATGTTTTGTGTTACCTGTTTTCCATTTCCTAAAAGTTTCATTATGTGCTCATTCTTTCCCATCACTAAAATCACAAAGGATTTATTTCATGAATAGATATTTGTTTTAAATTGCATTGCAATCCTTCCAGTATGTCACATACTCTAAGGGTTTAAGAAAGAAGCAGACGTCAGTTGTTCCTAATTTGTGCCGAAGCTACTTTGAAAATTGAGACTTTGCGTGGTAAAGGCAGTTGTAAATAATCACTCTTGCTTTTAGAAACTTCTTAATCAGTCTGATAAGATCATCGGGGTATTATGACAAACAACAGATGATAAACACAAAAACTTGACACTAAGAAGTTTGAAATTTCCTATCAAAAGAACAACTAATTGGATTTCATCAGATAAAATTCTTGATGAATCAGAGTGTTGAGCACAAACTTCATTTCAGATGTGACAACATATGGAAGCCCCAGGAGCCGAGATACTGAAATTAATCACAAAATGTTTTGGAAAGCAATGTCTCTGTAAACAAAATTAACAAAGCAGACGAGATGGCCTATAAGGGCATGTCCTATTGACACCAAAGCATTATTGTCACAATAGACACATACAGAGCAGAATATTTCCTCCTTGGCACTGAACGTCTTGCCAAGGCCCAAGCAGCTGGGGTTCTATTAATTAACTTGGCATTAGCAACGTTTGGTTTTTGTTCAGCACCGAGTGCACAGGGGTGTTTTAGGACTGTTAAATTAGGGCTCTGGAACAGGGGAATGCTTGCGCCAGATTCAGGGAAAATTACAGCGAGTCAAATCACGAGGGAAGAAGCCTCTTCTGGAAGCTCTCTGTAATTTAACATCGCTGTCAATCACTGTTTCTAAAGGGCCACTAAATCCCTCGTCTGTAGTGGGGATAAAACAACAACGCCAGGGATTGGCGACAGCTCTGTTTCTTGGTAAATATTCTCCCACACCTCGGAAAACAGATGTCCAACATTCAAACTCTAAATGAATGTTGATGGATAGAAATGTGCCTTGAAAGCAAGCCAAATCACCATTATTGGGCATCCCAATTATGTGTCTGAGGCAGGCAGTTATAATATGAAACTGACTTCATAGTTACATGCTGCAAAGACATGCTTCTAGCCATTTGTTGTTTCCAGGTTGATAACCATACAGCTGTGAAATATTCAGTTTTAGGTTCTTTACGTGCTGTATTTATTTGAAAGTCACTTCATTAAATTTTACCAGCTTCTGAGGTGAGGACGCTGCTATTTCCAGTGAGTATAACAACAAATTACAAGGTTTCAAATAACAATATGAAACCAGTGTGGTGGTGTGAAATGGCTTTTTTCTGGTGACAACCCTATAGATTTGTGATGTGAATCTGCAGCTCCTGTGGTTTTATGGCGCATTTTAGCTAGTTTTAGCTCATGGTTTAAACAGTCCATCCCACAACTTCAAGATGTTGGCTCACTCTAATGAAACTCATTGTATGGTTTTCATTGATGCATTTATAAAAACAAAACTGTGTATTAAACCTGTTTGATGCTAAACAGCAGTCCAACCAGATGGTAGTTAATAGAACATTTCACAGCTAAAGAGCCATGTATTTTCTGAAAGAGTTGTTATAAACTCATACCGGAGCTAAATGACAGAAAATGCTGAACTTTATTCGCCCAGTGGTCAGAAACGAAAGTTATTCTTACTCTGTAACTGCTGGATGTATAAACTGGCAACTCTTTGTGACCAAGTTGGTCAGATTAACTCCACAGATGACACACTATTGTTTCTCCCAAGTGCTCAAAAAGTCAGTTAATGCAGGTTCAAACTAGAAAAGCACTCAGAGCACAGTACTGCACCAAGGCTGTTCATTCCCCCATATGGCATTGTCAAAAATGTTTTTTTTTTTTTTTTTTTTTTTAAGAAATGCAGCAATTTGTTTATTAGTTACTGATGATCAAAAATCACGCCGCTATAGAATGTGGCCATTTAATATAGATGTACCCACAAACAAAATGACGTTGCGCTGAGCACAGGTGTGTGTTATGAATGTATAAGTTATGTACAGATATCAAATTGTACGACCTAAATATGTAGCAGGCGGCGGGAATTGATGGGACTCAGAAACACCCCCAAATTTAATCAGTTGTTCCTTGTATCACTTCCGAAGGATAAGTCCTGGTAAGCCCGCAGTGGTAGATTTGTAGTAGGAACGCAATCATGTGATCGTCAACAGGCAGCTGACGTAGTGTTCACTTGTTGTCATAATTACAGTGATGCAGTGCTGCTATCAGTCAGCAAAGACATGACAAACTGAGTAGAATAAACAATGATTCATTTACAGGAATAGCTGAACAAAGGAATACAGAGTAAGGCACAGTAAGACAGAACTAGGGAGCCCTCTGGAGGAGAGACGGACTGACAAGGTACTAACCAGACTATATTCAAAATACAGACAATTTTGGTACAGACCTGAACCAGGCATTACTAGGAGCAGGAACGTGAACAAAACTACACTAAGGTTACGGAAGAAGCTAGATGCCAAAATGGCTAAATCGAAAGGAGCAAAGAAGTATGAGAACGACTACAAATACGGAAAGCCAGAGGCTACAGATGACGGCTACGGCGCTAACGCTAAGCGGAATGTCAATACTACCACAACAGATGGAAAACCTAGATATTACTCTACGAGCAAACTAACTAGGTTTTTGTGCAGGGAACTTAACTGATGACTGACTGAGGTAGGAACAGACCTGTGGAAGGTGGGCGCAGGTGGCGTGAGGCAGGGACGGAGACAGGTGCTGCAGAAGGGGAAGCCGTGGTTGTGTAGGAATCCGGATACCACAGATAGCCGAGGGGAATACAGAAGTTCCAGGAGGTAGTTGTAAGTAGGTGGAGGTCCAGGACTAAGGGTAGAAGAGAGAGTCATTAGGAAGAGCAAGGTTCTAGGGAGCTGGATGCAACAATGATCAGAATACTGACGAGAGTTGTAAGACAGCCCAGTGAAGTGTAGCAAACCATGTCTGGCTTATATGCAGAGCTGAGTAATGACGGTTGATCATCTCTACGTGCTCGTAATCATGGATTGGCAGCACCTGTCCACCTGCCACACACTATACTCACACCCACCTGGGAGAGGGAAAGGGTGAGAGAAAGAGGAAGGAAAACAAAACTGCCACTAACTGGTGTCAGATGTGGAGGGCGTTACAGAAATCTCTAAAAAGTCTGAATCTAGACTTTAAGTCACATCACTGCCATAATCTAATCACTTACTCCTTGTGTCATTTCTGACCTTCCGAAAATTTCATCCAAATGTGTTTGTCTGTTTTTAAGTAATGTTGCTAACAGACAGACAAACCAACGATGATCGTCACATAACTAATGTTTATTACTTCACTGCGTTCCTTGGCGAAGTAATAAACATTTAGACAAGATACATTTAGTTGTGTTTTATTTAGCTGCAGTGATCACAGTCTTGATTTATTATTCATAGACTCTGACAGTGTAGTGTGCAAAGACATTGGCACTGTGTGCTGCTTTCCTACAACTACAGTAACTTAAACTAGGCTTGACCCTCATGTTCTGCTCTATTTTTTTGAAATGAAAAATGCCTGGATGTCAGAAACAGAACTTCAATAAATCAGAGTCCAAAAGGGAGAAATCGGTGACGCAGAATAACACCCTGACCAAGGATGTGTTTGTTGAAAACTGCACATGGTGTTTTCATTTGACTCTAGAGGACAGCGTGGGATGTGAGGAAAGCGTCTATGGTAAATGTTATGGCATGCATGAGCTAAATCACTGGCAGCCCAGACCTCACTGCAAACAAGGACAACATGGAAAAAAAATAGATTGATAACAACTTATGTAACACACATCTGTGGGATTTATTGGATTACATTCATTCATCAAGTTTTGGAAAAATACACTACATATCAGTTCAAATATTTAACAAGATTAAAACAAACAAAAAAATAACTTTAAAGTGCAGTAAATCCTAATTTATGCATGTGCTGGTTTCTTTATTGAGTATCAATGGGTGAATGCTTGACAGAATAGAAGTGATCGGCTTTTGCTCTGTGGCCAAAATCCATTCAGCTAAGCTCTGCTGTAACTGAAGTATTTAATTTGGAAAGACGATTATGGTAATATAAAAAAAAATTAATTTCTCTGCTTAAAGTTGAGAGTAGTAATATTTCAATGGAAAAAGCCAGGTTTTAGTAATGCTTTTAATTTGTGTGTTTAATCAGGGGTCATAGACCACAGAAGAAATTCATTAGTTCTATCCATGGTTGTGTGCACACACAGCGATCACACAGCCCTCAGCGAACCCTTCAGCTCACACGCATTTTCCTTTCTCTCCGTCTGCTGGTTTGGGATACTTGAGAATTCTCTTTTCTGGAATAATAAATGTTCCCCATTGCAAAGTGATATAACACTGGAATAATTCAACTCATGCTCAAAACAGTGTCCAATAGAAGCCCAATCTTCCATTGGCTTTTCTGGTGGGGAAAAAAAAATAAAAATCTTACCAAGGAGTGATGTGTGCTTTATTTTTCTGCAGGAGGCAGAGGCTTATACCAGCACACACTTGAGAACATAAAATTCAAGTTGAAAGAGTGTAGTACCTGCCACACTCTTTGACATACGCCTTGTTATGACTTCACCCAGAAACAATAACGACCTAAGCTGCAGCGGTACATTACAATATTGATTATTCATATCAGTAAGCACATAAACGTCACGCTTAATTACGGGTATTCATGGGGTCTTCTTTAGCTTTCCTGATGAAATGAAAAGCTGGAGATGTTGACATATTTAATGACAGAGGAGGATTCAACAGGGGAGTGGGCAGACAGTGCACCAGCCAGCTCATCTCTGATAAATTAACTGTGGACAACACAGTGCCAAACCCATCACTGCTCAGACAGCTTAAGTAGTGGTAGGTGTAATAAATGATTCAGTAGTCCCAAGAACTGGGGTGTCAATTTGTAATGTCCTCCAAATGCCCAACCACCTCTTCCTACAGCCACGGAGCCTACAGATTTGTCTGAAACCAGCTGTAAATTTAATTTTAATGGCACGACACCTTTCGCTGAGTCATGCACTTTCCCCCCTTCTCTGCTTTTCCCCACTCCTCTCTGCTTTTCCCAATGCTGTCACAAAGCGGTCTTTCTCTGCGCCTTGTATTATCTCTGTCAGCAGAGGGCCCATGGATCTATCAGGCCAAGCTGGGAAATACAGATAGTGACAGGGGTAATGTGGACCGGGTCACTTCACATGCCTTAACTTGTCTATTCTTCCAGCTCTCAATCCTCTGCAAATCACAGGTTGAGAATTTATCTCTATGACTTCCACTCAGCTTTGTGTCATTTGTTTACTCTTCTAGCCAAAGCAGAAAGTTGGATAAGGAGAATGTACTGGAGACAAACAAGAGGAGCCACTCAGGGCATTCGGTGCTGTGAGAAGATGCCATACATTTATTCTATTTGCCCAAATATACTTCAGATGATCACAGGGAGCAAAGTCTCTGCTCTCAAAAGCTGACCGTTCAAAAGCAGATCTTTTTCTTCTCTCCTTTATGAAGCCAGCTCAGGACATTCTAGGGGCCTAAGCAGACTTAGATCCCAACAGGACATATCGTCATGTCAATGGAAGGCGATGACTTGCAAACATAAAAGTAGGCATTTCTGGAATTGAAAGCATCCATGACCAAGCAGTTGGTGTTAATGAGCAGCTCCAATCCCTGGCACATTCGGCTTGGCCATGGTTTCTTACGACAGTCAGCAGACTTTAAGGGTGGGATGGCAATAAGCGATCTTATTGCTGTCGCTGCACAAACAGCTCCTTCTGCTAAGCATTTGATTGTAGCTAGATTAGGAAGCACAGTGTTAGTTTCTACATTGATGATGCCTGCTGAAGCCTGCTGACATTAATATAAGCACATTAAAGGAATGTGGACACCTCAACCCTTAAGTACATTTTGCTCTCCACCTTTTCTGCAAAGTGGACTGCACAGAGTATTCAGCCATGTTTAGGAGGATTCCAAATGACAATGAGCAAAAATGCTAAAAGAGAACTGTGAAGGGGGAAAAAAATGAACAGTTTATCAACTTCCTTGATAGTAGACTAGCACGATTAGCAATAGGGCGGGCTGATACTGTAGAAGTTTCATGCTGATTTACCCCAGTTTCATCCTCCAGATGACCAGGGGAAAATCTGGTCTGGACTCTTAGTTTAAATTGACATTCAGTCTGGATTATTTGGTAATGTGAGGGGTTTACAGATCTGGTCTGAAATCACCCACGGCTAAGCTTGTAGCTTCTTCAGATGAATCATAGCTGTCTTGGTGACCTTCACAAATGTCTTTCTTGCATGGTCACTCGTGTTTTGAGGACAACCTGTTTAAGGCAGATTTACAGATGTGATGGAATTATCTGTACCCCAAGGTATATTCAGTGAATTAGAAATGTTCTTGCATCCATCCTCTGATTTCTGCTTTTCAGTAGCGTTTCAACAGAATCACTTTATAAGTATTCTTTTGTTTTTATGCTATCTAACCTGGATTGCTGATTCACCGGTGCTAAGCCCTGCAGATACAAGTGTCTTTACAGTCATCTGAGACATGTTCGCTGCACTTAGATGATCTATTTTTCACTAATTGTGTGACTCTAATTGGCTGCACCTGTGATGAGTTAGTTGAGTCACTTTAAAAAGGATGAATACTTGAAAGAAGTCACTTATGAGGGTTCTTCAAAAAGTACTCGGCATCACCTGGAAACAAGGGGGTGAGGTGTGGATGGGCACATTCTCCTGAGCAACAGTATGGCACCTGGAAGCTTTCTTCTCTTTGACAAGAAGTGATGCCAAACATTTGAGTTTTTGTGGACAGTGAATAAAGCAATGCAGTAAACTGTTAAGCCCAAAATTGGGAGCATCGTACCTTATTTCCAGGTTAGGCCGAGAAGTTTTTAAAGTAACCTTGTATTTTATATTTTATATTCTTAATTGTTGACATTACTTCGTTGAAATCTGTTTTTACTTGACTTGAACAAATCTTTTTTTTGTATACTTTTGGTGTGTCTCACTGTACATTCAAAAAACTATTTCAGTCGTGTAAAATTTCTACAGTAGCAGTTTAACAGGGTACCGCACAAGTCTGTGATGGTAACTTTACATAATGTTCCAAATGTTAAATTTCCTTACCTGATAATCTCTGAATAGGGAGCAGCAGGTATTTGTTTTCTTACTTATATTTTCTTACAGCCTGGATAATTTTCATGAACAATGTTTTTTTTTTTTTTTTTTTTTTTTTCCAGGTTAAAGAAGTGTTACAGTTTGTCCCACTGGTAAGTAATAGGTAGGTGGTGGGAGTGGATGTATGAGTGGGCATACAAAGCACAGGCTATATAACCTGGTTAGGGTTAGAGGAAAGATCATGTTTTTCATTAAGTGTTGAAGTGTTAAACCCATTCTGTCGTGCTCTTCGAGTCACTGGATAATCTTTTAGTAACCTCAAACATGTGCTCTGAGTGTTCAAGCATCAAAAAGCTTTAGTCACGACAGCAGACACTGAAGAAAAACCAACAAAATATGCTGTCAGTAAACATTTCACTGATATAACCGGCATCAGCAGCAGTTTGTGACTTGCTTGATGCACGACTTAAAAAAAATATTGTACTGTAAATGAATTGAATTTCAACAAAGCAGAAGGTACACCAGCCTACTGACAAGAGTCCTGTGCAAACAAATCAACCACAACAAATCCAGAGTGATGATTTCCTCCCTGTCATAGGATATTTTCTTAAGATTTATTACAAACTGTAACTATCTAAATATGCTGGCTTCTTACTTTTAATGCGGGCATTATGTAATGCATGCACTGTGCTGCTGTGCAACAGTACAAAGGAAAATGGAAATAGGGTTGACCTCTGTCAACAGATGATGTGTATTAAGGGACTGTGGGTTAAAAACTTAATTGGGACATCGGTGCTTTAGAGAGATCTGTTATTGCCAGGATGTCATTATGCAGAGTTATTGCTGAGGGTCATGTTTTTCAGTGCTTTTACTAAGGATGAGTCACCTCTTTGATAAACTGTTTTTACAGACTGGCTTAGCTTCATAATGTGTCAGTTTACTGATGGCACTGATTACTGAATACTGAAATATTCAAACTGTGGAAAAGATCTTATAATGGGGCTTTCAGACTTAATGCAACATGTGGTGCACCCGCTGCCGGGTTCAACTGTTCAAGGGAGTCGCGGAAGAGACAAAGCAAAAGGGGGGGGATTTTCAAAACTTTTGACACTACTTTAGTTCTGTATGAAATTTAAACCCCTTCACCTCATTATTTCAAATAAGAAACTGTAATAGGTCTGTAGCGCAGTCAGCAATGTTTACACACATATACTGATCAGGCATAACATTATAACCACTGACAGGTGAAGCGAATAACACTGATTATCTCTTTATCATGGCACCTGTTCGAGGGTTGGATATATTAGACAGCAAATGAAGATTTTCTCTTCAAAGTTGCTGTTAGAAGCAGGAAAAATGGGCAAGTATAAGGATCTGAGCGAGTTTGACAAGGGCCAAATTGTGACGGCCAAACGACTGGGTCAGAGCATTTCCAAAACCACAGCTCTTGTAGGGTGTTCCTCGTCTGCAGTGGTCAGCATCTATTAAAAATGATCTGAGGAAGGAATAGTGGTGAACCAGCAACAGGGTCATGGGCGGCCAAGGCTCATTGATTCATGTGGGGAGTGAAGGCTGCCCTGTATGGTTCGATCTGACAGATGAACTACTGTTGCTCAGATTGTTGAAGAAATTAATGCTGGTTCTGATAGAAAGGTGTCAGAATACAGTGCATCACAGTTTGTTGTGTATGGGGCTACATAGCTGCAGACCAGTCAGGGTGTCCATGCTGACCACTGTGCATCATCGAAAGCGGCAACAATAAGCGTGTGAGCATCAGAACTGAACCACGGGGCAATGGAAGAAGGTGGCTTGGATTTATGAATCAAGTTTTCGTTTACATCACGCGGATGGCCCGGTGTGTGTGCATCGCTTTCCTGGGGAACACATGGCAAAACAGTTCAGCAAAAAATATTTCTGAAAACATTTGAGATGAGAAATAAGCCATGCAGCTGCCGAATCTGTCCTCATTTTAGTTAAACAACAGCGAGTTTAGACATTTTACGAAAGTTTCACGAGGCGTTGGGTCTCCACTCCCCGTGCCTCATTTGCATAAAGTAGAAGTCAAGTCCACCTTATGCAAATGAGCTGCAGGTAACTAGGGGGAGACGCACCACAATGAAGTTCAAAACGCACTGCATCGCAACCAGAATGCAACGTGAAGCGTTTTACATAGACAATGAATGTCAAGCGAGAAACTGACTGATCCTGTGGATGAGTTCATAAATTGATAAAGACTATTATGAACTGCTAAGCATACAACAGTTTCTCTGGAGTCAACTCTGATTCCGGAGGTCCATCAAGTTCCATCTCAGCTTGCATGTGAACAAAACTGCAAAATCTCGGAAAACACCACGTTTTGATTGGTTTTCTGTGCCAGAAAAATATGTCAGCAATATACAGTTACACTCAAGAGCCACTTGGAAATCCTGCAAACACGTGACAAAGATGATTCTTCAATGACTGCATACAAAAACCTCACTGAAGCCCACAACTTCCAGCTGAAAAAACATATCCCAGTCAAACCAAAAGCTAAAAAACAACCAGCATGGCAATCAAAAAGAGTTCTGGTCAAATGTAAACAACTGAACGAAGCTTCAAAACTGAAAAAAGCAAATCCAACAAAATCAAACCAAATTCTTGAAAGCACATACAAATCTAAACAAAGCTTACAAACAAGACCTCAATGAGTATGTTCAAAGTAAAATTGATGATATCACATGTGCAGCGGTGAACAATCTGTTGGACAAACTGTTATCTGAATTCACAGGTCGTAAAATTACAGCAGTCCTAAAACTGAAGGTTTCAAACCAGAAAAAAAAAAACTGCTCGAGTCCTGGAAAGATCACTTCCAAAACCATCTCGGCAAACCTCCAAAAACTTCTAAAGAACCCATTCAAACAGTTGTTGAAAATTAGGTAAACATCAAACAAGGCAACTTTACAATAGATGGATTGACAAATACAATTGTAAAGCTGAAACACAAAAAAATGTCTTGACGGTATACCTGCTGAAGTTTGGAAAACTGGAGAACTCAGTGACCTTCTTCATCTTTGCAACTTTAGCATTAACTAGAAAATGCAGCTCACATTGGTCTCCATGTTAATGCAGAAAAAAATGAATTTATATCTATGAATACTACAGGAAAAATAACATTTGTCTGGTTCAAATATAAATCAAGAACACAATTTCAAAAACCTTGGCAGTAACGTATCATCAAGAAAAACCAACGTAAAAAGAAGAATCGCATCAGCTTGATCTGCCATTACATGGTTAAACACTATCTGGAAATCGAATCTTTCGGATGGTATGAAACGTGGATTATTTTGAGCCATCGTTGAATCCGTACTGATGTTTAAACCAACTCATGGCCAAAGTCACAGTCGACCATCACGTACCTGCGAGACCAACTGACTGACGATACTGGATTTACTGCAGATGATCTTGCTGTTGCAATGACTAATCGTGAATTATGGCAGAAAATTGTTGCGGGCATCCGAGGAAACTCGACCTGATGACACACATTACCTAACTACAACAAGCTATCAAACTGTTTAAAGACACCTGGCACAATTATTTTGATTAAAGTCTGTTTTAAAGACAGGACTTTTCTCCGGAGCTGTCATTACTACCTTGTGTCATATACTTCTACTACTCCTAATCTTTAAACCCACAGACTCACTCACTTCAAAATGCTCTTGCTAAGTGTGTGTGAGAGCTCAGGGTTGTCCAACTAACAAATCATATTGGCAGACTTTTTCACAGCAAAAATGGTGACATATTAACGTGGTTGCTATGCTCTTCACAAAATATGCCCAAATCAAGCATATATGATGTTGGAGGGCAGTCTGCTGAGGAGTTTTTCTTTAAATGGCAGCATCTGACTGCTCACTGTTCTGATTATTTATTGTACAGTTGTTTGTGTTTTCAGTCAAACATAATATTTACAGATGTTCATGATTTTCCTGACTTTTGGTAGATTGCCAGAATGCATCAACACTGTAATGTCACAGAGGGTGACTGACTGAGCAGCTAATTACACTGTGAATGACACACAAGTTGAAATTTCAGTTTTTTTTTTTTTTTATATTATGGCAATGTATTGTTTCCAAACAGTGTGTGCTGTCACAATAATGTGTCCCATCCCACCTTTTTATCCAGTTCTGAGTCATCATGAACTCACAAACTCAAGCAGCTAAGTCAGTTAAGCCTGTGAGGGTTGCTGCTTTGCGATTGGGATTGGGCCAACATCTGCTTTTTTTTTTCTGTTTCACTTTCCATGCCTGGCTGGAAGCCTTATTTCTATTGGCCACATGGGTATTTGGTACAGCACACAATGGTTAAAGTTCAACTAATTTGAACTTTGGCTGTGGAGCAGCAGCTCATTGGGTGGTGCTTGACACAGCAGCAAATGGTTGTGATGTGGCACAAGCGTTTTGAAGTAACTACATTCAGAGACAAGCCATGTTGTGGTTGTATTCTGTGTGAAAGCTTCTTATTATGACTTTATGGTGTTTATATATTTGCATCAGCCACAACATATAGGCTCAACTGCAATCTATCTATTTGTGTGTGTGTGTGTGGAATAAAACCAGGTGCTCTTTAAATAGGCTGCATACAGGTGAATGAAGATGCATCTCAGCCGCACAGCATGAGACTAGCCTTTTGACTTCACCTTCAAGCGCTGATGTAGAGAAGTGGGACATTCCATCCCATGTGTGGAGACAAACTGCTTGTTTGTTTGTTTTTTTTTCTGTCAGTACACACACACCACCCCCAACACGTAATAGTGTTGATATGAGTTCCCTTGTACAGAGACGAGCTCTGACTGTTGTATTGAAAAGAGGGGGCTGTGTGTGCTGGGATGGCCATGGGGGAGTTTTCGCTTTCATCAACGAGGTCAGCCTCTCAGCAAGAGCTTGTTGCTGCCTAGTAGTTTATCCGCAATATATCATAGGTGATGGATGGGTAATGGAGAAGCCATAGCCTTCTCATTCAAGGCACTATATCATTTCTGATAAATCTTCAAGCTATCTGTTCATTGGGTTCAGTGATAGGCTTCCTCTACGGCATCATACTCGAGGTACAAAGGTACACTGATTTATCCATATCTGGTCTCTCAATTTCCCAGTTTCTGTCTGAAACAGAGTTGACTGATAAAGCCTGCACTGCTAAAATATATGTAACTACACAGATGGACACCAGCTGCACTTCAGATTATAATTATTATTTTTTATTCTTTTAATGTTTGACGCTTTTTACTAGAGTTGCTGGAAATGAATATTTAACAGCGACGGCAAGGGATGCAGTGGGACTTCTTTGTCAAATGTTTATCACAGCTCTGCTTTGTTGGCCAATGAAATGCTTAACTGGGGTAGTTGTAAGTTCAGTGGCTAACCTAAGGGCACTTTGATTGTGCTTGATGTTCTTTTTTGAGCTTGTCCAGGGATTTATGCCAACAACTTTATTTGTCACAACTTTACTTCTCTAACAGCGTTCTGCAAATTTGCACTTCCACTTACGACTCCAAACTTTACTAAAGCGTTCTAAGCCTGCAGTGCTTATGGCCACTGTGTGACTGGGTGGATGTTTTCCCAAAGAATCTAACATTGTCTGTCTGAGATTGTGAATGTGATCTGTGTTTACTAAGGGATAGTCAAAGCAGCTTACCTTCCTCATCCCCCACCACAGTTGTGTTATCTATCCCACAATACGACTGAATTAGCCACCACACTGTTAAGCACTGATGCTGCCATGCCATGATAAATATCTTGAATGAAAACACTGATTACTATCTCAGTATTACTGTTCACAAGGTTATCTCACTCTGCTTCTGGTATCAAGTTAATTCTTCTTCTCTTCAGGGTCATCATTAAGCCTTGTATTGGCCATTACACAAAGTGATGTTCATTATATAATAACAACAACAAGCAGGTGCTTTTGGGAACAGGGTAGGATTCTATGAGAAGTTCTGCTAAATTGAAACATTAACCCTGAACAGTCTCATCAAGTCTTTATTTTATGCACTCAACAAGGAGACGTGTCAGCAGGGTGGATCTGGAGATTTTGCTTGGTTTGACAAAAAGGTAAATAATAATGATTGCTACTTGACGTGGTAAAGAAAAGTGAAGAGGAAAAGCAGCTGAATATCCTTTGTGATGAGACACAATGTTGAATATTCCCTCTGAGCAGTTTAAAAGTTCCTTCTGTTCATGAACCTTTTGTCCCAGCTATGCACAGATAAGCATTTTGCACAATAAACAGGAGGATGATACTGCTGCCACTGGCTCATATTCTAATATGGAATCTGTAGTGCAGCAGTAGATAGAAGGTAACACAAGATAGCCTGAGGTAATCTGAATGAAATATGAGGCATATTCATTCCCTGCACCAAATAATCCTGGCTGTTTTAAATATGGAATAGATAACTGCTGGTTTGATGGTATTCTGGGGGAGATGATAGACAGTAAAATGGAGCCAAAATGAATGGACCCCGTCGTTGAACAGACTTAAATTCATTTCGCCGGCCCAGTGGAATGGAGTTATGTGAATCAACTGTCCCTCCATGGCTGCTTGAGGGATTGGAGATGGCTAGGGTCAAATTACAGAGGAGGGGGTTCAGCTTTTGAGAAACTGTGGAGACATTACCTTTAAGAGTTCACAGCAGTCTGACAGGCAGCCAGGCTGATACACCGAGATCTAAAACAGACTGGGGTAAATCCTGTTCTCTATTCCATTTGACACAAATGTGTGATCAAACAGGAATTCCAAGCAATAAAATAATTGCTTTTGCTCTGATTTAAGAACGATTCATTGCTAAAATGGATGTGAAACACCTTTTCAAACAAAACACCATTAGAAAAGGAAGAAAGGCAGCGGAAGAAAAAGGCAAAACATCCCACGTGACACTGCTCTGTCTACTGGAGGGACATTTTCTGCACTCGTGCTGACAGCTACAGAGCTAAAATGAATGTGATGCTCTCCAGACACTCCCAGGTCCTCTAATGAGACTGTGCTTAAGGTGTAAATTAGTTACACTGCCTTGCTCATCACAGACACCAGAGCAGCAAATCCACTGGGTTGCTCCAGTTCCACCAGACATGATGGAGGTCCAATTCATGAACATCACTCATTAATATGCTAATGGAAGTCATTAATGCCTGATAGTGGAATTAATAGAATTACAGTACTTGGCAGGTCGTGGCAAAGAAGAAGAAGAAGGAAGGGACATTATTCCCAACACAGATATGTTCAAGAAGAGAGGTATTTCTGTGTATATTTTTACATATAAAACACAAACTAATGTAGCAATAAGTATGTTCTATATGCTGTTATAATAGAAGACTTGTAGAGACTTAGCCTAGCAAGCATTTATGTGATTTTTAATCAAAAAATTCAACTCAAATGATCTTTGGAGCTCCAAAAAGGGTGCTGGTTATTCAGCACCATGGCCAGCGCCACACCCATGAGCTTATCATCAACAGCAACCTCCGAGCTGGAAGGCTTTAAGACGGGTGATAAATGCTGTTATGCTGTTAAAAAATAAGAGCACTCTTACTAAGACTTACAGACACTTAGCCAAGCAAGCATTTGTGTGATTTTTCTAATCAAAAAAGTTCAACTCAAATGATCCTTGGAGTTCCAAAAAGGGTGCCGGTTATTCAGCACCATGGCCAGCGCCCCACCCGTGAGCCCATCATCAACAGCAACCACTGAGCTGGAAGGCTTTAATACGGATGATAAATGGATTGGGATGGGGGCAACGTTGTCATTTTTTCTAATGCAGCCCACAGATGGATGAATACACTTAAGGAAATGGTTAAATTAATGACATTTTTCTAACAAGTTGTCACTTTTTTGCGCCACCGTTCTGATCGGAATTGACAGTTAGGAATATAAAACGGAGTCTGTGTCACGCTGAATCTGGCACAAATCTCTGCTGGGACGCGACATAAATCAACTTCAGAAGCACGGACAGCTCCAGCACAGCTCAGCATACTAAATGGACACTGAAATACATGGGGAACTGGGTTAATTAGCACCACACTGAGGCTGCTGTGCCCGTAGAATTCCTAGACCTGATTGCTTTCACAGATTAATTTCTGCTGTTTCTGGGTAGATTTACTTTCTATTCTTTAGTCTCAGCAGAACCACGAGGTGACAAATGACCCAGGGATGCCACCCACATTGTGCTGTACATGAAGCAGCTCCCTAAACGTTAGGAACATGTCTCATAGTGTTCTTCATTACATGAAACATGGGGACACTGAACTGAACATCTTGATATTAAAATTCACTTTTATCCACCATGGGCTCAAAAATCCACTTACCCAGAAACATATCCACATCACTGGGGCTTCTAAATTGTATTTCATATGTAATTCACACACTATACTCCTTTTTCTTCCCTCACTGCATATTAATTATTCCTGTGCAGTAGTAAGAGCCAATAAAAGGCAACAGAATCTTCCCTCCTGACCAATTCAAGTCCTACACGGTCCGGCGCTGTTTTTGATCGGTGCAATCTGAGATGGAATCAGGTGACTCGGTTTACAGTTAAACAACGCTGATCCCTGTTGCTGTAATGTGTGCTGTCATAGTCATTATGAAAATGCCAGCATCTATTCATTCACTCAGCGGCTATATCTCTGCTGCACGGTGATTGTAGCAGAGCTGCCTTTGCAGTGCCCCTTAATGACTCATGGTTCATGCATAGGCATGCTCCACAAGACAAAACCAAAGAGGATTACGCATTATGCCCGACACCTTCCCTCTCCTCTAACTAATGTGACAGCTCAGACAGATAAGGACTTAAATGTTGACGTCCTCTCTGGAGGCGCTTTTTGGAGTGGGCCAGCCAAGCAGTTATGGGGGATATTCAATTACTTCCACTGCTCATGTCTTTATAAATAACTGCTGCATTAAAAGAACTATATTAGGGCATAAAGTTAATGACAAGAATGTCATTTCGCTTAGTGCACCCCAGCGCTCTTCATTTAAAGTGAGAAGGAGAGAGGGTGACTGTTAACAAAACGCGCGTTATTATTCTCTCCACGTCGCCTACCTTAGTCTACCCTCCTTTGGCAGCTATTACAGAGGGCTACTTGTGCCTTAAACATGTGACTAAGTGAGAGAGGGGCACAGGGGAGAGCTGAGGCGCCCATGCCTGTTATCTGCTGAGCGCCTACCTACAATTTCTACAGGATCTGGATCCTCCGCTGCTGCGCTCCTCCACAGCGATGCGGAGTAGGCGGGTCAAGTCGGAAAAAACGGCGCTGGGGCGGAATTCGCAACGGGATATTTAACAGTCTTCGTGGGGCGACTGTCCGCGTCCCGGTAGCCGCATTCCGTCGCATCTGTCTGACGCCGGACTCCGGCGGTTTGTGTCTGAAAGAATTGCGCCAAGGCGCCTTTTTAATCTTCTGATCATCAGCTTCTTTGCGCTCCGTGAGTCTCTCTCCACCTCCTCTCTCCTCCTCCTCCTCGGCTCTTCTCTTGACTACATCTCCTGCCGGATGATTTCATTTTGTAAAGTCATTATCCCCAGAAAGGTCAAAGCTTCTCCTTCTAGGAACGCAGAATTACTCTGGGATAAGCCGACTGTCACCCCAAGCGCATCCCGACCGCTTCCTCAAAGTTTCTCACTGGTGTAGAACCGTGCGTCGGATTTGTCCGGAGCAGCCTTCCTCACCAATCACTTTTACCTCTTTTCGGATCCCTGAGTGTGTACGGGTGTTTTTTTTTTTTTTTTTTTTTTTTTGGAGTGCTGTTTCTGTTTTTTTCTTTTCTTTTCTCCACGGAGTTCCTACTGAGCCCCGACAAACTGTGAAATGAGTTTCTCTCCAATTTCGGCAATTGAGAGCCATCGAGATTCAGACAGAAAATGGGAAATACTGAGTTAAACTTTATCTGCTGTTCCAAACCGCGGTGAGTTCCTGCAATTCTGCTGTTTTGTCTGATCTGTGTGAATATAAAGAATCCCGTACAATGTAAAGCATCTCCCCTTTGATGCCTGTTTCCTGTAAAATAACCGCACATCGTCGTTGTATTTGATCTGATGAGACTTTAAATCTGCTATCTGTGAAATGTCGTCTGAGGCTTGACCACAATGTAAGCAAAAACTCTCTCACACGCACACATTTGCGCGAACATGACTCCGGCTCCACACCTGCGCATGGCACAGACACACACACACACACACACACACACACACACACACACACACACACACATCTACTGCATCTACCAGGAAAGTATACACAATATTGCTTTTCATGCCTTGTCAGTATATACATGAGCACAATCACACTCATCTCCTCCCCTTCTCTCTGCCTGTCTCCTCCCCCCTCCTCACCCACACTGCCACCCTTTATCTGGCTCTCCAACAAACATCTCTAATCTATATTCCTTAGGGTGTATTGGCATTCTCGCCTGTGGAGGATCAGATCTCTAACACTGATCTGTGCACGGAGCATAGTTGGCCAAGCGTCAGCGGGGCAAAAAACCTAACTCAGCCTGGCCAAAAGAAGAAAAAAAAAATGAAAAAATGAAAAAAGAGAAAGTCCCACTGATTTCATAATTATACATTTCACCCTCAAGCATCACCCTCAAAGAAGGCACATGAGTCAGGGCAGCCTTATGGGATGTCAGTGGAGGCTGTGATAATGAGCCAAATGCCCTCGAAGAAGATAAATAACGTTTAAAATGCAACCATACCGGCCCAAGGGCATGCTGGCATAGGTGCTGTTTGCAGTATCTTAAATTTAACTTTATATTAAACCAGAGTGAAAAAAAAGAACCCTCTCCAGTGGCAGGCAGGTTGTTTTGTAGCCGAGCTTTACGGTGGAGAAAACAGTGAATCACTGCTGTAATTCTCATTGCCACTTGCCAGTGTTAGGCAGAAGTGCCAAAGCCTCAGAGTGTTTATAGGGCCACAACAGGGCCACTGTTCAGCAGTGTCCTCATCTATCCTGGGAGACTGGTGAACCCGACCGTGTCCAGGCCTGAAAGGCACACTGTCTCCCCTTATGAAAAGAGAGATTTCTCTCTTTGTGTCGGTCACCTGGTTCACAAAGAAAGAACTTAACAGCTCAACACATCCCCTGATTTTACATTTTCTTACTTTTTAAACGTGTGTCCCAGCTCCGCTTGTGTATTTGCTTGTTGTTGATGGCAAGAGCAGCTGCCTGTGATGGACGTATACTTGAGAGGAGACAAATTGAGCTTGAGAAACACTTTTGCAGGCCAACTGTGACCTAGCGTTGGACCATCTATAGGCTCCTAGAGTAACGTCAGCAGGAGGAATTACATGCTGGAGAGGACTCCTTGTTCTGAGAGTTCACTGCTTGGTGGCTGATGGGGCCGGATGCGGCATCAGTCGTAGGTGTGACGGCTGAAGAGAGGAGAGAGAGGAGGGAGGAAACGAAGAGGAACTCTGCCATCCTCCTCCCACAGCCACTGCAAGCACACCAAAGGAGAATGAAAAGAGCGTGGAGTAAATGCAGTTAGTGCGATGCAACATGGTTCTCTGTTGCTTATTTTCAGGGAGATGGATGGATGGGTTTGGGGGCTAGAATGCTAACAAGTGTTCAGCTTGATGAACAAAAGCCCTTGCTGTCTGAAATACCACTGCAGTAGATTTGATCATAATTGATATTTGCTTGGAAGTGGGGAGATGGAATTGAGAAGTAAAAATTAAGTCTGAAAATAAGGAGAAGAACCGAGGGAAGAAATGAGAAGGATAAAAGGGAGAGAAAGACTGGCTGTGCAGGTTTAGGTGCTATTTCGGGGTCAAGTTTTGCCGGATCTGTTCCATATCCACAGCCCCTTATTTTATGATAATGAGCTAACAAACGAGTTTTACTTCAATCTAAAATGATGGAGAAGAGCCTCTGTAGGGAGAGAGGGCAAAAGCGGGAAAGATGAGAGCAAAGCAAAAGAGGAGAAAATCATAAAAAGAGGGGGGGGGAAAAAGTCTCATTGAGGGATTTGAGACTGACTTGGGCGTTAAAATAGAATCTCTCAGATTAAGACCGACTGGGGCATTGAGCCAAAATCTCTCTCTGAGGCAACTGGTAATTGAATGTTGAGTCTGAACATATTCTGTGGAAGTACACAACGGACAGACACAAGACTGCTCTTACAGCAAATTTGCAGTCAGTCACTAACAGCAGTGTGCTCGGTTTCACATTCTGCTTTGCAAATCAAGTGCAGACTTTTTCTTTCTAATTAAAATAGACAGACGCCAGGGATGGACAGAACACTGCACTGACTAAGACTGAACACATTTAAGTCGAGAAGAAATTGTGAGCTTGTGATTTTATCCATCACCTTGCCTGTGAAGCAAAAGAAGTATGAACTGCGGCATCTAAATTGCTCCATTTACTGCTATTCACGTGGTCAGAGTAGCAAACAAACAAAAACACAGACAGAGCAGCGAGAAAGGAATCTGTCCCTTTAATTTAAGAGCAACCTTTGTCCCTGTTTGTACAAGGCCAACAGCAGAAGAGATCTATTTATGTTTTACTGTGATTTATAGGAGCTTCCTTCTCCGTATGTCCGTGATATGCAGCCGTATAAAAGCCTGCAAGGGAGAAGTTTACAGTCTGAGGAGCAATTATAAAGGTGACTTTTCCCCTGTTTGCTTTCAACTTTAGCTTTTATGCACAATGGTTTAAAATGATTTACAATATGGCGGCAGATTAAAACTCACACGCTCACTTTGAACTCTCTAAAACCTACAAACACACACACAGACTGCTGGCAGAATAAGCAATTGAATTCACAGAAACAATTAATCTCATATTGCCACCAAGGACAGCACACACGCACAATCTGTATGCTGACAAACACGAACACAAAAGCTCTCTGTCTGTGCTAACATAATTAAATTGATAGCCGACACTCAAAACTCCAGGTTTGCTTTGAAATAATTTGAAGGGGCTTTAAGACTTGAGAAGCAACTTTCTTTGCATAATGATGTGAGACGGTGAAGTCAGTGTTTGAGGTTACTGGGCTCATTGCTATCCTTCTTTCATAATGAATTGTAACTGTATTAAACAAAGAGGTTGCTGTTTTTCTTCTCACTTTATTGCTTTTTCCAGACAAATTTCTATCCTACTTTGTTGGACTGACATGTTTCCATGTTGGCCTGGAAGGTGCCTGCAGTCGAGTTTATTTTAATCTTTGTATTTTCTCAGTAGTCGTAGAGAGATTGAACTAGATATTACAAAAAATATAGATTCTTGAGGACAGTCTTTAAACAGAACCGCACACTGTGTCACTGCAAAGCCCCTCAGTGCATGTATGGCAATACCACCGGCTGGTTTATTGGTTTATCTGCTCTCTGACTCCACAGTTGATCAGCCGCCTTCGTCTCATTATAGAGAATATAATGAATATTTGTTCAGTTTTGACTGTTAGAATTTCTGTTTAATAGTAGCAACCATGCTGAGCAAACAGATCTTTAGTTCACAATGCAATTCCTCGGTTATTCTTAACTCTGATGTCGTGTTTGGGCATCTGGGCACCCCAGTCTCTCTTTAACAGTAAAACTGAGCCTCGCATTCTTTATCAGATTGATACTTCATCCTCCTATTACCTTCATATTAACTAACATCTTTTATCCTTGGGGTCAGTTTGACTCCAGCAATTTAAACCTCTAGGAAATTATTAGAATTAAGCTTGTTTCCCAGATTTATGTGTCAGGTACTTTATGTCTTTTTGTTGACTACTAAGTAGACCTTTCAATAAAACATCTCCCCACCCAGTCCCATTACACGTCTGGAATACTTGATATGTGACTATGGAGACATCTGCAGATCACAATAAAATCTCACTGACTGACCTAAAATTTGAAAGAGATATCTTTTTAGTGATTTAATGGATTTATATTTTTTTCAAAGTACATATTTTTGTTTTCTATAACATTTGGAATGAAAAAAACTATTTCTATTTTCAAGAACAGTTACATGTATTATGTTCGGAGTCAACTTGCCCCCAGGAAAAACCAACACAATTTTAAAGGGCCCTAAAGCTGTTTAAAGATTATAAAATTGCATGTTATAATGAACTCAATATCATCCAAAACAACCAAAACTAAATTATGTAACATGTTGATATTTCTTATATGTCTTCTACAGCTAAAAGCCTGGAGTCATATTGACCCTAAGAACACTGATACGTACAACTTGTGTACAGGACATTGGAAACATATCATCATGTTAATTTTATATTTATGCATTAAATTAGGAAAAGTCATTAAACATGAAGAAAAAAAAAGATGTCAGTTATTTATTTAGAGACGTTAAGCATTAAATCAGATCAAATTTACCCCAAAGATAATAGTAGGGTTAATGATTTCACTAATTTTATGGGAATTGCTATTTAACATGATTTGAAACTAAGGACTAATGTTTCAAGAATTCACCTGTATTACTTCTGTGCTGCCTCTCAGAGACCGCATGGTTAAGAACAATGGATTTTCATATGCTCTATAGCTGTAATTACTGGCAATAGTGCTTTTTCTCAGTGGTGCCCCTCACAAATCCCTAATAAGTTTGTCTGGATTGCTGTTTTATATCTGTTTGTCTGTAGAAGACCTAACATGGAGTTATTCCTATCTGGGCTCTAAGTGATCCAAAGTACAGCATCTTGTTTCTAAATTAATTAAATGTAATGCTTGATGCATTGGGGATATATTAACAGTGATACATATTTTCCTTTTTACTGTGACGTCCAACAAACAGGAAAACCCATTTTTGGGGACATATGGATGACCACTACAGTACTTTGATACATAATGAGTTTTAACATGCCCATAGAGGGGGGAAAAAAAGGTATATTTAAATGTTAAAAAAAAGATTAACAAAGTCTGTTTCAACAAACACAAGAGCAAAGGAAGCTACAAAATAACTATAACTCTGTCTACACTGGTCTACATGATTATAGCAGCAGCTCATGTAAATAAGCTTCCTTCCTTAGGACTCCACCAAAATGTATTTACATAACAAGAGGATTATAAGAGATAAAGCATATTGCAGCTAAAATGCACTGCATCAAAGTTTAAGTCGGAATTTACAGTGATTAAAGGAATTATTAAAAATAAATAAATAAAAGCAGGCATGAAATGGGTTTGCTGCGTCCACTTATTAAATCTCAATTTGGAGTCGAAGAGCACCGTGCCTTACTTTGAAGAAATATATCTTGAGTCGGTTGTAGGAAAGTTTCTGTTCGGGAACATTCCATCACTAAATTAGATTCACTACGTCCCAGAAGACTCAAAAGTAAATTTAGGAGTCGATAGAACAACACCTACACAGCAGTATGAGCTAAAAAACACACCTTCACTATATATATGCTATGATTTGACCTTCCCCACAGCAGCCTGGCACTGCTGCTCTTGTATTATTGCTTTGAGTCTTCATGTCTAGGACTTATAAACGCATGTTTGTAGATCTGTAAATGTGTGTGTTTATCATTGTTCATGTAAGCACTTTCATAGTGACATTTTTTTTGTCTTTGATGTCTTCGTGAGGACACCATGGGAGCTCATCCTTTGTATTTGTTAGTAAGACAGCCGGATGAGTGCAACTGGCAGTCATATTATAATTTCACAAAGGCTGTGTTTTACCCCCGGCGCTTGTATGAGAGGTATTGTTGACAGTTGTAGGAGAGAAGATAACTGGGTTAATTAGGGCCAAAAACCTCATTAGTCAGCATGGAAGGGAAGATGTAAAGTTTATCAGTTCCTGTTTTCCTACTTTGAGGATGGTTTTAGGGCTGGCTTGCAGACAAGTTACAAAGTGGATCCTGTTGAAGAAATTCTAATGAAATATTTTAATCAAACCCCCCTCCTCCCCTCCATCTCCCTTTCTACCATTGTTTTCCTTCAGATGTGTTTAAAGTGTGACATACTACAAAATGAGACTCATTTCAATTTGCATCTTTGCTGTGCCAACAAAGAGGATCTGCAGTGGTGAGTGTTCCAGTCATGGACATGGACACATTTTGTGAGACGCCACATGCACACACACACACTCACATACATACATTTACGCACACATATGGCTCATTCAGGTGACCATTGCAGCTCTGGCATCGTACAATAAGCGAGCAGATGTTTAGGGATTGAATGATCCATTTTGTCCTGGTCTCCAATGAGAACGGCTGCTAAAATTCTCAAGAAAGATTAGGCTTGGGAGTTCCCACATCTCATCAAGCTTACTGTATCCTTCAAAAGACAGGGTGAGAGTCAAGATCCAACACTGCGGCCAGTAGCCAGGCTTGTATCTCAGGAGAAAACATGTAATTTTGGCTGTTACACAAAGTTACTGGAAGTGGTGCAGTGCAGCCTGAAAGACGTGCTCCGAAATCTTGTGGAGACGGATAAATCTATTCATCATTAGGAAAAGCCCAATAAAGAATCTGTTTTGGGATGCTCTCTTTTGCAAAATCAATTGAAATATTAACTCAAAGTGGCAATTTTGTTAATTTAGCTCAAGAAGTCTGTGAATCAATCAGCCACTCTCAAAACAAGCTATGAAAAGTGTCAAGAATACCAGCAATCGTGGCTCCTCTCAAATTATGTCTTTATTAAGTGAAAAATTTGCAAATATTTTCAGATTTATCTGCTGTATCATTGGAGGACGCAATCCTACAAAAAACAAAAAAAAAACATCTTTCTGTTATATGAAAGCCTCCCTCTTCGTTATTCAGAAGAAAAATGGGGAAAAAAATCCAGACAGCTGTCATTTTCTCACAGATGTTCCAAATAGCTGGAGGACACTATGCACGTCACAGCTAAATGTAACCACCAGTGGTGCTCGTAATGAAAAATACCTTTGACTCACTGTTTCATCATTCAATTGACTTTTTTTTTTTTTTAACCATCATGCCTTAAGGAAGTACCATCTTGAGATATGACTAAGTTATGGGCATGCTTTCAAGTTTGCTTGACTGGTGCTCTTCCAGGATAGACGTCTGTTTTTATCCTTTGAGAACTACAGCCTTTCTTAGGAGGTGAGGTGCTGTGTCGAGTTGGTCTTGCTTGTAGTTGACACGAGGTGCTTAATAGGCGTCCACAGAAGTATAAATAGAATTTCTGATGAATGATACATCTACATGAGCCCCGGGGTTAGGGTTTGATAGCAGGGATTGAAGCTGAATCATTCAAATGATGAAGTGGATCTGTTTATGTTTGTTTTGCAACAATTTTAAGTAACAAAGGCTTAGGGGCTTAAAGTCAAAACTGACATTCAGATATTAAAAAAAGGAGCCAGAGCAGATTAAATATTTGCCATTTAGATATATTAGATAAATCCCCAGATCCTATTAGTACTTGATAAATCTGCTATATATTTCGTAGAGTCAGTGCCACTGTTTATTGTTAATGGAAGAAGTGGTGAAGCTTTAATGCAGCAAAGTCAGGGAGTTTAAGGTAGTATATGGGTGTTTAAGATATCAGCAATTCAGAGAATACAGATGCAAACCTTTGTTTCCTTCACATAACCACATTATTTCCTTAATCTTGCTTCTTTTAGTTGCCCAACATAGCTTACTTGTAATATTCTCACAACATATCCCAGCCTTCACCAATATGTAGCTGTCACCCAGAGATAAGATAGAACAAAGTAATGTTCAAAACATTCATATTGAACGCCAAAATGCATTGCCATTCAATGTAATCTGTGCTTTGCAGAATCACAATAAGCCTACCTGCATGTTTTAACACTGAAAGTGTGGGAGCAAGGAAAAATAACAATTTGATATTAGAAGCCGCTGCACTCAGAAGCCAACAAATCCAGGTGTTTTCACAGCGCGAGGATCTGATCGAAATGAAATTGCGCTCACTCTTTGGACTTACTAGCATCCAACAACTTTTGTAGACCATATCGAGGCATACCAGGTAGAAATAGCTTATCTGTGGTTGTAGAGGATGGTTTACTCTAAGTATCTAGAGGAATTTATTTTAAAATGATCTCAGAGCTGTATATAAAACTGCATGTTTTAGTCATAAAGTGAATAGCAAAAGAAAAAAATAGACTGCATGTATCCTATCACACTTAGCTGTGCCATTGATCCACTGAGCTTTCGGGTCAAGTAATGACAGAACATTAAACCTTGCATATGATGGGAGTCATCACGGATGACTTGTTAAGTATTTTTGTAGAGGAAATATTTGATATTCAGTGGCGCTTACTGAATATAGCCTGTCATTATGATGGGCAGTGGGCGTAAAAATGTTGTAGATTTGATCCACTGTTGGCTGTACTTCACTCGAATGGCCATTTGTTTAACACCCTCCTCTCTCTATTGAACTGGCAGAACAAAACTGACTTCCAAATGGATATTTCTTCCCTGCAGAAATAAACAGGACCTTGTCATAGGTGTCATTTCAAAGATAAATTGCAATCTCTTTGCTTTCTCGCTACTCAAAGGAACATTATGTCTCTTGTGCAAATGTGTGGCACATTTTTTAAACGTATGAAAAACAATTGCGTGTCATATGACAAGGCTGAAGTTATTGTGCATGGGGACACATGCTGACTGCCAATTCCACCGGAGAGCCGTTCTAAACCTTGAGGGCCTCATAACAGATGTTTTCAAGGATGGAAAAAAAAAATGGTTATAATAGCAGATACTGTTTTTTTTCCCCTCAAAATTCTAATTACCTCTGTGCTTAGAGAAAAAGTCTAGCAATGTGTTTATAATGTGTAGAAAGATTATGACAAAATACTGAAACGACAGTCACTTGATTGCTTAAATAAACATAAGTAAATGGTGAATAATTGGTAAAGGGTTGCCTTTGCTATAGGATGCCACGTCTTGCCTTTTTTTTTCTTATTTTCTCCTCTTCATTTGCCTATTCAGGCAAATCTTCATTATATTCATGTGTGGGAAAATCTATTCCCCCCATCATTTGCACTCTTATCACAATTCCATTGAGAGGACGTCACGGGAACAAACAGAGCTTTCATTTTATACAGAGGTTCCAAACAGCCCAGGGCTATTGCTGGCCCACGTTGTGCGAAATCATATTTGAGTGGATCTGCTGGAGCCCCGGTGCTTGACTACTGCTCCAAATGAAAATTCTTTCCTGCTGTATTACAGAACATCTGATTTGTTGTTTCTAGATTATGTGGAAGCTTTCCTGCCTCAAGGAGGAGCATTTTTAACACTGTCTGATGAAAAGATGTGTTTACATAAGGTTGAAAATGATGACATAATGTTCCTGTGAATAAAAAAAACAAACAAACAACATATATCTGATATCATCCAGGCGGCTGATGACAAAGGCTTAGTGGACGGCTTTGTTTGGGTGATAATGTGATTTTCGAGGCCTGCGCAAACCTGTCTGAAAACAATACATGTTTGCAGACAGGGCTGCAACAGCAAATGTGTAAAACATTGAGACTCCAAACTGGGTTTTAGAGGTATTTGAGAACGCAGAGGAGGTAAAGAGTGGGTTGTTTGCAGAAGAAGAGACACAAGGAAGAGACAAAGGAGTCTGATAGACAGAAGAAGAGAGAAAGTGAGGTACGGAGAACAGGGAGAGGCTGGTGTTCTCATGCATCAGCAATTTGGACAGCTGCCTGTTGGATGATAGGATTAAAGAGTCTTTTAATATGACCTCTGCACTCTATTTTGATATTAACATGCCACACACTCCCCTCTGAGCAAGGTCACTATATACACTACATGCACCATGTAAAGCAAGGCTGTATTTCACCTGTAACGCCTAGTCAAAGCCGAGGCCAGCGGTGGGTTTTGATTCAGCTAACAAAACTGTGCTTGTAGTTTGTCCCTGGGCCAGTTTTTTTTTTTTTTTTAACAGCAGCAGAGAGTCATTGTCATACATTATCATACAGCGACTTATCCTCAAACATGGTGCTATAAGATAAGTCAGATTGTGACAAAGGGTGACTGCGCTCACTGTGTGGCCCTTTTTTCCTGCTGAAGGAACAGGGATGGAGAAAGAAAAGTGAAAAGCTCAAGCTCAAACAAAAAGCATGGCAGAAGATAACAAAAATGCTAGGAAGACAGAGATTTCTCTGCCTTAGTGCAAATAAACTATTCAGCAGTGCTGGGATGAGAGCAGAAAATGCTAAAGGACTCGCTCACAGTTTAACTACATCAACAATAAAAGGAGTTACAAGAGAATATGGTAGAATTTGCTCCATGACAATGCTGGGTAACGTTATCTCCACTTGTACTTTATTTGTAACAACACTGCTCAGTACTGAATCACATTTATGATAATTTTTTACTTAATGTACATGAGACCAAGCATCATGTATGAATATGAAACTGCAGACTTGAGAGTGGAGACTTTGATCTGGGTCAGTTTTTCTGGCCTTCTTTTCTGTTCGTTGTTCCCAGTAAGCAAGTCTGGCAAATGGTAAAGCAGTGACACCTAAAGAGTGAGAATTATTATTTCTAATCCACCTCATCAGGTTTCAGTGCAGAGCCACAGCTGGGCGAAGTTCACCTCCCTCTCATAAAGCTCTGTCTCCATCAGCTGCTTCTGCAGAGCCCCTCTTCTCCACATCTACAGATTGCAGCATAAATTAACAGGACAGGTTTTTGATGCTTGACCATGTCTGCTTCGGTTCCCTGAAAGAGGGATTTCAGAGGCCGAAACTCTAATCACAGAATTCGATGTTCAATATGTGCTCCGTTCTCTCATTAAGAGCGAAGAAACTATGTTGGCTGGAGTCGTCGAGTGAGTTGTCTTTTCCTAGCAGGTTTTATTAATATTAAGGTTGGCTCCCAGTTGTAGGATTTGAGACCCGATTCAGAATTCTGACTTTCAACTTGTCTCCCTAAAGACTAGATTTCACACAAGGCTTGAAAGCGCAGCAATTCATTCTCAAGTAAAACTAGGGACTCATTCCTTAAATTTTGGCAGTGCACTCTAAAAACTTCTCGGGACTGCGTAAGAAAAAAGAAAATCTATGAAATTCCTGAACAGCTTGTTGTAAGAGTTGTAACCTAACTTGGATTTTCCTTTAAGGGCTTTAGACACGATAGGCGACCTGCTCTGATAGTGGACTCTATAATGGACTTGCTTTTGGGACTTGGACTTAGGAACACAACTTGCGTCTTTCCAAAAAGTAGATGACTCATATTAAAAATACATGCTAAAAAACTGCACATACAAGTGTTAAAACATATTATAATTCAATTAATTGCGCAGTAGCACGCAAAGATAGTCTCCATACACACACACTGGGGTCCAACAGGCCGAGTCTGGGGAACAACGACAGCGAAGTCAAATTGAAATCAATTTCCAAATCGCCAGCTCATCTCATCTCATTAAAACTGCTAAATTAAAGTCCTCCGGCATGCTTAACTTTCAATAATTAACCCCCGTGTCTATCTTTTTTCCGTGTACGAGCATGTGATGGTATTCGATACAGCGTTTTAACCCTGGTTTTTTTGCTCCCTCCATCCACCTCCAGATGTTGCGCGTTCTCCCCACGCTGTCAGCTGTGTTGTCTGAGAGTAGTGATTTTTCAAACCCGCACACCCACACACGGTCATATGGCTGAGTTAACTTGACAGATTGTCATCAGAATACTGTAATGGGACTCAACACCCCCCCCTCAACACAGACACACAGACACACACACACACACACACACACACACACACACACACACAACAAGAGTGTGTCACTGTGGGAGAGATGATTGACAGGGTTTGAAATGGTGATAGAGACTAATGTGAGCTCTGGACAACAGTCTGAACAGCAGGTAGTCTGATAAATCACAGTAACCAAGACTTTTCATTTTAGCAACAAAGCAGTGTGTGTGTGTGTCCTTGATTTGCACAAACGTATAACTCTTAATAGATCTGTTGCAGTGTTACAGTACAAGTGTTTAAGTATGATGAGTATAATTTTGAAAACAGCAGCACAGCAATTATCCGCCAAGTTAAAGGGATGCATTCACAAATAGAATCAGAACTCTCCCCAGTTCAGAAGCATAAACCTCCGTGCCAAACTTTTGTGTCAGAGTATCTCAGTAAATCACAAAGCGAGGCTGCAACAGAAATTTAGAACTTCGCTAATCAAGTCTGCGAAACTTTTTTTTCCCCCTTTCTGCCCGTATTAAGTTCTTGTCTATTGTATGAAAATCCCAATTCCCTGGAAGCAATGAATGCGATGAATCATAACAATAGTGAAATGTTTAAAAAAAATAAATAAATAAAAAAAAATAGAGCCGAATGGTTCTCTCTCTCCCCAAAGGAAGATGGATTCATTACACGTTGCAGTGCCTTTTACTTAAAAGTGCTGTGATTTATTTATTAATTTCTCTCTCCTTTTTTTTTTTAGATTTAACGTTTCTTTTCACTATCCTAGGCAATTTAATGTAGAGTAGGAGTGCAACTGATTATTGTATTTTCCTTTATTATTGGTCAACCTTTCATTCACCTTTACTTTTGCACCATCTATGAATTTAAATGTCTTGTAGAATCCCCATAACAGCAAAAATACACTACCAGTCAAAAGTTTGGACACACCTTCTCATTCAATGCTTTTTATTTATTTATGTTAGTTTCTACATTGTAGATTAATACTGAAGATATTTTGAGTTTTTTTGTTTACAACATAATTCCATATGTATTCTTTTATAATTGTGTTGTCTTCAGTGTTTATCTATAATGTATGAAATAATCAAAAAACATTGAATGAGAAGATGTGCCCAAACTTTTGATCCACTTAGTGCATGTTCACTACTTAGTAGTGTATGTCCATCACAATTCCTCACTAGAAGCACATCATGTAATTTATTTTGATTTTAAATTTAGATTATTAAAGAGCTTCTAAAAAGAACACTTTATTTATTGATATAGTGTCATCGTAAAGCCCCTTTCTTCTTGTTTTATTCAAACAACGATCCAGAACCTACAAAAAAAATAGCTGACAGATATGCAAATGCAGAGAAAAGCAGCAAAACCTCACAAGCTGAAATTAGTCCTCGTTTGGCATTTTTCCTCCATGAATTACTCGAACAATCAATTCTTGCGACAGAATGTCTGTGTAATGAAACACATTTCAACAACTGAACATTCAAGCGGCTACATCTTGCTGCTGCACAGTGCTGTCTTTGCTCGTTCGTCTCTGTGTTTGTTGTTGACTGTCCTCCGTGTAGGATGTGGGTGTTTGTTTATATTCTTCACTCTGCTCGTCTGTGTTTTTTCTTTAGGTGTTCGGGGGGCGTTGAGGTGATGCAGGTCCCCCGGTCATCCCAGTGGAGGAGCCAGTTAATGATGAGTGTCTCTGGCTGCTGAACGCCCCCCTCCCACCGCCACCACCACCACCACCACCACCACCACCACCCTCGTCCCTCCTCCCCTCCCTCCATCTCTGATGGCTCTATGGGGCGTCGTCAGCCTCAGCCTTCACTGCTGGGTGTGTTTACGGTCCGGTGTAACGGCAACGGCGGCGACAGCCAGCCTCCCCAATGACAAACCCGGGGGACCTCTGGACTGGCTCCTGTCTGATAAGGGGCCCTTCCATCACTCCCCTGAGTACATCGACTTTGTGGAGAAGAACCGGCAAGGCTTCTCCACCAGATACAAGATATATAGGTGAGTCGCTGCTGCAGGATGAAGAGGCTCTTTACACTGTGTTTACTAATGCCAAGTTATTACTCAGCCTCCATTATATGCATGACAAATCTCCCAGCAGTCGCATCAAATAGTCTCCGTGGTTGTCCTTTGAAAGGCTGGCTGCGTGTAAATAAAGGCCACATATCAATATGTAAATGTGTTTACATATTAAGATTCGTATAACTCCCAGTCACAGTATTGTGTCCTTAACCACAGGCTACACAATGCCCTTGTAAAACTGAAACATTTTGTTTTATGCTTTAGGGTCTGTACAATTTAGAAGTGTATTTGTGAAATGTCAACTTTCAATCCAATTAGTAGAGCCATGCTAGTTAGCTGTTAACGCCCACTGCTGCCAAAAGGTTCTCCAATATAGCTAATATTGGATGCTGACTGCAATTATCTACTGTAATTTCAATGAAATCACTCTCATTGTGAGGTTTATAAAATGATTTTGGAAGAATTAGTCTACATAAAGGACAAATATCAAAGTTCAGCATCATTCTGTAGTATGAAAAGAGTAAATGTTATTTAAAACATCGTATTTCTCATTGGTACCACAAAGCAAGAGTAATAATAAGAGAAAAATTTAGATATACAGAAAATGTGAAATGTGAATTTCAGCAACCTCAAAGCCACCTTAAACTTCTTACCTGACATGTACACCACCTGTCAGAAGTTTTAGAACGCCCCAATTTTTCCAGTTTTTTAATTGAAATTCAAATAGTTCAAGTCCAATGCATAGCTTGAAATGGTACCAAGGTAAGTGGTGAACTGCCAGAGGTTAGAAAAAAGGTAAGGCCATCCAAAACTAAAAAAAATGGTACATTTCAGAATTATACAAAATGGTCTTTTTCAGGGAGCAAGAAACGGGTTAACAACTTAAAGCTGTTCTGCAGCATTGGAGGTTGATCAATCCTTGAAAGCTGGTGCTACCAAATCCTACAGGTGTCCCCAATTTTCTTGATTACTTCCAATCCCCTCTGTCTGCATAAAAGTAATGATGGAACACACTGTGGCACCAAACCTTCCTAAACATTATTTGAACAGTATTGTACTGCAGAAAGTAGTTTGTTGCTTTAAAAATGGTGAGGATAGAACAATAGAAGAGAGACAGACCATCATAACACTTAAAAATGTAGGTCTTTCCTACAGAGAAATTGCGAAGAAAGTCAAGGTGTCAGTGAGTACAATTTTCTTCACCATCAAAAGGCACTCAGAAACTCTGACAGGGAGAGATCTGGAAGACCCAAAGCCACAACAGAATCAGAAGACAAGTTTCTGAGAGTCAACAGCTTGGTGATAGGCGACTCACAGGACAACAGCTTCAAGCACAGCTTAATAGCGGTCATAGTAGGAAGTCTCAGTTTCAACTGTGAAGAGAAGACTTGGAGTTGCAGGTTTGGCAGGTCGAGTTACAGCAAGAAAGCCATTGTTAAGACGTCAGAATGAGAAAAAGAGGCTTGCGTGGACCATGGAACAACACCAATTGACTCCTGAAGACTGGAAGAAGGTATTATCGATTGAGGAATCAAAATTTGAAATCTTTGGTTCGTTACGCAGGATTTTTGTACACCGTCGAGTAGGAGAAAGGATGGTTCCTCAGTGTGTGACATCAACTGTCAAACATGGAGGAGGAAGCGTGATGGTCTGGGGATGTTTTGCTGGATCCAGCGTTGGTGACTTGTACAGAGTGAAAGGTACCCTGAACCTAAACAGCTACCCCAGCATTCTGCAGCACCATGCATTAACCTCTGGTATGTTCCTAGTTGGTCAGAGGTTCATCCTATAGCAAGATAATGACCCAAAACATAAATCCAAGCTATGCCAGAACTACCGTAGGAAAAAGAACAGGATGGTAAGCTTGAAAACATGGAGTGGCAGCACAGTCTCCAGACTTAAACCCCATGGAGCTGTATGGGATGAACTCGACAGAAGAGTGAAAGTAAAGCAACCTACAAGTGCCACACATTTATGGGAACTTCTGCAGCAGAGTTGGGAAGAACTTTCTGAAGAATATTTTATTTCCATTGTGGAAAGAATGCCAGGAGTGTTTTCAGCTGTTATATCTGCCAAAGGTGTTACTTTGATGAGTAAAAAATTGAGAATACGTTTTGGTTTCTAAATAGATTTTTTTTAACTTAATTTGTTTATTTGTTCTATGCTTTAACTTCAGAGTACACTGAGACATTAACATGCATAATTTCCAATAAAAAAATGGAAAAATCTGTGTGTTCTAAAACTTTTGACTGGTAGTGTATTACAGCTCTGTAGTGAAAATTAGAATGCTTGCATTGACATGTGCTTCATTTAAAGCAGCTCATGTTCATTTAAAAGATAGAGATGAAGAAAGAAGGGAGTAAACCTTCATCTGCTTTGGTTAAATGAGGTTGCAAATGTACTTCTGTACATCTGTTATCTAATACACTGATTAAAGTTGGAGGATGTGCCAAGGACGTCTTTCTCTCTGTATTCTAATAACATATATTTAAGGTTATCAAAACGTTACTTTTACAGTAATGTTCAAGGCTGCATTTGGGGAAGGTGATTATTACCAGTGCATTTGCTTTCCCATGATCTTTTTTATTCTAACATGAAAATGTCAGGAGGAAATGCAGCATAACTACATATCTAAATGCAACAGTGGACAATATGCTTGACGAAAATCCCTTTTATTGCTCTTTAGTAGAGACTTATTTACTTGCCATGTGGTGTCATGCAAAAAAGGTTCCTCACAGCCAGTGTTCACACAGTATCTGGCCTGCCTACACAGAATTATCATGTATTACACTCAGTGCATGTTTCAATCAGCTGGCTGTATCACTTCCTGCTGCCTTCCAAACCCTCAGGGAGTCACCTGATCACCTGGTCAAATGAGATATGTTGATTAGCACTGTAAAAAAAAAAAAAAAAAAACCCGATGATTTGTCATGACAGCAACACAGTCTGAGGTATCGGCATGCGACCAATTTAATGGAGATTGTGTCATGAATCATACCCGTCATCGTTTAGGAGGATGTTGTCCAGGCTACTGGAAATAAACGGACAGGGTTCCTGACATCTATGGATCGGTGCGGGGATGCTTTATGGCTTCGGTGTCGTGTTAGAGCTTTTTAATATTTCCTTCTCTGGCAAAAGGCAGTGGTCCATTGGAACTGAGCTGCATGGGCGGCAAGATTAATAGTCTTATCATGTGGCCAAGTGATTAGTGAGCTCTTAGTACTTATTACTCTGCATTATCACAGAATCCCCAGAGAGGCTTCTGTCAGCTGCAAGGTTGTGTTTGAGGCCCTCTAGATTACCACAATGCGGCATTGATTAATAGTGATGATATTAAAAGGAAAAACTAACCTAAAAAGTAAATAGCCTGTAAATCTTCCCAAATTGAATTCACTTGGATTCAGTCCCATTCGATTGGGGAAAGCGACGCAGACAAGAGGGATACAGCTGTGTGGGGATTGTTTCTGTTCTGGCAAATCATAGCTTTCTTTCAGTGCCGGTGTTGGTGGTGTGAAATGTGCTGATGATTTTGGGAGCTCACATCTGGAGCAGGCGCATAAAACATTCAGTAGGATTGTTTTATTAAAGATAGAGGGCTCGCTGCATTATTCTCTTGAGGGGACTGAGCTACATCGCCATGCTCCTGCTGAGTAACAGAGGTCCTTAAATTTCCTAATCAAATTCTATCTGTACTACAAGACAAGGCAGTGATCCTCTGTGGCAGTAATATCTGACCTTTCTGGCTTGTAAAAGGCAAAGGATGTCTTGAAACTACTTACCACTAGCTGAACATATGCCTGAGCTGTGAGCACATCCCCAAAGACTGCTGTTTGCTTTTTAAGCTGTTTCATTTGAATAACAGCACTCTGAACAGGTACACTTTTATCAGTGCTGTAGCTTGTGGAATAATATTCTGCATTAATAATAAATTAAATCTCACTGCAGTGTTGAAATAGTCTTCACACCAACAGTCAGAAGGCAGAGCTTGCATTGTATGGCTGCAAAGTTTATTGATTTAGAAAAAATCTGATCCAATAATATACACACGGGACTAAAAAACTGACCGAGCATTCGATACTACCTTGAATGGTTGCCAGTGTTCTGATATTTAATGTCGAGACACATTTAGTTAGAATGTGTCTGCTTAAATACAAAAAGTATTGAGGTTCAATAGCAGCACTGACAAGATAAACCTATCACCGTTTATGAGGAAATATTATTTTAGCAGAAATAAAGTAGTAGATATATATATATATATATATATATATATATATATATATATATATATATATATATATATATATATATATATATATATACATATACACACACACACACACACACATACACACACACTATATATATATATATATATATATATATATATATATATATGGTCAACATCTACCGCCTTCATACTGACATGTATTTTAATGACTTTTGATTGGAAATAAATAAGCTTATCTAACATGGACCTTGCTGTAACGCTCTTGATTAAACATGATTTACTTGTGTCCAGCCTCCAGGTGCATTCACAGTACAGACCAGAGTGATTATCAGTTGAGGTGTGAGCGGTAAGCTTTCGGCTCAGCGATTATCTGCTGCACACAATTATTAGTTGTTAGATAAAATTTGCAACTGAATTGTAAGTAAACACACCCTGTAGCATATTATGTGAGGGCTGTGCAATGTTGACGGTACTGACAAGAAAGAACACTGCATTATTACCATGAAAACAGATGAAAAAAAATGCAATCCATTAGAAAAAAAGGATGGAATAATAGGCATGTATTGTGCAACACCTCTGCAGTGATTACAGTTACAATGCAGTGCAGTGAAATGAGTAGCCTGAAAATTGGCCTTTTACTTGAATTCAATGTGACCATTTTTTAAATGTTTTTTTTTTTTTGGGGGGGGGGGATTTTTGAAAGTTTATTTTGAACATTTCAACATAAAATGAAAAGAACAAAAGACAATGAATAACTTGCTCAAAAAGAAGTGGCAAGAAGATGAAGCTTATCTAACCCCAACCCTTCTCCTTACACAAATGATTGTACATCTATTCTATTTATAAACAGTAATAACACTAATAATAATAATAATAATAATAATAGTGAACATGATTTATAATAATTATACACCAATATGTCCATCTACATTCATACAACAGCACAAAGACAAAATGACCTAACAATAACAAAACACAACAAAAATAAAAACTCGACTATGATAATACACATAAATAAATATAGAAAACAAGTCATTAAAGAAATAACTAATAACAGTAACCTGTCCATACCCAGTGACTGTCACACCCCCACTGTGAAAACATTATCTTTATATTTTGTTTTAAGAGTCTTACCCCATCAAATGAAATACAGAATATTTTTCTGTTTGTACAGATTTTGTTCATTTTGTGTTTTCCTCTTAACTGATATCTTCCTTCTCGATCCCTAAACAGTTTCTGTATATTTTGTGGCAAAACGTTATTTTTAGTTTTGTACACAATTTGTGCAGTTTGGAATTTTACTATATCTGTAAATTTTAATAATTTCAACTGTAGCCAACATTGTGAATAACCCGTATTGTCCCTTTTTGAAGAATAATTAATGAGTAGATTAAACTCTTGTAATTATTACCCCAGAACCATAGATACATACTGAATAAATGTAGACAACCATTCCTTTAGTTAAATTTATTAAACATAAATATATGCTTTATACTTCAAATATAGGACACCCAATTAAAACTGCTGGGTGGCTTCTGAAAGAGTGCATTACAGTGAGCACCGGTATACAACCCCAAATAACACACTGAAGCAATGAGATTCTAATAATTATCTACAATTAATTTACTCAACCATCCCGTGCACCCACTCCAAGTTTAACTTGATCAAGAGGAAACGGCTTACTGTTTGATGTAAGAGGCACTTCAAGAACAATGAACAACAGCAGATTTCCTAAACCACAGGGGAGTCTGCAGGTGCTCTGAAGAGGGTTGAGGTGAGTGTTTCAGAGCAGACTCCCTCAGCGCTGCTTCTCAACATCCCACTGCTACATTCTTACTGATGTTCTCTGTCTCATCTCCTCTCCTGAAATTCCCTCTGAGGTTTTGGCAAGTCCAAGTTGCCCCTTGTGGTAAACAGGCTGGCGAGAGAGCGGAAATAAATAGTCGTTTTTCACCTCCAAGACCCCTTTTCTCAGCTGTTGTTTAAAATGTTACAAAGGGCGCTGATCTCTGAGCAGTTATTTATTTTGTAATTCAAAACAGACACAACGTAAGACATTTTACCCCGAATCAGATCTATCGGTTGCTCAGCTTTTACTTTGGTTCTCGCATTGATTCAGTGTGATGCTGCAGGCAACTGAAATTTCTCTTCAGTTGAGCTGTCTGAAAATTTTTTTCAATAAAATTCAAGTGTAAAAAGGGATGATTATTGCTCTGTAAATCGAAGGCTTTGGTTTCCCTTTTAATCCTCATTTCAGGTTTTAACCCACACAGTCAGTCCCACAGAATAAAACCTGCTAACTTTGATGATTTATTGACTTTATTAGTGCCTCTGTGATTTTGGCATTCATGATTTTGCGTAAGGGCTGCACAGTGGCTTGGTGGTTAGCTAGAAGATCACCAGTTCATGTCCTGGGCCTTCACAAGATCATTCTGCATGGAGTCTGCATGTTCTCCCTGTGCATGCGTGAGTTTTCTCTGGGTACTCCGGCTTCCTCCGACAGCCCAAAAACATGCTGAGGTTAATTGGTGATTCTAAATTGTCTGTAGGTGTGAATGTGAGAGTGATGGTTTGTTCCTTTGTGTAGCCCTGTGATAGGGTGAAGGCAGGAGACAGGTCACCAGTCTAAGTCAGCTAGGATAGAATCCAGACCCCTCCAACCCTAATGAGGATTAAGCGGTGTATAGATAATGGATGGATTTTAAGTAAAATCTCACTCTAACTAATGGTTGAATTGACCTAATGATGGTGCTGGAAATGTTATTAAACATTTACACCCAGATACCTGCAGAAGTAATGATGCCCTCATTAGCCACTGCTGCGGCTTGCATTTACTGCTAATTAGCAAATGACAGTATCCTCAAACACAAAACTGTTGCACATGGTAAATATTCTACGGTTAAATACAAGCATATTATCATTGTGAGCATGTCAGCATTCTGATGCTACCATTTAGCCCAAAGCACCGCTGTGCCTAAGAACAGCACCTCCTCACTGAGCTGCTCGCAGGGCTGACGACTCTTAATCTTATTGACTTAATGCCATGCCAAAATTCAAAAAGGCTCTTTGAATTTACATTTCCGCTGCAATGACAATATTCACACAAGCTGTGTCACATTATGATACACATTTGTAAATATGAATGATTGCATGGCAGCAGCTTTAAATTTACAAAACTTAAAGAGCTTTTCTGGCTCTGAGTGCCACATTATGCTACGTAAAACACAAGGAGCACCTGCTAACATCACTGTCTCAGCAGTTTCTCTGCTGAATACTACAAAATGTTTCTTATACCGTGAGGAGCTTACATCAATAAGTGTCTGTGACTGTTGTACTGACAATCTTACGTGTGTTTGCTGTAAGTGATAATTTTTGACAGCCTGTTTTTGGTTGAAATTCACATCACTGGGTACAGGATGCAGGGCAGAGGTGATTGAAATTGACAATATTATTTCCTTCTCTGGTCTTCTTCATGTGTAGTTCAGATCTCTGCTAAGTCCTAATAAATGCTCAATGACAGGAGAAGATGAATTACCAGAATCTGTGCTTCGAGTAACAGCGTTTGAGCTACTTCAGCAGTGATGGAGTAATGAATTCACGACATGTTATGCCTCTACTCAATTTCCCACTTTTCTCACTGATTGAATTTGAAAGAATTTTTAACAAGTCCTCTGAAGGAAATGGAAAAGGGTTTATGGTTTTTTTTTTGTGGGTGTGTGTGAGTGTGTGTGAGCTTGTGTTTTGGGGACTCACTGGAGAGCATCCCCATTGCTTCCAATGCAAACACAATGTGGGCCTTCCGCCTTAGCCACCTGCTCAGAGCAAACACTGCCAAGGGAAGGCTGCCATATTCACCAGGGTGATGGTAGCAGTGTTGACATGTATTTGGACTCATTCTGAGCATATTGCATTGGGGTAATCCATTTGATTAGTTTTTATGGGATAAAATTTCATTAAAAATATCATTTAACTATGGAAAATTCCCTACGCTGATTAAATGCTATCAGATTGCTTAATTATTAGGCGACACGCCAGCAAATAAATATGAGCATATGAAATATCATAAGCACACAGCCTAAAGCTCTATTTATGCACTTAAGTTAAAATGCCAATACACCTTTCATTACCAACATCAAATTCAAAGGTGCTTCTTTCTAAAGAAACATGGTTCCTGCAGCTGGCATAGTATTATATATTACATTATTAAATTACTGTTGCATTAGTGCATAAGAAACTCTGTGGTGTAGTTTATTTGATCTATTTCATACAGAGTTAGATATTGCGCTGTGGTTTCCAATCTAGGGTTTGGTCTGCAGTTATGAGAAGACTGATGGAGCACAGAAACTTCTGCTAATCGAATTTGTATGCAGATTTTGGACCTTTCTCATTTGCCTTTTTGGTCTGTATTGGTAAAACTCTATAGACCTGTAAGTCCATCACTGGGCACTGATTAAACTTTAAAAATGCATTTAGAGGTACACTACAAGTCAAAGTTTGGACACACCCTCTCATTCAATGCCTTTTATTTATTTGTATTATTTTCCACAATGTAGATTAATACTGAAGATTTATACTTTTTTGTTTAAAACATAATTCCATATGTATTCTTTTATAGTTTTGATGTCTTCAGTGTTAATCTACAATGTAGAAAATGATTTAAAAAAAAAAAAAAAAACATTGAATGAGAAGGTGTGTCCAAACTTTTGACTAGTAGTGTATTTATCATGAAAATAATCCCATCCTACCTTAAAATGGCTAAGACAACATTGCTTTCTTTAGAACGTGTGGCGTTGATTTTTTACTCATTGTCTGTATTCTATTATATACAGTACACCATAAGGACATGTGTTACACCCAGCCTAGGGGCTGCTCAACAGAAAATGCCATCCTTCACAGGTCTCAAGCAGCCACACCAAACACTTTTTCCTCTGAGAAATGAATCGTTTCTTTTACCAAACAAATGTCATACGATAACAAAGGTTGTGGTTAACAAAAAACAAATCAGTGGAAACATATAAATTAAATTCAGAGTGAGCTACAAGCCAACATAACAAACAAAAGCCACACTATCCTTGGGAATCTGTCTTACCTACCAAAATAAAAGTGGTTAAAATAAAGTCTTACATCCCTTTCCCTTTCTTTGTCTATACAAAGAACGCTGGGCTCAAAATGTGTGTGCCGGTTGGCATGCAGTGGAGGATGGCCCGCCCAGCTGACCCTATGACTTCTGGCTATGGCATCCTTCGCCTTACGCACCGCTTTCTTCGGTAGCTCGACCAATCCTGTCATCGGTACGGCACAGCCCTATTTGAATATTAAATTGGCGCATAGAAAGGAAGCACACAGAGCACATGAAAACATACACATATCAACTGCAGTAGTAACAACATGTTAACAAACCAAACGAGGACTTAAAGTCTCTTAGAGGCAACCAAACACCAGACATGTGACGAGTGATCCCAACTAGACCCTACGCCATTTTCAAGGAGGTTACAAGCAATAAATAAACGGTAACTAGTGGTTTAACCTTCAACAAAACATTGTATTTTGCAAGTATTTTACATGTTCTCCAGTAACTATGGTGGTGAACTTGTCACAGAGGGACAGAAGTGCAACATATATCCATCTGATATGTATTTGAGCATTAGTACAAGTCAATATGCAGTATTTCAATAAATATTCTTTGTTATTTTCTAGATGCAGAAGTGAACCAACTTTTAAAAAAAGGCTTTCTTTTAATTTGATGGAAATTCAACAGCTTTAACATCTCGGCTAGGATGGCGTCAAGAGAGTTACAGAGATGAAACTGATGTACCGCTGTGAAAGGAGCAATGAAATGATAATAATAATGACTTAGCTGGTTGTAGGGGGGATTGCAGCCCCTAAAATCAACTCTGTGGTGAAACCCATTTCATTTCATGCTTTCCTTGCAGGATGAACCATTTGGCCTATCGGGGGTTTAAGATAAGACAGGGCTAGCTTATCACAGTCAACGATAACTGAAGAAACGAACGACAACGGGGATTTGCGAATGCTCTCTCTGTACCTGTCCCCCCCCACACTCCCTCCTTCTCACCCCCCCTCCCTCCCCATGTATCCCCCTGTCTTTTTTTTTTTTTTCACCCACAGAACATGCTGCTGCAGCTTTGAACTGCTGCTCTCACGCTGCAAAGTGGAACTCAAGAGACAGTGTCCCATTTGAAGAGGTCATTTATTTGTATGGCATGAAATGAGGAGAAGATTAATAGCTACACTAGATATATCTGAGCAAGAGATTAGTCAAAGCTTCGTCTGAATACTACAGTGTCAGCAAAAAGGTCAGCAGGTACCACATATCCATTTAACATCATTATGTTTACTTCCTACACAGTTTCTGCTTAATATTGTGTGAATCGTCCTTGTTCCGTGTTTATAGAACAGAAAATGAAAATGATATGCATTGCAAATCTCCACTGCCAGCTTGTACTAACTTTTGTGTGCCGCAGTTTGAATTCTAGGGGATTTGTGCTTTGTATCATTTAAACATCTGTGTGTTTGAGCTTTCCTCATTACTCCTTGTTTAATGTGATATATACCCTTTCAAAAGGCCACACTCCCTCCATCCATCATCTGCAGCCAAGGTTGTTAAACCCATTCTGATCACGGCAGTCAAGCTTTTACTGTGAAGACAGAAAAGTGCAACATTTGACTGATTGGACAATGCAGTTCACATACATTTACTAAACATTTGTTATTTCCTGCCACACGGTGAAATCTCACAGGAATAGTCCATCATTCAAGGCAGTCCTGTGCATTTCTACATGGGGTTTGTGCTTTTGATGATCACACAGCATCAGAATATGGCCCTTAGAAAAATAAAGAAACTTCTAAAACGAACAGAGTGCTCTCTAAAAAGGCAGAGTTCTTTGAGGAACATTTTTCCATTCCCTTTTTTCCCCCACATAAGCATGATTATGTGAGTAAATTTGGAGCAGTGCCAGTCAGACAGCAAAAATTGGCACCACACTCTTGTACCCGCCCAGAGAAATTTCAAAGTAATCACAGCCGATCTATTATAATTACAGCTGTGATATCTGTCTGTGACTTCATAACTGTCTCTTCAGAAATCCATTGCCATGCGGATTTGTAATGGAAAGTGTTCACAAATATAAATACAATCTCAGTCCTGGCCTAATATCTGAGTTGTACATATTAAAAACATCAAAAATAGTGCTGCTCTTCAAATGGCTTTAATGCTGCAAGTATCTATTTAATTAGTTCTAGTTACACATGCTGAACTAGGTTATGTCTCTGTAGGAGGCTTGTCTTTTTTCATGTTTAGCTGATTTTTTTCCTCTATTCCTCACTATCATGACTTAGTATTCATTCCAGTCCGAGCATAAATGGAATATTTTTATCCTCCACAGACTTCTTTCTTCATCTCACTGCTGGTAGAGCAGTAAATGGTTTCTGCTGCAAACTGAAGACTCAGAAGAAACGAGCTGCTTTTTAGGAGAACTTGAAAACTATGGCATTTAATTAGTCTTAAAACCCATGGACACAGAAACCAGACGCGTGCATGTGATTAACGTGCACAGAATAGAATTTGTCCTAGTGGAAAACCTTTCTCGCCAGAAGGCGTTTATGCTGTGTGACTGCACAAAGCAGTGTTCATGGAAAACATAGACCGTAGGAGAAAGACGGATGTAGTGATATCACCCACTGGTGTAAAGTTTAGCATTAATATATTGGTCTTTTGAAAGCTGACATGACAAATGAATGATGGATCTGACAGGAGAACCCAACAACAACATGTATGGTGATATGGTAGCCGTCTGTCAATCACAAGGTAGTCCCACCCTAAAACAACCAACTCTCTTTTATCTGATTTACTCAAAATGAAGCCATAATTTACTGAACACCAAGCTGTGTTGAAGAAGTCGATTGATGCCAAAACCTCTCAAGGATTGTTTTGAACAGATTAAGTAACAGATCATATGAGCAGTAGGATAATTTTCTCATTGACTTCATTTACAATCAGACTTGTTTTTACAACTAGCTGTTAGAGAGAATGTTGGTTTTAAGCGCTTCCCCTTGGCTCCACTTGACAGACCTGAAGGCTATATCCATCTGTGAAGGAAAAGCACATTGTCGAGGAAGTGTTTGTGCTCTACAGGAACAAATGCGGTACAACAAGCACAGGACAGTGACCCTCCCTGTGTGATCACAACTACCTGATGCTCACTTGGTTCCAAGTTGACTTTAGAGGCAGGAGCAGTGGGTGTTGCCGGGGTTTACATTTATCATCGTTACATGAATGGTGTTGAGAAGAAGAATTAACCAAATTCTGTTGAACACTGATATTTTTTTGTGATTTATTGTCTGTCCATGTCCTACAGCTGGATAGAGTAATGACACGTACCTTCTTCAAGGTAAAATGCAACATGTCAACATGTTGTTTTTCACTGCATATAAAACACAGAAAGATATCAATAACTAAACAAAATGTAATAAACATCAATAGCCACATCATAAAGGAGTCACTATCAAGTCATTTAGGGTGTAGTGTGGTGGTTTAAGTACTGTAATGATGTACAATAATATGGTATTTGTATTTTACTTGACTATGTACCTTTTCTAGTACTTTAAACTTCTACCCATTTTTTTTGTTTGTTTGTTTTCATTCTTACGTTACATGTAATTAATAGTACATAATATGATGAGGAGATAGATTATGGTGCAAAATTATGAGAAAGTAATGACTAAATATTTGATTTAGATGAACGGTTATGGATCCCCAAGGAAAAAATGTGCAATCTACCAAGCAGTAAATATCAAAACCAGCTTCACCTTCAGCATCTGCAACGTTAAAGAGGCAAACACACTGATCCATCAGTGATCATAATTTAATGATGTAATATTATGAAATGGACCATTCTGCCCCCCCCCCCCCCCCCCCCCCCCCGTTGGTTCTTGAGGTGTATTTTGTCACAAATACTGTTGTACTTTTATTTTAAAAAAAAAAATGAGTGAAAGACTCTCAGTTGCAGGGCTTCTTCTGCTCTGTGCTGTTGTCTCTTCTTCCACCACTGTCAAAGGACCGGAGAAAGGCTACAGACTGGGTGCTCAAAGTGACCAATCAAAGGAGCAGAGTTATTAGCCACTGTCCTTGCCTCCAAACTCTCAAAAGTCAACTTGACATGTGGGCGACTAACTGTGGAGCAGTTGTGAGCACTCAGGGAGGGTCGAGCAAACGCTCGTCACGCTACTGTGCTTGTGGGACCACATTTATGCACGAGGAGGAGAAACGGTCCCTCATGAGTACGTTTCTCTACTCAGACACTGTTCTGTGCACTCGCAGAACAGAAATGCTCCCTTGCAAGGATGGATTTCCGTTTGATGACACTGTTCTTTGTGCTCGTATTGCTCTCACACCTAGTTTCTGTGAGCATGAGTTGTAAGTATAGTTAAAATTATGGTCTTCTAATGGTTCAAAATTCAATTCAATTCAATTTTATTTTATTTATATAGTGCTAATTACAATTCAGATTGTCTCAAGATGCTTTACAGAACCCATATGAATGAACCCCCAGAGCAAGCCCTAAGGCGACAGTGGCCTTTTAATGGGAAGAAACTTTGAGCAGAAACTGGCTCATATGGGGGACCCATCTGCCACCTGTGGGTTGAGAGGGACAGAAGAGGTGGTGGGGGGAGATTGGGATACATGCATGAAAAGAGTAACGTAGATGATACATACAAAGTACAAGCCAGCATTGCAACTGATTCATAAGTTTACTCTTATGGTGTAAGGCTCTGACATTAAATATACTACATATATAGCTGGTAGTAAGATGCAAACATTGTCAGTTGTGTCCTGTACATGTGGACTCCAACTGACCCCCTCAGGGTCCCCCAGTCAGCCCTAACTCGAAGCTTTGTTAAAAAGGAAGGTTTCAAGCCTGGTCTTAAAAGTAGAGAGGGTGTCCGCCTCCCGAACGCACACTGGGAGCTGGTTCCACAGGAGAGGAGCTGATAACTGAAGGCTCTGCCTCCCATTCTACTTTTAGAAATTCTGGGAGCTACAAGTTAGCCTGCAGTCTGAGAGCGAAGAATTCTGCTCGGATGATGTAGTACTATAAGATCTTTAATGAATTGATTTCAAAGTTTGCATCGGCTTGTTAGAAAACTAAAAGGTAGAGAATAAAATATGAAGCACATACCTGATACAGTTTGTCAGTAAAATATATATTTGCTTCACTATTGAAACTATTGAACAAGAGGAAGTTTAGCATTAGGATTATTCTGAAGAATTTAATGGTAGCTGCTTTCCAATTACTTTGAAGTCTTTGAATTTTTCCTGTTTTATGTGATTTGGACACATTAAATTCAGGAGAAGTAAATTAAATTAAGCTGTAAAATGTTCATATGATACTGCCAACTTTGTGTTGATTGTGGCTTTAAGTATTTCTCTTGGACATTAAGTATTTGTCTAAATGAGCAAAAAATGCTGCTAAACTTCATCTATTGTCCAGACTAGATAAATAAACTTTGAAGGTGCTCTTGCTTCAGCTATCTTCATTCATTCGTCCTTGTCTAGTGGTGAAACGGTGTAATGCAGGGATCCGTTTCTGTATCTTTTCCTTTGGCCCAGTGGTAAAAAGTGCACATCTGTCAGAGCTACAGCTGCTGTTGACCTCAGTCCCACAGCTCTCACTGTGTTTACATTTTAGACAACAGAGGCAGCTGCAACTTCTACCTGTTTGAAAGCACTTTAGCAGTCTGTCAGATTAGACAGAGGTGTTTCCCTGGGAACAGAAGCAAACAACATAACAAGTGCAGCTGAAAGCAGCAATACCTGACAGCACAATCTCTTAGATTGCATCACACAATCTTCCTTTGCAGATTAAATTAGCCCAACTGTCAGAGAATTATAGAATTCCTGTTTTGGGAGAATTTCACGTACTCCTCTTCTATATTGGCATAAAATCCCTCTGTAGATGTTTAGTTGTTGATTTAAACATAAAATCTCATATGTGTGTGTCAGGATTAGATATTTAGATGTTTTGGGTTTTTTGCTTGAAAATGAAAATGCTCCCTTCTTCTCTTAAAATGGTTTTGATGTAACTCTTTCTGTTGCTTCCTTGACAATGTGCCGATCTACAAAGTTGCTCCCTCTCTCTCCACCCACCCCTACGTGCTAGATGCAGCTGGAGCACACCAGCTCACCTGAGACTCTGTTCGAACACTGTACATCTACTGCATTACACGATGGGAAGCTGTAATATTGGAGCAATTTGGCTGTACCTGTTTGAGTTGGAAACCTATTCAGAAGTAGAATAGTGGTACTGAAAGACCCACCCATGTACACTGACAGGGTTAGTTCCTTTAGTTTGTTGTGTGTCGAACCCCAGAAGTCTGAATCTGTATGTCAGATAGCACGCTGATGTTTCAAGGTGGGGAAACTCAGCCATGGCTTTGGCTGCATATTTCGCTCAAGGTATCTCTTCCAACACCATGTAGGCATGTTAGCAGGGTAAAAAACAAACAAACTTGAATTTCACTGCAAGAAGTCTTTATCTTCACTCTCACTACAAGGTAAATGGTATTGGTGACAGGTTGGTCGAGAGACACAATATAACCTTTTTTTCTGGCCCTTTCGTTCTTAGATTAGATTAGATTAACTTTATTGTCATTACAGATGTGAAAGTAAAGGTAACAATGCAGTGTGACATCTAACCAGCGGGGCAAAAGGCAGCAAATGCAAGATTTACAAATGTACAAAGATATACAGGGTGAATGAGAGTTGATGTATTATAACTTTGAAATATGAATGGCTTGCTATAGGCCTAATACAGTTGAAGGTACAATGAACATACTGTGCCGACAGACGTATCAGAATATATATGAATGAATATAGACATAATATACAGATTATTGGGATGCTATGAATAAACTGTTGCAATGAACATGCTATATACTAATAGACATACGATATGGATATAATGATATTTCTGTAAGATATGGACATAATAGATATAATGTAAGGATATATATATGAATGATGTAGTCATAATATGCAGATTATGGGCAAATTATACACATCAGGCTGCTAAAAAGCACAACCAACTACTTTATTTTCAGTGTGTTATAAGGAAAATGTTAATGAAAGTAGCACCAAGAACCACATATACCACTTCTTTAAGATTTGAAAATTGTGATCTCCAAAAAAAACCTTAGAAATGTGAGTATTTTTGAAAAATAAAAAGCTTTTTAAAAAAATAGGTTAAATGAAATGAATTATAAATCCAGTCTATACATTGTTAATGTGATAAATGACTATTCTAGCTGGAAACAGCTGATTTTTAATGGAATATCTCCATAGGGGTACAGAGGAACATTTCCAGCAACCATCACTATTGTGTTCTAATGCTACATTGTGTTAGCTAATGGTGTTGAAAGGCTAATTGATCATTTGAAAACACTTGTGCGGTTATGTTAGCACATGAATAAAAGTGAGTTTTAATGGAAAACATGGAATTGCCTGGGTGACCCCAAACTTTTGAACGGTATGTACATATATAACGTGAAGAGCACCAACGGAAATACAAAACTAAAAGCAACCATAATCACTCTACCTTATTTGAAAAAAAACCCCAGTGGATTAGTGTTGTAAATATTAATAGCTGACAAAAAAATGAAAAAAAAGACATTTTAGGCCCATAGTGGGGCTACAGATTAAGAGTTCCTGAGTCCAGAGAGCAGAGTCTCTGTACAGCACACTGCCTTGACCTCACATTTTTGATCTTGCGCTGCCTTAGTCATATGGAGTTTGGCCATTGGTACTCTTATCCAATTTGTTATGACAGCAGGTTAGCTGTGGTCAGAGTACAAATTGTGAATTTGCCTGCTCGGGGCAAGTGGCAACACTTTCATCGAAATTACCTGGATTTTTCTTTGGGTGGTACTGAGCTGTAAAACCTGGGTGACTGCAGCTTCCTAGGTATACAGTATCTGGCATCTTCAGGAAACTGTGTGTGTTTGCAAGTCTGTATCCATAAACAGGCAGTTCATATGTCTTTAACGGAGTAAATGACTGTGTTTATATCAATCACAGCAACATTTTGTCGAAAGGCTTTCCCTGGAGATTATATAGTCAGGTTTTTAGTCATCTTTTTTATGTTATGTTGTGACTTTTGAGCTGTCGGTCTAGCAGCTGTCTCAACCTTAGCATTTCGATGTCAGAGCTCAAGTCTCTGCCTCCAAGAAGCTGCAGAAGTTGATTTAGTTTTATCTCCGCTTTGGTGCCTTTGGTGATTAACTTCACACTCATGAGGCTTCTTCAAAGCTTTACTATGATGAAACTAAATTGATGAAACAAGTTACTCTCTGGTATGAACATTACTTTCACTGGCAGCGGTCATTTAGTTCGTTGAATTCCAGTTTAGTTGTCATAAATGCAATATTGTGTTGCTCAGAGAAAACATAAAATCTACATTTCTGTCATCATTTTGGTTTTAATACAGAGCATTTTTTTTTCTTTGAACAAACTAAAATGTAGTCTAAAATTCTAAGCCAAACTGTTCAGATAAAGTGTGCCATGTGCCCTTCTTTTCCCAAAATACACTGTTCTCAACCTCAAATTTGTACCGTTTTGCCAAATGTAAGACAAACAAACGTGGAACGCTAATTTGACTTCACATGCTGCTCTCTCTGTTGTGCTGAGTGTGTAACTCCAAGTGAAGGAGTGCACAAAATGATGTGTGAAGGACACCTCACATCAAAATCTTTCACTAAACACCTTTAACTTCCTGATAGTTAAATAACTTTGTATAGAGCCAAAGCACTGCCAAAAGCAAAGTCAGTTCAAAGGGCTGAGCCTTGGGCAAATGTTTAACAAAAATAGGAGGAAGAATGCATGCAGGGTGCCAGGTTGTTTGTTATTGATGGCACATCCATATCCTTTGGCTCCTCGAGTGTTGCTCCACTTCAGCTTATCATGCTGCCTTTGACATACATTATCTTTTTTACTCTCATAATGTTTTTTTTTTTTTTTTGTATTTGGAAGTTGAAAGTTGCAGCAGCTTAAAAGCTGTAGGAGTAAGATAGGAAAAAAGAAATTCATATCTTTAAAAGCATTCATGGTTTATTAAATGTTATTCATTTTATCTCTGTTTTATCATTTCCAAGACGCAATTACATGAAAATCACCAGAGACATTGTGATCACTGCTGCTTTTGGTGATTATTCCTCATTGAATGTTGCATATATGCTGCTCTCATGGTTGAGGTCAGGCTGTTGTCAGAGGGAAATGAAAGAACATGGAAAGATAAGAAAAGCTAATATAGTCTTTAGTTTAGGCCTTATTCATCATGTTTACGGTAGCTTTGCTCCCATTTTGTTTTCTCTCTCATCATGGAGTACATTCTCTATCTGAAAAATGTCTTGTACCAACTTGTACTTATTCATTTAGTCGCACAGTATATCTCTGCCATGGTGAGGTTGTTAGTGAAAACGTCTGTCAGCTGTGTAGTTGGAGCACATTTCCATTCCACGTGAAAGTCATGGTTTCAGCTGATACCAGGTTTGTGTCTGAATGCTTTTTTTTCGTTTCTCCTCACAAACTTTCTCTCTTTTTTCATTCAGTTGTCTTTTTGTTTTACTTCAATTCCGCCAGTGTCAGCATGGTCGAGGGGCTTCTAACACTGCCAAAGCACATGACATAAAATGAATTATATTCGCTGCTCTCTGTGTCGTTCCCTCTCTTCTCTGTCTTTCTCTGTGTGCCATTTATTCCACTGACTAAGTTCTAGGCAATTGTTGTATACAATGCCACCTGCCTAAGAAGCAGATGCTGTCAGCTTCTCTATCTTAGTCTGATTCACCAGATCTAATGAGTGGGTACAAGTATGTTGTTTTAGCTAATATTTCTTGCGACATTCTCTTCCCCTTACACTCCCTTCTCTTGCTGTTGGACTGAAGGCACCAACACTGCATCCTGGGCTTTGGATCATCCAAGACAATCGTGATGCAAACAAGCAGAATGATAATGAGTCCAACTAGATCATTCTCCATCAGTGACACAGTGCTGTGGAGATGGGTCTGTCCATGCAAAACTAATTCTACCATAGCACTAGGACTGCTATAATTGAATGCTATTCATTATGAATTTGCCTTTTTTTAAAATTAATTCTTTATTCTACTATTTATTGTTTTTCAGTTTATTGAACATCCAAATTCTGGGTGAAAATGGAAAACCTCCCAGACAGTACGAATTTGTTTTAAAGTTGTTTTGTTCCAACAGCAGTCCAAATCCAAAATCATTTAATTTACAACAATATATTTTTTAAAAAAAGGAATAAGCAGAAAAAAAATGCAACAGGCTTAGAAATTGTTAAATATTTTAGGTGCATAAATAACTTTATGGGGCTCTTTGGACTTTTTGTGCAAATAGCAATAGTTTGAGGTTTTTTAGTAATTGAAATTAAGCTTACTTTACATGTTTATTGGCTTGTGTGTATCTTCTTCCTTGCTGCTTTTGGTGCATTGAGGCAAATATCGGCACATTGCTGCCACCTGTAGATCAAGATATGCACACTCATAAACAAAACGGACCCATTTGTCGGCAAACAGCTCTTTAAAAGTGATGATTGGAATTGTCAGCGTTAATTGTGTCATGGATAGACACAATTGATCATTTTAGTTCTCCCAATACAAGTGCATATTTATTACTGAAGCTTTCTTACTCAAGTTTTTGTTGCCCCTTGATCTGATCCGAGTCATTTAACATTTAGTGTCTGCAGATACCAAGTCCTGATTCAATACATGTTTATACATGTTTGAATACTCAGGCTGCAGATTTTACAAGTGGCTGCTGGATTGCATTCATCAACAAAAAAATCTAATTTTCCATCCCTACCATCCTGGAACAAATTCTGCTGTCTCTTTCTGACATCTGCATGTCAGTGGACGTAGCAAAGGATTGGGCTTAGGTTCAGGCTCAGTAAAAACCATACTGATCAGTTTTTTTTAAAAATCTATTCCCAACCTCTAAAATCTAATCAGGACATCCTCATTTATCATCACTTCTCATGTTGTTTGTGTGTTTTGTGATTCTTTCTAGGGAGTTTGGGAGATGGAAGGTGAACAACTTGGCAGTGGAAAGGAGAGATTTCCTGGAGTCTCCGTTACCTTTGACCCCTGAGTTCATCAGGAACATTCGACTCCTGGGCCGCCGGCCCGCCACCCAGATGATCACTGACAACCTGATCAGGAAATATGGAACTCACTTCCTGTTGTCAGCTACACTGGGAGGTACAGGAGAACACTGTTGGTTTACTGTTCATAAGATGACTACATTATATATCTTTATTGCTTATCTTTGTGGTTGCATACATAAATATATTGACTAACTGAACCTATTGGAAAAATAACTGGCCTGACTCGTTCACTTATCCAACGTGCATAAATGCAGCTCACAATGACAGTGGTGACAGATTCAGAAGTCATTGATTTTTGGAACAGTGGTTTCCTGATTTCAAACAGATGCAGCCTTCACATTTATGGAGAGCTTCCATCAATTTTTCTGAGTGAAATGAAAATTGTTGCTGGCAGATTTGATCAGATGTAACTACCAAAGCAATTAGGATCAATTCTGTGATTTGTTTGAAACTGTCTTTGGCTGATTTTAATATCTCTGATTGACTTTGCTGGAAACAAGAACCCTGCAAAAAGACTGGATAATAAAAATGGCAACACATTACTGTTGTAATGCAAAAAAAAAAAAGAAAAAAAAAGAAAGGAGATACAGCTAATGGGTCCCAGGTCAGCATTTTTATTTGTTAACGATTTATGTAGAATAAAACAGCAGTGTTTGTTTGTTTTGTTTTTTTTGAAAAGTCCAGAGTAGGAAAACTTAGCCTATGTGTTGTAGTACTTTATAAGAGAGAAAATGTGCTTCAAGGAATTATTTCTCTCCCAGATGAAATGAGGTTTAGTGAAGTATACAATTTGCGATGATAAAAGCTTTTAGTATTTGCTCTCCCAGTCAGTCCATATGGTAAACAGATGGACATGGCACAATAATGCAGTTCACTCAGAGTAACTCAATAAAACATCATAACTGAATTATATGTCACTGCCAGCACAGAAGTTAGTCTTTAGAGATGTATGAATACATGTACAAGCCTGTGTACTATAAACCTACCTCTCCTACTGCTAGTTACAGTTGCCCCTTTTTGGATTTTCTTCAGTCAAATGAATGGGCAGGGACTAATGGTTCTCTGACTGAAGAAAAGGGGAAAAAAGGAGGAAAAAAACCAAGTTAAGATGCGCAGGCAAATCCTGAAAAGCAGATTTGCTTTTACACAGCAACACTTGTCAATTACTTTATACCCAACTCCAGGCTTTGAAAAGGTCGCTGTTGTGAGTGGCTCCAGATAATGCAACCCTTCCAGCTGCCTGAGCTGATGCAGCCCTGCACTCTGGCTCTCAGCCAGTACTTAGTGATATGAAGAGAGGAGAATGAGGAGTTTGCCTTGGATTCTTGCCAGAGACATGCCTCTGTGGTTCTGAATGGATTGCCTCTGTGTTCAGAAACATATGGACTTAATGAAATTAATAAATAGATTGCGATATCAAGAGGGTGCCCTTCAGCAGCAGAGTAAGAAAGGCAGTGGGCAGAAAAATGGCCCCAAAGCATTAACACTGCATTATGATGAGACATATGATGTGCAGTGTCTTGGGAACTCTCAAAGCAAAGAGAGTGTGCTGCACCACGGCCCCTAGACTTATGAAGTGCTGATTGCTATGATCGGTGGCTTCTGATACAGGGTGACGTTGCTTATCCTAATTGTGGTCAAGTGTCTTTATGCTTCAGAGGCGTCTGTACTGGCTGCTCCTGAGCTCATAGCCACCTGGAATTCTGTGTGTCTCTCTTGGAGGGGAGCAGGTGGCTGCTTTTAAAATTATGGCACTGTTAAACTGTAGATTAATTAATAAAAAAAAAAATATCAAGACATTAAAAGGTATCCTGAGCTTTGTTCTGCTATGAAATATGTGCCAACCGCAGACACTAAAACCTTATTAACTGAGAATCCGAGTGAAAAGATTGGACAGAAGTTGGCACGCTTTGTGATTGACAGGGGATTTGTGGGAAGTGCCGTATATAAACACCTCACCGACGAGCGCTTAGCACCAATGAGAGAGACAAACACAACAATCACTAAAACACTTAGGATATTAACTCTTTGATTTTATGTCAAGAAAGCACAGCTCAGCCTCCGAGAAGCTAAAAATGAGTTTGTACTTAGAAGGCAATAATGTGCACACCCAATCAGTTTTCAAAAAGTGCAAGCCAGATTCAAAGTGCCTCAATGGTAGCCCATTTTCATCCCAAAGGCTTTCTTGCATTTGACTAAACGGTGGCGAGTTCCAGTATTTATTCTCACCCTCAATTCATATGGCTTAAGGCTTGTTAATGACCCAAGGTTAATGGTGTGAAATTGCCTGGAGAGGAATCCCAGGACTGCATTATAAATACCTAATAAGTGGAGGTGTAGACAGTCTGTTCCATTTTACCACATACAGCTTACTTTACTGCTCTCTCAAACTATCTGTCGAGAATGTGGCTGTCACCGTTTTCAAAGGAGTGTCCCTTATGCTTTAGATCAGTGGTCTCCAACCTTTTTTGCACCATGGACGAGATTCAAGCCAGACAGTTTTCTACCGACCAGTCATTGTGCACAAAACAAACAAGAAAAGCACTCAGAGAGCGCAGTTCTCCGCCAAGGCTGCTCAGTTGTTACATCATTTCCATCGGATGAAATCTTTAATAAAGGAATTACCTTACGCTGAGCACAGGCGTGTGTTATGCACATTTAGGTTATGTATGGATACAGAATGACGTGACCTAAATATGTAGCAGGCGGCAGGAACTGATGGGACTTGGAAACAATCCCACAATTTAATCACTTGTTCCTTGTATCATTTCTAATGGATAAGTCCCGATAAGTCCGCAGTGGATCTGTAGCAGGATCACAATCATGTGATCGTTAGCAGGCAGCAGACGTAGTGTTCACTTGTTGTCATAGTTACAGTGACGCTATCTTGCAATGATACAGAAATCTTTAACAAATTCGTGGATCCAGACTATAATCTGCATCACTGCAAAAATCTAATCACTTAGCCCTTGTGTCATTTCTGACCTTCCTTGAAAATTTCATACAAATCCATTTGTCTGTTTTTAAATAATGTTATTATGTGTAGGACAACGGTTGGAAATTAGCCTTGTGCTAAATCTGTCGTATTTACTGCAACCTTGTGTAAACTATTATGAGATTGTATGTTCATTTATTTGCACTGTCCCATCCAAATAAACAAATAAATAAACAGACGGATGGACGGACAGACAGACAGACAAATGTATGTCAATCATCACATAATTACTCATTATTAATTTTATCATTATGACTCTGCCGCCACGTTCCTTGGCGGAGTAATAATGATCTTTTTTAGAGTCCTAAGCAAATAAAATTATTTGTTATTGCTAAATATTTACTTACTTTTTCCTTCTGTCATCATCAAGTCTCTCCCATTTTTAAAAGAAGCTCTCTAGAGACGTTTTTTAATAATTTTGGCAGATTGACAGCTTCATTTAACATCAAGTGCGGGAAACCAGCACAGATGGAAGCGACAGGAAGACGATTTAGTCATTTTTCAAAATAAAACACCTGCAGACTCCACCAGAAATAAAATCTAAAATAAACCGTTTTTATTCTGTCAGCGTGGCCTAGTACTAAATGATCCATGGCCCGGTGGTTGGGGACCACTGCTTTAGATGCAAATGAGTCTTGTCATAGTGCGCTGGCTAGGCTACATTACTACAGCGGGTTGTTGAGTGGGTGTTTATTGGGAAACTAAAGTTAACTGGGACTCCTAACCGCTTAGACTAATTAGAACTAAGGACGCATTTTAGATGAGTGCTAAAACATGTTCAAGAACCAGAAATAAATCTAGCCACATTCTGCTGAAGTACGAAGGATGACTGAGAATCTACACAGACGACTGAATGCTATTTCTTTTTTTTCTGTGCAGGAGAAGAGGCCTTAACAATATTTGTGGATAAGAGGAAACTGAGTAAGAAAGCAGAGGTGAGCGACTACTCGGGTAACTCCTCCACTGTGACTCTGGAAGCTCTGCACCAGCTGGCTGCCTCCTACTTCATCGACAGGGAGAGCACTCTGCGCAAGCTGCACCACATCCAGATCGCCTCCACTGCCATCAAGGTAACGCCTTTTTAAACATTTCTTTTATGCTGTTTTGACAGTGAAATTCACTGATTATTCAAAATTCCATCTACCTTGTTCTTCAGTCAGTCATCAATCAAATCAAACTCATTACTCCATGACAATACACCTAAAACCTTACATGACTTAAAGCTGGAACACTGGTACTCAGTAGATCACTGTTTCTTACTTTCTCAGAAACCTTCTTTTGGTTCCGTTCCCATCATTTTTCACATTTGTACAATGTTGGAATAGTTACATTGTTGATTATTTTGTTAGTTTCTACCAATTCATACAATTTATTTTTGTGAGATACATGTAAATCTACAGAAACCACTGGAAACAACTGTTGACAGACTTTCTATAAGCAGCATTGCTTGGTTACACAAAATGTTGTCGTAACAGAAGTAATTAAACAATATCTGTCCAAATAGCACTGATATTTGAAAGAGTAACATAAACAAACCAGCTCCATGAGTGCAAACCTTTCTCAAGAGCAGCAGAGAGAGAGGCCTGGAATAGCAAATACAGCATATTTTGCTTCTTTAGTGCCATTCATATCCTTTATTATGAAGCATTAGACTGGCTTTGACTGGAAAATTTGAATGGACAAAATCGATAGAGAATTTCAGTTTTCCTTTCCCTGGTTCTGGAGATGCAAACTTGAAAATCTCCCTGAGGAAGCTTCTCATGAAGCTCTTCTTTGAATGAAAACAAAGCTGGAAGTGACAGGATGCAATATTTCATCCCAGATAGTATATCCTGCTGTCAATCGACAAACATTCAAGCACAGTTCTCCTTTGTCACTAGTTATGCGTAATACGCTGCACTCCTATTGAATGTTATTATGTCAATTGCACTTTTAGCATATGTAGATTTTAAATTATAAGGGTCATTTTCTCAAACCACAACAAAAAAATGCATTTACAGGGCACCCCTGTAGCTCAACTGGTTGAGCAGGTGACCATGAACAGGGGCTATAAAGCTAATAAATCCTTAAAAAGTACAGTGAAAAATAAAAATAAATAAATATAGAACACAGTAAACTATACATTAATGTTTGATATTACACACACACACACACATACACTCTGACACACACACATATGTGTGCATATATATATATATATATATATATATATATATATATATATATATATATATATATATATATATATATATATATATAAAATGTGAAAAGCACCAACAGAAATACAGAAATGAAAACAGCCATAATCACTCTAACTTATTTGCAAAAGACAGTACATTAGTGTTGTAAATATTAATAGGTAAATGAAAAAAATGAAAAAAGTTTTTAAAAAAAAGAAAAGAAAAAGACATTTTAGGCCCATATGTATACATTCAATGCTTTTTATTTATTTGTATTCTACATTGTAGATTAATATTGAAGAGTAACACTTTTTTTGTTTACAACATAATTCCATATGCATTCTTTTATAGTTTTGATGTCTTCAGTATTAATCTACAATGTAGAAAAAAATGAAATTAAAAACATTGAATGGAGGGGTGTGTCCAGACTTTTGGCTGGTAATGTGTATATGTATATATACGTGTGTGTGTGTGTGTGTGTGTGTGTATACTTTAATAGGATCACACTATTTCTTTTCAAAGTTTAAACCTTATAGAAGTAGTATGTGCCGTTCTTGGTGCTACTTTTATTGTCAACAGTTTCCTTGTTATAGTACAATGATAACAGCAATGAAAATAAAGTAGATGATTATGCTTTTTATCAGCCTGCTTGTGATGAGATATGATCTTCAGCCGCCGTAAGCACATTTAGTCTGGAGGAAGCTCAGTGATGAGCACATATGGCGTGGGGAAGATAAATGAATCTTGTGAAGCACACCTTGTGACAGGTTTCTGCCTGCAGTCGTCACCTTCAGGTAGCATGAGGTTAATAGGGTGACAGAGGGGAGGATGACCCTCCTTTCTGCCTTTTTCATTTCTCGGAACACAGTGGTAGTCGGCGTGTGAAGTGTGGCTTTCTGTGCTGTAACAGAGCATGAATCAGTCTCTCTGTACTTATATCAAAGCTCTGTCCTCTCACTACATTGTGTTCGGGGAGTATTTCTTTTGCAGCTAAGGTGGGCACATCTGAGGTACAGAGGCAGATGCTTTTGTCTGTTTCATTTCTTGGGAATTAGGGTTTTTTTCTGTAGCTACAGAGAGGAAGAGAAGACGAGAGAGTGTGCTTTTATGCTCCAAAGGCAGTCATCTGGCATAACTGACAGGTGGAAAGTGGGAAGAGGAGAGATTCACCTCCATCACTGGTAGAAAGTGAGTCAAAGGAGCGACAGATTGCTTCACACTTGTGCATCATTTCCACAGGGCGTTGACCCACACAGTAGCAGAACTGATACAACTAAGCACTTCCCTGCATGAATTTGAATCGAACAAGTTGAGGAGTGAATGTGAAAGGGCTGGTGAGGCAAAGGACCCCTGCTGTCTTCATGCAAATGGGAAATTGAAGCCATAAATATTGTGGTGTGCTGCGCCTTGGCTGTGGAAATCTGGACTTTCTTTAAGAAGTCACGGCACAGAGCAGAGCTTGTTTGTACAATGAGTAATGACTCTGGTTGTTGGAGAGTAGTGGGGAGCATTTTTGCTACAATTTGAGAATTTCCAAGACTGAATCAATGGTGATATCCCCAACTGACTCCGACCGTATTTGCCAGTCTGTCTAAACGCAGTGATGAACAGGGAGACGGTCTTGACCGAGGAAACGGCAGAATCATCTGGTTTCGTATTTACTTTTCACTGACAGTCTCGATTTATTGTGGCTGAGAAACACATTTTTTGTGCGCCCAATCTTATGACTCGATCGATGTCGGTTGGACTGTCACGGAGCAGATAGACAACTGCTGTGATCTTCAATACTCAAATCAAAATATGTCTCTACGGTGCTTTTTTTTTCTGGCCTGTGGACATTAAATAGAAAAATAACAAAGTGATGTAAACTGTTGAAAAACACACTTTACAGGATAAATTCACAACCGCAAACTGGCATACCCATAAGGACAGCTGGATGTTAATTATAAGACATATAACTGCATTATTGTTATCATTTATTTATACTTTTTTTCAAGCTTCTGGTAGCTTGTTTTTGTTAGCCCACACAGCTTTGCCCTTGTCATTCCTGTTGGCAGATGCAGATGCCATTTACTGCGAACAAGCTCTAATAAATACATTGCATTCTACCTGATTAACAGCGAAACAGCAGATTTTTAAATGCCATGGACTGTTGGTGAAGAAGCTGTAAGATCTAAAGCAGGATTGTTCTCTCAGGAGGTGGTGGTGAAACAAAGCAGAGCTAAAAGTGAAAACCATCAGATGAACAAAAACACCATCTTTGGATCAAAATGCTTTTCTAGCCACCAGTTAGAATTTTATATTAATTTAATTTTCATATAGGCAGACAACTGGAAATACTATGATACCCATAAGTGCCATGATGAAGAAAAAGGGTCAACAGAAATGCAAGAATGAAACACCAAACTACAGTTGCCAAATTCACCCAAAATGGAGCCAAAATCTCAAAGTAAATGGATTCAGGCTGTAAGTAATTATTAACACTGTAATAAATGGATATTTCTCACTGACTTTAACTTGGGAATCCTGGTTAACCTCTTCTATAATGTTATTATGAGCACAAGTGTGTACCTTGGATCTTTATATTCAATTAACAGCTATTTCCAAAAGCAGTTACTCATGTTTTCCTCTAATGGTTATCTTGAGGTGCACATTTAGTCACTGAAATGCTGTAAATGTTCGTCAGCAAACAGACTGTGTGCTCTTCCCTACTTCGCAAATCTTTGGCTCACTTTATGAGATGGCATTATCGGAGGCAGTGTATCTACTGACCCCTAGTGGTGCTGCTTTGAGAGCCGTATTTATTTATTTATTTGCCCCAGTTTAGAGGAGGCAATTCAGCAAATCTGAACCTTTGATTACTCACCTGCTGTGTGTGCCAGTGATCAAAAATTGTTCTTCCTCTGCTTTGCTTCTCCCACTCACCTCTTTGAATGTGTTTGTGAAGTACTTAGAGCACTGTAGCACCTGGATCATTAGTTCCCATCATGAAGGCAAATACCGAACAAAGGTGCAAATCTTCTGCGGAGTTCGAGCCTTTGCCTCCCTTCATACAGTCACGTGACAGGATACAGGTGGCCAATAATGTCCTATTAAGTATTTTAATACACCAGAATGTATCTACAGAGAATAGCAGCTGTGAAGCAAAGCGGAAATTGAATGCTCTGCTCATCAGTCAATGTTTTGCCATATGGCATATAATATGGCATATCAAATAATTCCTTATATGGATTCAATATTCATGTGGTTTGGACCCCAGCATTGTATCTCATTTCCTCACATTCATATCAGCATTAAAATCTCTCATAAGAGAAACAAAGGGATTTATACTCGGCTATAAATATTATAGTCAAAGAATTGAACTCAAATTATCTTCATTTTCCTTTCCCCATTCACAGAGGATATTTATTCTTCCTCTCAACCCTTTCCTCTGGATTAGGCTTTTGATTAAAGACCTCTTTACTGAGTTTTCATTGGCTTGCAGCACCGGCCTCATATGAGTTCCCAAGCCCTTCAGCCCTCTATGATGGTGTTACTGATCGACTGACCCTCATTGTCTCGCCTCATCCATCTGTCACTTTGCACCAACTGTCCTCTGACAAGCCTGACCAGGACAAATTGCTGAACAAAATATGGTGTCCCGCAACCATAAAGAGAGAAAAATGAGTATTGGTTAGGTGCTCTCCACTGTGTCGCGGCAAGAAAAGAGAGAGTGCTGAAATAAGATCTCTTCTTGCAAATGAAGAGAAAAGGTTCCTTTGTTGGAGTTGCTTTGTGGCAAAGGTCAATGGAAAACGTCTTCAATCAGCAGCTAGACAAAAAAGAAACATGTAGCTTTCTTGCATAAAAATGAGTGCAGCAAAGAACCCTTACAGCATTTTAGGAGAATCAAAATGAGCTTACCCTAGTTTTCCATTCCGTTCACATTCACAAGTACAATCGATTATGTTGAAACTGCTTTATTTAAACCAAATAGAGAAAGCTACTTATGTTGTACAAAGAACCTTTTCTTTGGCTCATCAAACTAAGTTTCCTTTAGATATAGTTTGGTGTGAAGAAATCTTAATTAACACTGTGCCTGTCTTAAAATGGATGCAGTGAAGAATTGATAAATAAGCTTCTTATTTGTTGTTGCCCAGGTGACAGAGACACGAACTGGTCCTCTTGGTTGCAGTAACTATGACAACCTTGACTCTGTCAGCTCTGTGCTGGTTCAGAGCCCTGAAAATAAAGTCCAGCTGCAAGGTTTGTCAGATTTCTTTTACCACTTTTTATTGTGATTGCCGTGATCATTTTTTAAAGACCAAACATTCCTCTGAAACGTTTAAGCACACGAGGTAAATAGCAATAACTGTTTGGCATACAGATTTAGATTTTATTGAGTAAGTTATAAGCTCAGCCAGCAATATATTGCCACGACACTTTCACTGTCACTCCCCAAGTTCACAGTTTGATGACGGCACTAAACCCAGCTTCGTTTTACAGGCTTGCAAGTGATCCTTCCAGACTACTTGAGAGAAAGTTTTGTGCAGGCTGCTCTGAGCTACATAGCCTGCAATGGAGAGGGTGAGTTTGTCTGCAAGGACAATGACTGCTGGTGCAGCTGTGACCCCAAGTTCCCAGAATGCAACTGCCCCTATATGGACATCCAAGCCATGGAGGAGAGCCTGGAGAGGATCACAGAGACATGGGGGTTGCTCTATAAAGAATTTGAAGAATCAGGTAAGAAGCCTTAATGAAAGAAATGGATCCCTGCCTCCTTTCACATTGCATCCCTCATCCTAAATGCAAGAAAATCTGACTTTTTGAGCATAAATCATTTATATGAGAGGAAGTGGGGATGAATTCAAGTGTTTTATCTGCATCATTAAATCTGAGGGGGAATCTTATATGCATGTCCCTCCCTACTCTATGATTTATAGGTGAAATATAATAAGTGGTTGAGACTCCTGGATCCTGGTGCACTATCTGCATACAGCGAATTAACAACACGACCAGATTAAAAAAAAATAAAAAATCAACAGCTTTCAGCTCAGGTGGTTTACAATATGTCTGGAGCAGATTAATCAGCTATAAAACCCATTTATTGCCCGTATAGCTTTTCATATCACCGCGGAAACCGAGTTTGAATGGAAGCTCTTAGCATGATGTTTGGTTATTATTGCTGTGCTCGGTCACCCTGCCTTGGCGATTATTACTCAGGTGAAATCAAAATGGATGTCTTTTTTTCCGCTGTTCAGATTTGGCTGAAATATGCCTAAGTGCAATTACTTTCAAAGTTTATGTTTTAATAGCTGGCTGTGAAGCAAGGGCAGGAGCGTGCCCAGCATGCAGACACCTGTAAGTGTCATAAATGTGTCCTTCGGCGAGGGATTTTACATATTTCTAGCTGCCGCTTTATCAGCAGGAGATCTAAAGAGGTCAAAACTCCAGCAGCGCTTGTAGTATGTATCAGAGAGGTACAAGCCCAAACATGTTGGTCAAACAATGAAGTTCTGATGTATACTATAAGTGATGTTGGGGTTTTGACCTTTATGGACTTTATCCCTCCTCTATGCACTTAGGGGAAGTTGTGCCAGTAAACCCAACTTAGATGTTACAACAAAGTACATTTAGTTATTGATATAGACTACTGTTTAAATTTTTTAGGTCACTTAGAAATGTCCATATTTTTTGAAAGAAAAGTCGTTTTTTCAGTCAAGATAACATTAAATTAATCAGAAATACAGTCCAGACATTGTTAATGTGGTAAATGACTGTTCTAGCTGAAAACAGCTGATTTTAATGTAATATCTACATAAGGGTACAGAGGAACATTTCCAGCAACCATCACTCCTGTGTTCTAATGCTACATTGTGTTAGCTAATGTTGTTGAAAGGCTAAATGATGATTAGAAAACCCTTGTGCAGTTATGTTAGCACATGAAAAAAAGTGTGAGTTTTCATGGAAAACATGAAATTGTCTGGGTGACCCCAAACTTTTGAACAGTAGTGTAGATGGAGGTTGAGAATTGTGACTCCTATTGTTAACCTTGAACCCAATGGTGACACTAAAGAATACACAAGAATGCAATGACATGCGAAAAAAAAAACTAAAACTAAACTAAATTAAATTTTCTCACTTCACATAAAATATAAGTGATCATGACTGTGATAAACCTGTTAGTACCAATAATAACATAATTGAAATTGTTCATAATCAGTGTTTTAAACTCAAATAGAACAATATGAGACACCAGTGTTTATTTTTTCCCCCAAACCTAGGCCATATATCCATTCTTTCTCCTCCCTCTTTTTTGCTTTACTGGATATGATAAAAACATGAGATGTAACTTTTCAAAGCACACTTGCCAAATGCTGTGTCCTAATTTAAGTACTCTAAAGTCCACATTTGTAGTCCAAATAGAACAGGCCGCCACGCTCAATCCACTTTCAAAGGCGCCGCCCAATGCAACTGAGAATTGCAGCATTTTTTGCCTCAAACTGTAGGGCACAAATGGTGCATTCTCCGTCTTCTGTAGTAACCCACATTCTGTTGTGTACCGGTCAACTGCTGAACAGAGCAGATGTAAGGTGAGCCTCGTCATTGACTCAAGACTCATGAAAATGTCCCCGCTAGATGTAAATAACAGAGCATAAATGTCTTATCGTTAGGAGCCTAGACATGCTGTAAACAGACGGCTGAAAAATCAAAGTCCACATCGACATATTTCCTGGTAATATGGTACAATAACTTGCAAGTTTTCCATCTGTGTGGAAGTAAAATCTTACCGCTCAAACAATACACTTGGGTATCTTTAGTGCTGTCCCAGTTTTCTACTGCTGGTATTCAAACTTGGTCATCAAAAGTTGCACAATATACTCACATTACATATTGATGCAAGACTCCTGGAACCCACAGATGGAAACATACTTTCCAATAAATATGGTTGTAATATGACTGTCTGTATCTGCCACTCACCATGTTGGTTGGTAGTAAAGAGTAAAGCTGGGTGATGCAATCTAAAATCAATGCTGCAATTAGCTGTCACATTTAAGTGAGGAACAATTAACATGTATTTATCATTCAACAATAAGAACATTTCTTTTCTTTAGTTTCTTTTTTAACTGTTCTGGTGTTTGACAGCAGAATCAATGCTCCACTCTTCTACTGTGTTAAATGTTTCAAACTGTGTATCTGTGAGAATAACATTTTATCTAATATTTAGTGGTTTGGATCGCTGTTCAGCATTGACTGGGAAAAAAAGAAAATAGTTTCACATCTCATTACTTCAGGAAATCACACGTTAAATAACCTTAACGCTAAATACTGCAGGTCATTGCATCACCGAACAAAAGTGCTTAGTAGGGCTGTACCCAACTTAGAATTGTATCGGTCAAATCAGATTTGGATTCAGTACATAGCCTCAAGTCTCTGGCATTAAGACAGTCCATTGACATGAGTTCTAGTCACGATTTTGAACACATTAAGCAAAGAGTATTTACAATTCAATAAGAAGCAGCTGCATATGAAGCAAGATTTGAATGCAAGACATCACTATTTGAAGAGCTGATATGTAATGATAGGTTTCTATATGGATTTGTCAGAATAATAACACATGTACATCTGTTTGAATCAAACTCTGTACCTGCTATGACCACTTTTACATCAAAAACAACATGTAAATGAACAAAGTGATAGAGTTTCAAATACATTTACACCATTGTCCACAATTAAATGTCGGACACTGATTTCAAATGGTTTGCCATGTTTGATGCTGTTGAATGAGAAGCTGGACCAAGGAGTCAGACAGATGATTCAACTAGTCGACTTTTAGGGAGTAGCTCTAGCACTTACGAAGTTAAAACAGTTTAGCAGACAGAGTACAGTTTCCTGCAGGGCTGTAAAATGTCCTGCTTAGGTATGCAATTTCTGCTGTGACCTTTTTCTTTAGCCCATTCTGTGACATGATTCTGTTTAAGATGTTGAATCAAACTGGCTGTATTTCCCTTTTGAGCAGCCACTTTCTTTCTTCTTACAGTATTTGCAAATGGCTTCAATAAGCTCAGTATCATGTTTACAGCTTAAAACATCCTCAGCTCCTGCTGTTTCTATAAAATATGAAGCTTTTTTTTCCTGTTCTTGTCCTTCATACTTGAACCAACTAGGTTAAAACAAAGAAAAATATAGCCAAAGAAAAGTGTTAAAAACTGTAGTTCCTTTACGACCACCTTTACTAACCCTAACCCTAACCCTCCAAAAATGAATGAATCTTCAAAAACTTCATGTTAAAAAGATAAACTTTACAGCAGAAGTTTACCAGTTTTCACGCCTTGGTAATTTTAAATAATCCTGTCTCATCCCTGGATTCATTTTTGAAATTGTTGTTCATAAGCAGCAAGCTAACCTGGAAAATAGAAACATTTCTATTCAGCCACTGGAAAGATTCCCATTTCTTTGATTTTGTTGAAATTAAAGGTGACAAGAACATTGGTGAGAAATGTAAATTGTGTGCAGATAGTGGAACTAAGACTCTTTCATCTGCAAAAAACACAACCTCAAACCTCCTGAAACACCTCCTACACCAGCACAACGACATTAAGCTCATGGAAATACAAACCACTAAAGACTGTGGCTGCAGAAGATTCAAAACTGGATTTTAATCTTGGACAGAAGCCTGCAAGGGACAAACACCTCATAGAGCTGATGGCTGGATATGTGGATACAATGCTACCTTTTTTCATGCTTAACTGTCTATCTTTTAGATATATTCATGAGGAAAGTGCAGGTCATGGGCAACAGAAGGCCCAGAGTTAAAAAAATAAATATTTGCAAGTCATCTAGACAAAAAATACACACTGATTCAAGCTGCACTAAAGATAACATTTACAGAGACGGACTACAGGACAGCTATGTACAGTACCATTCAACAGTTTGGGGTCACCCATGCAGGCAATTTCATGTTTTCCATGAAAACTCACACTTTTATTCATGTGCTAACATAATTGCACAAGGGTTTTCTAATAATCAATTAGCCTTTCAACACCATTAGCTAACACAATGTAGCATTAGAACACAGGAGTGATGGTTGCTGGAAATGTTCCTCTGTACCTCTATGTAGATATTCCATTAAAACTTTTGAACGGTAGTGAACATTTATGAATCAACAGAAGTGTGTTGGCTTCTTTTAATCTTGCCAAATTCACATTAGGCTCAACCTGTTTGCTGTATTAGTATCAGTTTGAGCCAGACAGTGTTTCATGTGACTTGAAACTTTTATATAACCAAACGAACAAACAAACAGGCAAATAAATAAATGTGAATTAATTTCAAATTAAATCACATGTAAGTCTGAATTTTGAGGAAACCTGATGCAATTTCCAATTTTATGGGGTATAATGGAAAAGTAACAGAAAGAGTAGCATAGCAAGGTTCTGCTAGCAGGGACTACCAAGTAAAGTGCTATTATTATGGAGAAAAAAAAACAACTGAATAATTAGTTGTAAATTGCATCTTTTTATCATACACCGATTGTTAGTGAGGTAAACTTTGATTCATTGTTATCTGCAAGTTAAGACAAGGCAGCTCCAGACCACAAAGACTAGGTTTAATTCGTTTCATGACCACATCAACATGACAAAAAGTGGGTGGGTTAAAAAGCCATAATGACAATACATTTATTAATTCAATTAGTCCCCCAGCCCTTGTACAGAGGGTAGTGAATGCTAAACATCCTCTTTGACATAAACACTGCAATGCTGTGTTGATGATAAGTTCTCCCTTTAAAGCGTCTTCTCTGTTGTTCCAGATGAATTCAAAGCCTTCTATGCAAGGCTGCCTCAGAACTATTTCCTGAACGTGTCAACCATACAACACTTGTGGTCCTTGGACAGCCTGTTCCAGTGGCGATATGAACAGTTGGAGAACAGCATGCGGGTCCTCTCCAGACGAGCCCAGAGAGTCATCTTCAAGCTCTTCAGCCTCAGTAAAAGATGTCACCGACAGCCCCAAGTCCGCATACCAAGAGAACGGTGAGTGCAACTACAGCAGCACACATTTACAGTCTCTCCGTGATTTGTGAATGTACTCTAACTTCTAATTTTGTACACCTGACAACTACAATAATTAGAAAAAGGCTGATATGTTTTAGTCACAGAAAACTTCAATATTATTGCATCTTGCTACAGTCAAATACATTGTAGTTTATCACATTATAGCATTTTCTTTTTTAATGTAGTTTTATTTTTGTACATCCTCTTCATTCCTGTTTGATGTTCACCCCCGTAGGAGTTGCATGATTCTGGCATTTTTTTTTGCCCAAAGCTACTGTACATCCAGTCACAGCTTGTGTTCTCTCGATAGACTAATCTAAGAACCTTGAAGGAAGTAAACAAGTCGCCATCTCTGTGGTGGCATTTCACTTGTACATCATTACAATCACCATCACAGAACTGTTGATGTTGGAGATTTCCCTTTGGAATCTTTTTTGTCCAGCTTGAAACAAAACTGGCATTTTCAAAAGCTCGAATATTTCAGGCAAATTTAGCCCAGTTTTTATAGATACTCGTCTTTTTACTCACAGATCACCGTAAATGAGCTCACCTGGCATACTTTAGTGTAGTGGCAACAACAGTAAGCTTCCACAGAAATCCACAAATCTCTGTTCTATTAAATATGTACGCAACTTCATGAAATTTGCATGAAATCATAAAATCTTCATTTCATTTCTCTGGACTTTATCTCCATGAAATCCTCTGATATAGCTTCGAAACCAGGGTTTCTGCTCTGGTTTCGTGGCATAAAAGGAGGGAAAATGTACAACAGCATGCATTTCTGAGCTTCAGAGCGTGTCTGATTGTAAAGTTAGGTAAAATTTTGGAGTAGGGATTAAACATTTGTTGATGAAGTCACTACAAAGCACTTTTCCCACCCACTGCCTAGGAGACTAATCAGATGTATTGAATTAGTTTTTTCTCTTGACGCCTCAGTGACATAATCAGTTCCGAGTCTTCACATCTTTGTTCTCAGCCTTAAACGGTCGTGTGGCAGCAGTTGACCCACTATGTTTGTCCCAGGGCTGCACAGTGGCTTGGTGGTTAGCGCTTTCGCCTTTCAGCTAGAAGGTCCCCAGCTGGTGTCCTGGCCTTCCCCGGGATCTTTCTGCGTGGAGTTTGCATGTTCTCTCTGTGCATGCGTGGGTTTTCTCCAGCTTCCCCTCACTGTCCAAAAACATGCTGAGGTTAACTAACTCTGTTGTCACTCAGCCTGCCTGCCAAGGGCCAGTGATGATCAGGCAGGCTGAGTCACAACATGTAGTCAAAAATCAATTCCGAATCAAAAGTTGGACTCTTCAAAAAGTTTTCAAGAAAGAGTCTTCCAGCTGTCTTCAGAGACTGATGTGAATTATGTTTATTCAATGCAGAGGCTGTATGAACAAACATGAGCAAAATCTCGAGATTTTAACTGACTACACAAAGCATTACATCGTCTTATATGCTTTCTATTGTCTTAAGACCCAACTGGGATGTATATAATGTAATCGTATCAAAAATTTGACCACCTCCTCTTTTTCATTTCTGCTAGGTTGATATTATTTCTGCTTTACTCAACGTGAACTTGGTTTCAACTCACGAGTGCACATGAAGAGAGGACACGCACTTCCGGTCTTAACGCCCTATATGGGCTTCATGGGCTTCCGTTGGGTTGCCGCTTTCCACAGGATTATTTAGAGTATTCCTATTTTCAGTTGACATGTTAGGTCTTTCAATCTTATTATTGTTTGCTCTTAAAATTCACACATCCTATTTGTCTGATTTTATCATTTGTTCAATCTTAAAATGCCACAACTCCAAATCATTCATAGGCGTGAATGTAAGTGTGATTGTTTGTCTCTATGTGTGTAACCCTGTGATAGACTAGTGATCTGTCCAGGGTGTCCCCTGCCTTCATCCTAAGTCTGCTGGGATGGACTCCAACCCCCTGTGACCCTAGTGAGGATTAAGCAGTGTATAGATGATGGATGGATGGATGGATGGATGGATGGATGGATGGATGGATGGATGGATGTTTGTCCCAAAAGGTTTTGCTGATCTGTGACATCCAGGGATAAAAGGAGCACTGGGAAATTGTACTCAAGGAAAATAACTTGGCAAATTTGAAGAAAAAAGTAAAATTACTTACATAAAAGTAAAAAGTAGGTCAGATTTTTTTTAAATATACTGCTTATAATGCTTTGTGATATAACGAACAAAGGAAAGAACATTTTTAGTCCATAATAAAAAGTATGTCGTTGTTTCTCTGATGTCCGTGATGTGCAGGTGGAGAAGAAACGCCCGTTGACACTGACTTTCTTAATAAGAACTTTATTAAAAGAAAGAACAGTATCATACAGACAGAAGTTGTCTGGAAGGATGTCGCCCAATGATCCTCCTCGAACAAAGACCAACGGTCAGTTTTTATACCTTCTGAAAACGTATAGAATTACAGCATCTGGTTTACATCCCCACTAAAGAATGATAACTCCTCAGACAAGACTCCCCTTCTGTGCATTCCTAAGGATTACAAATCAGCAATAGGTTAACAGTGGACTCCAAGGTCAACATAACATAGGATTTCTGGAGCCGAAAAGACATTCCTCAATACTCACTACCTCCTGTTAGTTAAAGGTTCACTTTATGGTCAACAACTATCAGAACTCATATCAGATCAGATACTTCAAGTACAATCAAGTAATCATTGTAGCTGTATTCTTCATCATCACTATGTTCTGGGTGAGCCACACCAAGCCAAACAACACTAAATCCCTTCTCTGTAGACAGGCACTTTGCTGCCAGTGCAAATAACTGATTATCAGTTATGAATATATTACTGCCTTCCTCTGTATAGCCTTAATAGAATTACTCAGAGAAAAAGAACAAATCCACCACGACGTGTGTCCCTAGACCATGCCATGTCTCCCTACTGTCAGTGGTGGGAGTGTGTGTCTGTGGGCGTGTGTGTGTCTGTGTATGTATGTGTGTGTGTGTGTATGTATGTGTGTGTGGACGTGCGTACGTGTGCGTGCTCCTGCAGTTGTGTGCATATATGTATATATGGAGGGAGGGAGGGAGGGATGGGTTTTCTTGTTTTTAATGTTTTTAATGTTGTAAAGCACTTTGCGTTGCATTTTTAACTGTATGAAAAGTGCTCTATAAATAAAGTTTGATTTGATTTGATTTGATTTGATTTAGACTTCATGTAGTAATTTAAAGCTGCATGTCAGTCACGTAACCATCCACTTTTAGAAAATTAACAGCAGCATAAACAGCTATCAGTAAAGCCAGACAAGATGCAGCTCATAAACGAGCACTTTACAGGAAACACACTACATTGCTAGGCAACATATTGCTTTTTGTTTTCCTCTGGACAATGAGTTACAACAATCAATGAGCTTGCCATTGTACTCATCTCTCTGAACAGGCATGTCTAATGAAAACTGCATCCCAATACATCTAGGCTGCAGCAGGGCTTAACTGAGATGTATTCTCTGGCAGAGTATATTTGTATGAGACATATCATAAATACTGTATGTTTCAAATCAACATATCTTTGCCATTTAACATGCTGCTTTACTTTTGTTCTTTTTCAACCAACCAATCTGATATTAGATGAGGCAGGACCAGGTAATGGAGAGAAAGCTTTACAGGGTCAACTGAGCTATTTTCCTAAACAGAACCACGTACGTGTCTAAACACAGCCAAGCTTCTTACATGTAGTTCAGTGATTGTTTTACCTAAATTATGTTGTTTTGGTGCCTAAGCTTAAATAAATAGCAAGTGAAAACCAGAAGTAAACAATGTGTGAAAATGAAACTTTGGGACACAATCACCTCTGAGGTGAGAGTGTTGCTGACTTATGCCTCCATTTTTCCCTTTCTGTGTTGACTTTGTGACTCTTTTCTGCTAGAAGCCATTCATACAATGCCACGATCGTATCTTTAAGTGAGGAAATAGAAAAATGATTTCTTTCAAAACTTAAATGAGAAGGGAGTTTCATTGTAGAGGAATGGGATTTATCGGAGAGAAGACTGCACAGAACATTATTCCATGAGACTTGCACTTCATGCAATCCTCCTAAATTTGAGCTTATACTCAGTTCCTGTGCTACATTGTAAAACACAACAAGCCAGGAATGTTTAGGTTTTTTCTAAAATGTCCTCATTCCTCAATTTATTTATGCCCAGCAAAACAAACCAAGCATTAACCAAGCCAGAAATGGTAATGTTTGTGGTGTGGAGTGAGACCACGAGATTTATACAAACACTAAACATTAGCCAGTGTTCTGAAGCAGCATCGCCAAAGCTACAGAAATATTTAAAATTCAGTGGTGGCATCAGTTGATTAACTGACACTCACATGCTTGCACAAGTTGAGTGCAGAGTTTTTGTATGCTGCCACCTCCTCTACATCTCTGGGTAAAAAAAAAAAAAAAAAAAAAAGCTCACACTGCATAATGAAGCTGTCACCTTTCTTAAAGTTGAACAGATTCTATAAATGTGGCAGAGGATTCTTCTCATGTTCTGCCTCTGTCTCTGCTGCACTTTAATGGGATTCAGATTCATTTAGGTCTGCATTTCAGTCTCCTGTGTCCCTTTCTTTCCTCTCACTTCTGTGGCATTTCATCTTGACCGCCTGGCATGGAGTTAGCAACTTTTCACTCTATACCTGCATATACGGTTTATTTGTAATAAAAACCATTTTGATTGTATTGGAGTACAATTTCTAAAAGTAAATATATTTTAAAAAGAGTACGATTTTGAAAGAAATATCAAAAAGTATAAATAGACAAAAGATCAGTTTCCTAAAGTAACAAGAGGAGTTGTAATACATTACCTCCATTCCTTCTGATATACACTACCATTCAAAAGTTTGGAGTCACTCAGGCAATTTCATGTTTTCCATGAAAACTCACACTTTCATTCATGTGCTAACATAATTGCACAAGGGTTTTCTAATCATCAATTAGCCTTTCAACACCATTATCTGACACAATGTAGCATTAGAACACAGTAGTGATGGTTGCTGGAAATGTTCCTCTGTACCTCTATGTAGATATTCCATTAAAAATCAGCTGTTTCCAGCTAGAATAGTCATTTACCACATTAACAATGTCTAGACTGTATTTCTGATTAATTTAATGTTATCTTCATTGAAAAAGGTGCTTTTTTTCAAAAATAAAGACATTTCTAAGTGACCCCAACCTTTTGAACAGTAGTGTATGTGGTGAAGATTTAGTTCAAACTGTTATGGAAATCACCTAGATGGCTTAAGAGGTTCATTTCTGATTAACTGATTAATCGCCTAAAATTGTATCAAAGTTCTATATTTAGAGTTTTTGTTTATTCCTTTATTTTCCACTGATATTATCCATTCCATCCTTAAAAATTATTAACTTCAAAGACCATAAACTTACTCTTTGCTATTCAATGGCTAGTTGTTGTATTGGGTCTATTCATGAAAGCAACTGGTTGTGAAGAAGGATCACGATACAGGAAGTTCCACCCTGCAGGCTGACATGATTGGTTCCTTGGGTTTGTGATATATGAAACCCCAGAAGTCTGTATTTATGTTGTTGAGATGGTTATTAGCACTCTGCAGCTTTAAGGTGGAAGTACTTCACCATAACCTATTTCACACGATATTCATTCATTCTTCACCTATCAGCACTTACCGTTAGGACATTAGAAAAGAAACCCAACTCTCACCTCATATAACCTATCAAGCCCAACCTCCCCCATTACTTTTTGCTTTGTTAGAAGAACACCATGAACCTTCAGGCTTTGCGGATGAGAGGACAGTCATTATTTGTATGCCGGCAACTTGTCATTTTCCCACCAGAGATATAGACATGTCATTTCAAGTGTTTGATGTTTTTTCAGGTGGTGACATTTTCCAAATCTTAGAGTAATCTTAAGACTGAATAAAATCCCCATTCACACTGAATCGCTTTATCTACCGGAGGGATGATTGCAGAAGCTCATGAATCCAAACATCACTGTCAGTCACACTACTTTCAGTTCGACTCAGCCACCACAGTAATGGTAGCAGTAATGGCGGCGACAGCACATAAATCAACTGTCAGATTAATCTATGCAGTGCACTCTGTTTAATGTCCAGCCTCTCACTATCTGTTGCTCTTTCTTTCGTTCCTCTGTCTCAGTGTACCCTCCCTTTAATCGTTCTTATTCTCCCCACCATATTGCCAAAACACACATTAATCACTGATCTACGCCTCTGATGTTCCCCCCCTCTTGCCAGGAAGCATCTTCAGCCTCTTCTCGACAGTGTTTATCTATGTTATCACCAACACATCAACTGTGAAGCCCTCGCTTTCGTCTCTCTCTTCATAGAAATCTCCATACACTGTGGAGAGAGATTTAGAAAGGGATGTTTGTCAGTTTGCCTTGGAGAGAAACGGAAGCCCTCGAAAAAACCCTTCACTCTCCCTTTACCATCCCGTTCATAACACTTGAGACAGATGAAAGATAGGCGATTGATTTTGTTTCCTGGGGGCTACTTTTGCACTGCGCTGACAATTATGAGCGAGTCGGCTTGGCTTTTGTTGGGCGGTTAATGATAAGACACCACTGTATACTTTGTGCTGAAACTTTTACCATTAGGCATAATGACGTGCATCTTCAGTCTTCAGTACTTCTGCTTTAATCAGCTTAGAGAAGGCCTTTCTCATGCTTCCCCCAGAAAAAGGTGCAGAATTTTTTTCACGTCCGGTTTTGAACGCTTCACTGGAGGAGTCCTCTCATTGTTGTTTTACTACTTCTAGAGTGCAATTAAGATTTGACTCTGAAATTGTCGAATAGCTTTTTAATGATCCTTTCAAGGCATTGGGTAGATTTGACCAATTTTGTCTTTACGGCCACTCTGTTTCAATCACTTTCACTGTTACAGATGAAAAGATCACCTCAAAGGTGTAGTAATTGCACCTCATGATGCTGGTCGTTTTTTCCCTCACATTCTTCATATTGATTGCTTTTTGCTTCCTTGCATTAGTATTGATTTTCCGATTGACTGGTTTGACAAAAATGCTATTAATAGTATATATACAGTACCTCTGACAGAAGATAAATACAACTAGGAATGGTTCTAGAAATAAGTGCAATTGTGCTCCTCCGGGGAACATTCACAGTAGATCTGACAATAAAAAAAGACCAGTAGAATTAGTATAAAACCTTATATGTTTATGATATTAAAGCTGTTTAATGTTTCTTGCTGCAGGCTATCACGAGCAGGAAATATTTTAAGATATAATTAAATTGAGTAGTCTGCAAAGCATAACAAGGACTATTTTTTTTATTTTTTTGTACATTGAACTCTGAACACATTGAACCCACAAGAGAAATCTTTTATATTTTAGACAGCCTTCTTCTTCAAACTTTGTGGTAACAATTCACAGAGGGCCGTATCCTGCATGCACAAAGTAAAGTCCACAAAATACACATTTTTGGTTTTTTTTTTAAACTTCTGGTCTACACAAAGCCTTGACCTCAGCCCATCTTGCACCTTTGAAACGAACTGGAACACTGACTGGGAGCCAGGCCTTATCGCTCAACATCATTATTGAACCTCCCTAATGCTCCTGTGACTGAAAAGGAAAAAAGAAAAACCCTGCAGCCATTTTCCAAAATCTTACCACTTCCCAGGAAAGTGCAGGCAGTTGTAGTAGCAGATTAATGCCAATATACTGAGAATAGCAAGTTAATTTATTACATTAAGGTGTAATGTATTGTCCAGATACATTAACTGAGCTAAAGTCTAAAATCCATTTGATTTTGCATGCATTACATGTGAAAACAAAGCTTGAGTGTCCCTTTAAATCAATGCTGAGAGTTCTTAATACAGAGACAACACCCAATATTTTCAAAATTCAGTGTTGCTTGCTCCTTTAAATGCAATGTAGAAGTTAGAAGACACTGTGATTTACAGCAGTGGTCCGGAGCAGGAGATGTGGGGAACAGGAAGGCTGCACATAATCACACCAGGGAACTAACAGTACAACTACAGTCTTGTCTTGTCGACTGCTTTGCTCTGCTGAAGCTGTCGGAGGTGAAATGCCTTACCCACAGGTAGCGGGTGATGGAAGGAAGAGTCCTTTCAGTTCATTTCCCATGACTGCTTTTTCCATTAGAGGGTTTTGATATTCAAATCAGTGATTTTCTGAACTCAGCCTCGCTTCCCGCTGCCAAGCAAACAATAAGATTGAGATACAGAAGAAAAACGCCCCAAATGTAATCCAGCAAACATTTTCAGATTAGCATAAAGTTTACCTCAATACACCCTCATCAAAGAAGAAGCTTTTTTTTCTTCCAAAAGGAAAGCCAGCAGTATATACTGAACATTTCTTCTCTTCAGCGAGTAAAGAGGATAAGAGGCATAAAGGGATCACAGTAGAGAAAGTGCTACAGACGGGAATCAAACCCCAGTCCACATGGGGGAATTATGTGTATGTCTGAAAGCAAGTTACCCTACGGCTGCAGAGCACTTCTAATATTTATGTCACAAACTGATCAAAGACAACTTGCTCTGTCTCTCGTCTGTCTCTTCGTTTTTAAAAACCGTTTCTGCTCATATTTTTTGCATGTATAACCACCACTAATCGAGCACTATACGACAACAAAAACATAAAACCACCACAGAAATCTCACACCAGGCTTGCTAAGTAACATCCGGCACTTCACACAACACTTTCATATTATCCTAAATATACTCTAATGAATTGTTCTGGAAATGGGCTTGAGAATATGATCTCATTGGAAATATGCCTACCAAAGAGGCAAAGTGTGAATTCACTTGGCAGGGAAGAATTTTTGTTTCCTAATTTTGCATATAAATTCCAAAAGAACAACCATTTTGAGATACTGGAACCACTGTGTCTGGCACTCGTTTCATCGTTCAAGCAGTAGCAGGTCCTATCCATCCATCCATCATCTACACACCGCTTAATCCTCATTAGGGTTGCAGGGTGGCTGGAGTCTATTCCAGCTGACTTAAGGTGAAGGCAGGGGACACCTGGACAGGTCACTAGTATCACAGGGCTACATATACAGACAAACAATCACACTCACATTCACACCTGCGGACAATTTAGAGTTACCAGTTAACCTCAGCACGTTTTTGGACTGTGGGAGGAAGCCGGAGAACCCAGAGAAAACCCACACATGCACAGGGAGAACATGGAAACTCCATGCAGAAAGATTCTGGAAAAGCAGGGCTGCGAAGCGGGGATCCTCTAGCTGCAAGGCGAAAGTGCTGACCACCAAGTCACTGTGCAGCCCAGTAGCAGGTCCCACTTGACCTAACTTAAAACAAAACAAAATTGGAATTTGAATGTTTCATATGTTCTGCAACTTACAGCTGTATCTTCCAATCTTTATGAGCAGTTAAAGTTCAGTGAGTTGTCATGCAGGTTGTTCACTTCTTATAGTACAACCATTAGTAATTCAGTTGAAAACTCCTTTTATTGCATAGCAAGTACAAAGTATGCTCTGAAATGTAGGGGTTGAAATGCTGTTGAAATAATGGTTATATAAAAACCCTGGTCTTTTGACCTGCAAATGACCTAAACCATGCTTACTGAAAGGATCTCAGGCTTACAGTATCAGGCTATTATTTTTAAGGGGCAAGCTGTCTCTGGACCCAGACAGGTCTCCTGGGCCTAATAAAGCCTCTCCCTATTAAACCAGCTCATCCTAAAAGCCTGTTCAATAACCACTACTCCTCTGCCTTTCTCTCCCCATCCTCTGTTTTTTTTTTCTTCCGTCCCTGGTGCAGGCCTCAGTCCTACTGGCTGAGCCACTTCCAGTCTCTCCTGTATTGCTCAGAGAACAACCAGCTTGGTACATTCTCAGAGGAGCTCCACAGCTGCAGCTGCCGGTACGAACACAGCCCCTGTCAACTGCCTCCGCCCTGCTCCGTCGGGGAAGGCTCGGCCTGTGCGGCATGTGCACCAGACAACCACACCCGCTGTGGGAGCTGCAACCCGGGCTTCGCTCTGACGCAGGGAGCCTGCAGGCCGATGGTGGCAGACTCCACGGAGAACTACCTCGGGTTTGAAACAGACCTCCAGGATTTGGAGTTGGGCTACCTACTGCAGAGAGCTGACCGCAGGCTAGAGGTACTTTTCTTTTAGCCTTTGTTTAATCATGTCAGGCTCACTGAGAGTTGGGCTGTCTTTCACAGCAGCAGCCTAGGAAAGATACTTTCGCTCTTGGGAGCCACTCAACATTACAATGTCTTGCCCTTCTGGCAGCTGAGGAACTTTCTGCATTTTTTTCTCCTGGTATACTATGTGTGTTTGAATTCTGTTTGTGGTTTTGAAGCAACTTTTGGTGACAACATAATATTAGTTAATATAAAGAGAAGTAGGCGAGCTTGAAGAGTCACTCCTGACCCTGGAAGCTACAGCTTGATGCACCTCTTGGCCTTCCTTTGAGTGTGGAGTTGGTAAGAGCAACCCCATCCAAAGGCCACAGGATGTCTTTTTTTAAATTATTTTTTTCATTTTACAGTTAAACAAAAATAGACAAAATCTCCCAAATGCGTAGATACATTCTCTTTATATTTTGTAATCCTGTCCTCAATTCCTTTTTTTTTCTTTTCTCTTTTAGTAAATGCCAGCTCCTGCAAATAACAGTGCAGCAATTTTGGCCTTTGGGTTTGTTAAGAGAAATCCAAGGGCACTCTAATGTTCCAATAAGAGTTGCTCACAGGGTGCCAAAAAAGCCCTCACCAGTTTTACATTTGGGGCTTATAGCACAGGAGCATCAGAGCGTACCAGTATTTTTATGAAAACTCAAATATTTCTTTGTGATCTTTCGTGTATATTGAGACAATTCTAATTTTTTTTTTCATTCATATTCCTGATAGGTTCATGCAATCTTCATCAGTAATGACATGCGACTCAATAGCTGGTTTGACCCATCATGGAGAAAGCGGATGCTGCTGACGCTGAAGAGCAACAAGTATAAGTCCAACATGGTCCACATGCTGCTGGGAATATCCCTCCAGATCTGCCTTACAAAGAACAGCACCCTGGAGCCTGTCCTTACTCTCTACATCAACCCTTTTGGAGGGAGCCACTCAGAGAGTTGGTACATCCCTGTGAATGAGAACAGCTTTCCAGACTGGCAGGCCACCAAACTGGACCTGCCCTTTGAGTGCTACAACTGGACTCTGACATTGGGCAACAAGTGGAAGACATTCTTTGAAACCATCCACATCTACCTTCGCAGCAGGATAAAGACCCAGGATGGAGTGAATGACAGTGTTTATTATGAGCCTTTGGAAATGACAGATCCTGCTCGGAACCTGGGCTACATGAAGATCAACAGCATCCAGGTGTTTGGCTACAGCATGCACTTTGACCCGGAGGCGATCCGTGACTTGATTCTGCAGTTGGACTACCCCTACACTCAAGGTTCCCAGGACACAGCCATGCTCCAGCTGTTGGAAATACGAGACCGAGTCAATCGGCTGTCCCCTCCCGGTCAGCAGAGGTTGGACCTGTTTGCCTGTCTTCTCCGGCACAGGCTCAAACTGACTGCCAGCGAAGTGGTTCGCATTTATGCCTCCTTACAGGCCTTCAGCTCACGCCTGCCCAATTCAATGGATTACGAGACCACCAAGCTGTGCAGTTAACAGCTGCTCGAATGAGAGATCTGGACTGTAAACGGCTACGAGGAGAACTTTGGGACATAAGAATTGTGCCCACGATGGTACAGATGCTTACATTTGTGCTCAGTCTCTGTGGATTACCAAACTCTGTGGTTAATCAGGAGACAACCAGCTGTGGACAGCTGAAGAATGTACTCATCTGGTTGTTTTGGTTTTTGTTTTGTGGCTACTACCTTCAGTGCTATATTATAAAGATGGGGTGGATCAGTGAGGAAATGCACAAATGTTTCTCCAGAACAAACTGCAACAAAAAGAATTCTACAGTAGAAATATATCAGATACCGCTACATAAAGTTGAACCATCCTGTTTCAATATGACTGCTCATTTATACTGTAAGTACCAATGCCAAATGAATGGACATTTTATGGTGAAAATGGTACAGTCTGTTTGTTTGTAATTTTTATATGTTCCTTTGCTTTAGTGACAGTGCACTTTCCATGAAGACCAGAATACAGTGGTGTCAGTCAAGATTTTGTAGATAAATTGGTATTAAAACATCATGTTATAACAGAATATAGCTGTTGGAACCATTTTTAATAATCCCCTTGGGGTAAAGCACCTGGATGCAAGGATTTATAACCACCACACACTTATGTTAATTTATTATTGTTCATAAACTGACACGTGAAAGTAGTTAGACGAGAGCGTCTAACTACTTTCACGTGTCTCAACATTTTATGCTTGCTTCATTTAGCAGAAATTCACCCAGGAAATTGCGTCCAGCAAGAGCTAAGAAATGCCCTGCATGTCTGCTTACACAAGTTCTATTTTTTTTCTATTCACAATATCAGGCCAAACAAGCTATTTCAGAGGTGCCGTGTTTAGTTTAGTTTTACAGGCAATCTGTCCACTAATCTTAGTAAGGTTTCTTTAAAAGTAAGACTATGGTGAATGCAATTAATTGCCTCCACTTTACTCGATTGGTATTGTTTAATCTACAAAAAGTACATTTCCTGTTGACAATACTTGGTTCTACTGCACAGGGAATTCTTTTTTTTTTCCCTTCAATTTTTAGAACAAGCAAATGCTTGTATTAAAGTTAAGTGAGGCAAGCTAGTGTGAAATTGAAACTATGCACTTCAAATTGCAGAAAGACATTATATTTCCACACTTACTTAACATTTTGCACACGCACACAAATCAAGTTTACCTCACAAACAGGAGTGGTACAGACAGAGGTGAACTATGCAAATTGCAACATACAGGTGAGTGAAGGGCAGAGGTCTGCTACAGTGTTTGACTTCAGACCAAGTTTCCAGGGTTTTGCAGTTTTTCAGTTATATTGAAATCTTCAGGGCTTGGTGCCGGGTTTAGGAGATTAATATTAATGCATATTTTGTCTCCAATGTTTTTTGCAGATAATATTTCAGTGCTGGATGTGTTTTGGCTGAATTTTCCATTCTCTTCACTCTTCTTTGTGATGGTTGAGAAAACATGAGTCAATGCAGCTGGCTACACCAGCTGCACAGTGACTCGCGCCTTACTCTTGCTTTACACATGTAACTACAACCCAAAGCCCTTGTCAACACTTTTGACTCTCTTACACTAACAGATATGGCTGTGTAGTGGGCTGTGAGCTCTGTCAAACAAGTCTTGAGTGTGCCGCAGTGCACTGTGGTTGAACAGATCCAGTGTAGACACTAACAGAGGACAGCAGCTGCTGCTATTGTGCTGCTGACATGTTGCTTCCGCTGTGTGGCCAGTTTAGACAAGGTGATGGGACCAAATACCAATTAGCTCAGGCAGCACACAGCACTTTCTGTTCAACTCAAGTGCATGGCAAACCATTAGTCAGCTCTGCTTGCAAGAAATGTCTGTGTGTGGTTGTGGCAGCGAGTCAGGACGCTCTGTGAGGAAGAAGGAACATGCAAGAGCTTTCCTTTTAACATAAATGGCTATCATGTAGAGACAGTGCTTTTGTTTCTAATATTTTAGCCTGAGTAAATATTTTCTTAACCCTAAGCCGATTGGATGTTTTTAGGGATAATCAGTGGTGCAGGTGCACTTTGACAGTGTGCTTAGTTTGAAATCCTCAGAACTGTTCCACATTGCCTTCCAGAGGGGAAAGGTAACATCATGGTTCATTCTTGCCAATTCAAAATATTAGATAATATCAGACCATAACTTATTTAGCTAAACACTATATACGTGCTTGCTTAACAACGTAACTAAATTGATGACAATTTTCAGACATTTTATTATGGCTCACGGTGTCTATAAACAATGATAGACTGCAGTCAGTACAACAACAGCAGCCATTTGGGTTTCAGTCAGTGTCCTCTCAATAGCCCAGTATAAGCTGCACAGTAAGATGAAGTAAAAACAACTTTATGAGCTTTTGCACATGAAAACAGATGCACGCAAGCAGTGACCTTAAAAAAAAATTACTCCAGAGTTAGGCCCAAATGTTAAATTTTGATGAAAGCATGCTGTAAATTTAATGTTGCATTGTGTAAGGGTGCAGGATTAAGATTTTTTTTTTTGTATAGCCAAGCTTAGTTATACAGTCTAGGTTCTGCTTCAGTCATAGCCAAGCTGAGGCTTTTCCCTTTGTTGTCCATTTTATACTAATGTCTCTAGTTTATTAGTAATTTACTGGTGTTGAAGAGGTACATAAACACAGGTTAGTAACTGATGAAATGCTGTCATGCCTCTGTACTGCATGTCAAAGATTCTGTCAGCATTATTAATGTCAGTTGCAAGGTGCCATCTCTAATCTGTTAACACATGCGTGCTTTAGTGACACTGCAGGCCAAAGGGAAGTCAAGCACCTGTGAAGGTTAACAGTCATCACCTCAATTTGTCTCCTCCTCCTATCAGCTCCAACGCATGTCAAAAGCTACGTTGGATGAGGGCTGTACATGGATGAGTAGTGTTTGATGAGATGTGAGTGGCGGAATGTATTACCAAATGTCAGCACGTCTTTTCCTGGATACAGCTGTGTCAATTACGAAGAGGAAATGAGTGCTACAGCACAGCATGAAAAGAGCAGCTATGAAAGATTGAAAGACATCACCTCTGGTCTGTTATGACTTTGTTTCAACTTTGAGGTCAGCAAATGTCCAAAAAAGGTCTCAGCTGGTTAGTACATCCTAAGGTGGTCGAACTGTTTTATAACCCTAAAGGGAGAGAAAGGCATGATAACATTTTGCCCACTTTCACAAAAAAAAAAATTAAACAAAATAAAAAATTAAACACCAACGCAGTCTGCCTAATTAGGGATATGGATGCTGTTTTTCAAAGAAAAATGGAAATGGAGGACTGAAAAAATAATCCTGCCCTTGCTACAGTACATGTTCCTCCTCCAGCAAAATAAAAGGATCCCAAGTATACCCATAATTATGATGTTTAACAGCACTCTGCTCATTGTGCAATTACCAGACTGGGTTCTAAAAACCCATCGTGCAGAGGCAGCTAGCCATAATTCATTACCCCAAGCTTGTAAATAGCTCAATTTTTTATTCCACCAGTGACTCCAGGCTCCCTTATGACAGTGTGAGTGGGTGGCAAGAGGAGAGCTTTGATTAGAGAAGCTCCGACCTTTAGTAGTTTTTCAATCAAAGGTATCAGAGACTGAAAAGCATCCAATTCACAGTGAATCAGCTTGATTAAATTCTCTGTTTGAGATTTAGTGAAGATGATGTCTCCTAAGGGGAAAATTTACCCAAAGGCAGAATATGTGTACTGATAATGACCTTGGATATCCTTAAATGAACATTTAGAAAAATTAATAGCTTTCACTCAAAACTGGAAACCAGTCAGGCCATGGAAGTTAATTTGTAGGACCTTTCATACAAATGACTAAAAGCAATTGTTTGCTCCAGAAGCCTCAAGTGTCACCATGTTTCTCCGAAAGATCAATGCCACCCGACCTGAGACGTCTGGTGGGTCAATATTCCAGGACAATATCTGAGGGTTATTTGGTCCTAAAACTATTTAGTGATTTACAAAGACTACTTTTGTTTTAAATCAGTTTTTGACAGACTGAATTGCCTGGCAGGGATCTAAGAACCAGACACAGCACACACAAAAGATATCCCTAAAGATCCAAGAAAATCTTGTTAGTGGAGATAAAAAGTATTTAGTGAGTTTTTTAAATTTCATTTTATTTTTTTAAGTTGCTTGGATACGAAGTGGTAATAGGCAAATGTTGTCATTGTCTTGATATAATTTTGAGTTTAAATTTAGGTCTGAATCCATGACAACACCAATCTTCCTGTGGAAGAAAATACAAATAATTCACAGTGACACTAATTTGCAGCAGCAAACGTGTTGCGAGCGAATCCTGGATTACATTTGTATAAACAGAATGAGCAAACATTTTTAATGAATCTAAGCTGCAGAATGTTGATACTCCGAGTATCTGGACAAACTTTGCTAATGATCTGTTTCTATTTGTTACAATGTAAACTTGCAGAGACTATAGTGAAATGTCACTTATTCTAGTTATAGTACGCGATAAAGTTTAGAGAAAGTTATAACCTCAGTTAATGATGTCTTGCTTAGTTTTCTTGTAGACAAAAAAAGTCAACATTCTGTGTTATTGTCCTTGAGTTTTAACAAAAGTGGTCGATATTTTTTTTCTTCTTCATAAATCTGATTAGATACTTCAAAACTGACATTGTTTAAATCCATGATCACTTGTGTGCTTCTTCTCTCCTTTGTCGTCACATTTCTGCATATTTTGGCATGTGGGTCTGAGGAAAAGCATGAAATCATTGAAAGGAATGTATAGAGTCAAATGTTTGTGCACTCCGTAAACACAGAACTCACAGGAAAAGCTCCACAGCTAATTAGAGGTGAAAAGGGTCCATCGGAAACATTTAGGTAAGAAACAAGAAAAGCACTCAGAGAGCGCAGTACTCGGCAATGGCTGCTCAGTCACTGCATCATTTTCAACACATGAAATCTTGAAAAAAATTGTGACAGAAATCATGGCACCATAGAATGTGGCCATTTAATATTGATGCGGCAGGAATTGATATGACACGGAAACACCCCCACAATTTAATCAATGTTCCTTGTATCTTTTCTGATGTATTAGTACCGATAAGTCCACAGCAGTGAATTTGTAGCAGGATCACAATCATGTCATTGTCAGCAGGCAGCTGACGTAGTGTTCACTTGTTGTCATAGCTACAGTGACACTGTGTAGCAGTCTCACAGTGATACAGGAATTTCTTAACAAATCTGTGGATCCAGACTATAAGTCACATAACTGCCAAAATCTATTCAATTGGTTCTTGTGTCATTTCTGACCTTCCCTGAAAATTTTATCCAAATTCTTTAGTCCATTTTTGAATAATGTTGCCGACAGAGAAACAGACAGACAGACAGACAGACAGACAGACAGACAGACAGACAGACAGGCAAACCAATGCCGATCGTCACATAACTCTACTGAGGCTCTGCTTCCTTGGCGGAGTAAAAAACATGCAGTTGAGTTTTTTTATTTTAATTTTTTCACCACATTTTATCCATATCCTTGAGCTTTCCATGCTTTTACTGCCCTAACCTAATGGCACATATGAGGCAGTTTGGCCTTAAGAAATGCTTATCCATCCACATTTGTTTGGTCAGTACCTTTGCAGTGTGAAATCAGGGCCACTTGGTGACTTCAATACCGCATTTTTTTCTTATTTAAAATCTCATCTTGCAACAAGAAGACATGTATTGAGGGGAACTCTCTTTTCATAATTACGGTTGATGTAAAACCACAGGGTTGGATCGAGGCACTTGGTATTATTGGTGTCAGTGTAAGTGATATCTGAGTCAGCTTGCTTCTGCTCCCACATCTGCCACTTTATTTCCTGCATTAATTCCTGCTCACATTTACACAATTATGGATGCTCACACTTATTAGGACAACTCAAGTAGATCAGTTATCCCTGAGTGGAAATTAGTACGGAGTCTGTTTTATCATTTGACAGATACAGAAATACAACCAACACATTTGTACACTACAATACAATTCCCACTAACACCTATTACAGAGAAATCTACTTGTTCCAATCAATAGCTCTTGCGTTCTATGTTTGCAGGGAGTTTAAATCTTGGTGTCAGTATGAATGTGCATTTGTTGTAGCCCGGTGCAGGGCTTCAGCTGCTGCACAGACCAAACTTTTCCTCCCCGGGGACCTGACAGTGGAATGAAACAGAGAACAGGAGGAGAAGGCAAAAGGTAACTGTCGCCCGCCAATAAATCAATGCGCTGCTTTATTACTTCAGAGAACAAAAGGCTCTGCAACAAGATCGATTGCACCACTGAGGAGCCTCCAATAGGAGCAAAAAAATATAAATAAATAAAATACTCCTGGCATTTGGCTGCTCCGTCCCCACGACCAGATCAGCATCAATTTATTACTGATGTGATGGTTTCCGCCTGATGTGTTTTTGTATAAGCACAAATCAATCCCGACTTTATTAGCCGCTATGATGTATTGTAAAATGACATTACTCAGGGT